>NC_045455.1:33634185-33780472 GCF_002776525.5 Piliocolobus tephrosceles
TTTTTTAGTAGAGACGGGGTTTCACCGTATTAGCCAGGATGGTCTCGATCTCCTGACCTTGTGATCCGCCCGTCTCGGCCTCCCAAAGTGCTGGGATTACAGGCTTGAGCCACCGCGCCCGGCCCATAAGTATATTTTTTATTATTGATTTAATATGTTTATATATTTGCCTGGATTCACATTTTCCAGATTTAATTACATCTTTTCATCATTTAGTTGACAGCTAATACACTGAATAAAAGGACATTATTGCTAAATATTGGTGTCAATAACTATGAATAGAATCATTTTTAAACCTCATCTTTCTTCTCTGAAATAGCTTTTTGATGTTATGTTTTTCTCTTTGATTTTGAATTTGTGCTTAGAGTATAATTTAATTATGGAGATAGGAAGAACGTTAATAAACTTTAGCCATAATATTGTCTGAAAAATCAAGTTTTATCTACAAAAGTACTAAAGTATTCTAATTTATTTTAAAGTAGAAGACTACTGAGAATCATTTATAATGTAAATAGTGTTGATTAGACCTTTCATTTTTTATAAAACAGTAAAAAACTCGTTAGCACAACTATATTTGTGTGTGGTATATCTGTGTGTGTGTGTGTGTGTGTGTGTGTGTGTGTATACCTCCATCATTTGCACTTATTAGCAAGGTAAGATTTTGATCTACTAACTAATGAGCTTTTTATTCTTGTTAATTCCTTTTACTCAGTACTGCTCCACTACTCCACACCCTAATGCTAAACTCTCTTTCTCTCTCTCTCTCTCTTTTTTTTTTTTTTAGACAAGGACTTGCTGTGTCTCCCAGGCTAGAATGCAGTGGGGTGATCACGGTTCACTGTAGCTCACCTTCCCAGGTGCAAGGAATCCTCCCACCTCAGGCTCCTGCATAGCAGGGACTACAGGCACATGCCATCATGCCCAGGTAATTTTTAAATTTGTTGTAGAGATGGGGTCTCCCTGTGTTGCCCAGGCTGGTCTTGATCTCCTGGGCTCAAGCAATCCTCCCACCCAGGCCTCCCAAAGTGCTGGGATTACAGCCATGTGCCACACCACCCAGCCTATTGCTAAACTTTCTATGTTTTGGTTTTTGTGTGTTAGGAAAATAATTTTAAAATGATAGTAAATTATTTGCCTTCAATATTTCAAAGTTAGGTATCTGGAATGAATATATATGTTCATGTATTTTTGATGTATTTTTAATTATTATTTATTTATTCATATTCCCTGTGTCTGAGATGGGATTTTTTCCTGCTTTCCTCTCATTAAGAAATTGAACAAAAAATTAATGCCTGTTAGCTTGGATATTAAAACAGGTTGATACTGGAGTTGGTCTCAGAAGGAGGCCTGCTCACTGCTCCCCTGTCTCCAAACTAAGCTCCTTCATAGCAAGATGGAGATGGAGCAAATGAAAGACCATATGTTTGGAATATCTGCTGAATGAAGTCATGATAGCCTAACTTCCCAGGTAAGATACAAGTAAACAGGTGGGCCTCATAGATAAGAAAGTGTTCAGGCTAGTGTAAAAACAGTATGGTTATGTACAATGTTTATGAAGATGGGATGGAAGAAGACAAATTTCCATACAACCCAGCAAGGAAAAAGAAGCAAGTTGATCCTTTCCCTTTGGCTAATAGAGTATTGCACTGAGAGCCAGGAAAAATAGGTCTTATTTTCAGGACACACAAGATGTTGCAGTGTATGCTGCAATAAATGAAACATTGAGACTCGTGCAAATGCAAACATCTAAACTGATGAGAACATAAAGGACCAGAAGAGATGATAGGAAACTATCATCTCACTAGAGGCTACTTCCGATGCCCAATGACCAAGAACAAAAGACCAAATGACCTTTTCTCCCCACTTTGCTGTGGCACTTCAAGAGTATTCTTGTAGGTACGCTTTCTAAGACAAGGTTAAGGGAGACAAAAACAAACAAACAAAACTTGAATAGAATAACTTTATCTTGAATTGTATACATTTAGTTTTTCCTACAACAACCATATGAAAGTGTAGTGTGTAATTAAACTTAAGATACTCCCTCCAACAATATCTAAATTAGTTATTGAAAGAATGTGACCCCTCAGCTTTCATTATGCATTTAACTGAGGAATTGAGAAATAAGGGTCTTGCAGTAGTTACAAACTCAGACATTGACAAAAATGATATTTAAACATGGGATTATTCTGATTATTAATCTACAGCAAGGTTCTCTGATGCAGTGGCTTCTTTCAATGATGGAGATAAGCAATGACCAAGAATAATTCATAAAATGTGGTGACAAATTATGCTTCTAAAATTTTAAGATTTAAACTGCTCGAGGAATGCTCAATGCTGGGGTTTGATTGAATTTGTTTATGCTGACAGCATCATATATGTAGTCATTTTTATTCCTTCTCATTCATCTGAAGTTGTCAGATATTACGAACTATTAACTATTTTAGGTACTATAAAAATAAATTGCTTATTTCTATTTTAAGCAAAGAAAATGAAACATTGCATTAAGAAAAGGTTACCAGATATACGGAATTCATATCTGTATTCTGATTCACATACAATGACTAAGGCAATTTAAAAAGCAAGGTAGAACTAACTTTTCATGATTTTTTTTTCCTATGTAATTGAGCATTGATTCTATTAAACCCTATAAATGTAAAGAAGAATAAGCATCATTAAGATCTCACACTTTTCTGGCTTGATTATATCAATGTAAATGTTTTATTTAGATTGTGTGTTTATTAAAACATGAAGAAGAAAGTGTTTCAGCGTAATTGGGTAGGTTTAGTTATTTGTATTCTACGATCTGAGATATAAAAGTTATTTGCATTCTAAGATTTGGAATATAAAAACAATTTAAAAATCTTTAAATATCAATAGGTTCATTGAATTTTAAAACATCAAGTACTGTAACTTTATTCAAGAGCTGTGGGTTTTACCTAAAGGCTATTTCCAAATGGTAGAGAGAATAGAGCATAGGCTTGTGGCTCCTTTATACAAGGCTTATTATCTTTTATCTACCAAAATGATCCAACCACCTCCCATGGATTCCTGGATAGAATGAGGAGATTTCATGAATTTAAATGGAAAAATATACAACTTTATTTTCTTATGTTGTCATTGACATTTAATATTCAATTATGAACCTCAGTGGCAAACCACATCAGTAAGAGCAATACCTGTAACATTTTTACAATTAAATGTCACAGATATTCACATTCCCCATTATACTTGTTGCATATTTTCATAAAAGTCACTTGTGCTCCTTACTACTTTAAAATTATGGTGTTTCGTTAACATGAGGCTGTATGGTATCACTTTTATCAATGAATTGACATAGAAACACAGAAATTTTCATATTGTAATTTTAATAGCGATGTTAAAATAACTGGTTCCCTTTATGATCCCATATATTCTTCTTCTTGTTATTGTTGTTGTTGTTTTTGAGACAGAGTCTCGCTCTGTTGCCCAGGCTGGAGTGCAGTGGCCGGATCTCAGCTCACTGCAAGCTCCGCCTCCCGGGTTCACACCATTCTCCTGCCTCAGCCTCCCAAGTAGCTGGGACTACAGGCGCCCGCCACCACGCCTGGGTAATTTTTTGTATATTTAGTAGAGACAGGGTTTCACCACGCTAGCCAGGATGGTCTGGATCTCCTGACCTCGTGATCCGCCCGCCTTAGCCTCCCAAAGTGCTGGGATTACAGGTGTGAGCCACAGTGCCTGGCCTATAATCCTACATATTCTTAAAACATTTTTTTATTTTTTTACTTTAAAAAACATTATTTTGAAAAGGGGTTCATCGTACTGCTTCACCATACTGCTTCACCATACTGCTACAAAATCTATGTCAAGCCAAAGAGAAAGAACTCTTGTTGAAAGAGAAAAGTAAGAGGAAGGAGTGGTGGAGAAAGGGAGGGAGAGGAAGGTAAGACCACTGATTCCTGAGATCTCACTTTCCCTTATTCACTTAGTCCCGCAGAAAGAGTATCTCATGGGTAATAGGACTCATGTTACATTTCTGGACTTGTATATACGTAATAGGAAACTACCTTCCCTCTGAACCTAACATGAAATCTTCCCACGGAGCTGCCTCAGACGGGCAAGCTCGGATGACATTCCTGCATTTTCTGCATGCGCTTCTGACATGGGACGTGGTACTTGTCAATCTGAAATATTGATTTCTCACATGCTATGCCCATGGAAAGAATCCTAATCTACCTCTCAGTTTGTATGGAGAATTCATTCATCTAGCCAGTGTACTGTGTTCTCTGCCCTGAGAGTTTTGTTCCTTCTTGCCTTTCTTCTTTCCCTTCCATCAGTCTTCCCTCCAATGATGATTAATTTTGTTATTTCACATTTTAAAATCAGTTCAGTAATTTTTTGTGTGGCTTTTCATAGATGATTATTATGTGTCAATTTAACTGTGCTGTGGGTACTCAAACATTTGGTCAAATATTATTCTAGATGTTTCTGTAAGGATGGTTTTGGAGGAGATTTACATTTAAATTTGTAGACTGAGTAAAGCAAATTGGCCACCCCAAAGTGGGTGGGTTTTCAATTTGCAGACTCACCCTGCAGATCTCAGGATTTCTTAGCTCCCATAATTTCATGTGCCTATTTCATATATAAAACATCTCTCTGTCTCTCTCTCTCTCTTCCTCTCTCTCTCAATGTACTTCCCTTCCCTAGTCTTTTCTTTCTTCTCTTCCTCCTTTTCCCAATTTAGGAGCTATCTCTTCCTCCTCTCTCTCACTTTCTCTCTCTCATTTCTTCGTTCCTCCCTCCCCACCTCCCTTCTCTCCTTCCTTCTTTCCTTTCATCTTTTGTTTTCTATGAATTACTGTCCAAATTTATTCTCAACATTTTCTGAGCTAGTACATTTATCTCAAGAAATTTTTTTTTAATCAATATAAAAACATGCTATACCTATGAAACTTTATGCTTTATAAGTTTCACAGGACTAGTTTTTTAGGAGGATCATTATAAATATGTATGGATGTTAATAACAAAGCTTATAAATGTGAAGTATTTTTTCTAAAACACATCTTTAGAGCAAATATGTTATATACATACTACAAATACACTCACACAGCTAGAGACTTTATTTATTATATGGATAATTTATGTATATTATCTGATTCTGATGCTTGCAATGAAATTTAAGATTTTTTTTTCTAACTGTGCATTTAAAAGAAATATTACAAAAATATATTTATCTCCCTAGGTGTCTGTCTACAATTGGAAGCATTTTCAGTGTAATTAGTTTCATTGCACATATAATTCTCTGATATGCCACTATTAAATTCTTAAATCATTGGGTCAAAAAGGGATTTCCCTTTCTTACTACAAGAATGCAAAAACTATAATACAAATATTACCATTAAATTGTTGAAGTACTTATTGTATTCATGATCTCCCTTTAAAAAAATCTTTTAATTTTTAAATATAGGTTTTTATAACTATTGTTTAATATATGAAGTACTTCCACTATTATGTTGAGATTTTGAGATTTCTTACTAAAATTTGTCAATTTTTCTCATAGATCATTGTGAGGTTTGAAACACGTCCACATAGTTCTCCATGTGTTAATGAAAAACATTGATTTCTGCCTGATTTTATATTTGATTTCTGATCAATTGGAAATGATTTTTGCCCTCTTAACCAAAGTATTTAATAGTCATTTTATTTTATGAGAATTTATTTTTCAAAAATATAGCTATATTTTGAACACATTAACTCTGGAATTATATACATTAATAATGACTGGGTGTGAACCAATAAGAGGTATGCGATACACACACACACACACACACACTTTCTCTTGCTGGAAACTAGTATGTCTTTCTATTCCCTCTTTTTCTTTTGTATTTATCATTTTCCATATTTTTATGTGATTATTTTTTGAGGGATGAGTGAGCATAATATGTTCTTAATAACGCTCCCTCTTACATCAGAAAATAGCTTTAAGTATTAGATTGATCACTCTGTGAGGCCAGAGTTTCTTAGAATCCAGACAATAGACATTATTTGGATACCTATGTGGTCTCAGGTGCTGTGTTTGACACAGCTTTTTTTTTTTTTTTTTTTTTTGTTATTAAAAAGTAACATTAAGTTATTCTTTAACAACTTACACATATATTGTTGTGGGGAGGAGCAAAAAAGCAAATACAAAAACATGGAAATGGCCAGGCACCGTGGCTCATGCCTGTAATTCCAACACTTTTGGCAGCCAAAATGGGAGGATCACAAGATCAGGAAATCGAGACCATCTTGACCAACATTGGTGAAACCCCGTCTCTACTGAAAATACAAAAATTAGCTGGGTGTGGTGACACATGCCTGCAGACTCAACTGCTCCGGAGGCTGAGGCAGGAGAATCACTTGAACCTGGGAGGCAGAGTTGCAGTGAGCAGAGATGCGCAACTGCACTCCAACCTGGGACACAGCAAGACTCCGTCTCAAAAAACAAAACAAAACAAAACAAAGCAAAACAAAAAAAAGGAAATATAACTGTATTTAAAGAGTACATTTACTGGGGAATATACATGAAATCCGTCTTGGTGTTGTTATATCAAACCTCATTGACACCTAAAAAATGGCTCATTAAAGTAAATTAACTAAAATGAGAAATTGAAGTTTATTACAAATAGTGAAAATATATACTAGCACCTATGAACAATAAAACTACAAATTATTATAAAATAATATTGAATTGTATCCTGAATTTAACAAAATATAGGTTATTTTTGTATAACTATTTATTATTGCACCACAGTCTGAATCCAGTAGTGATTATCTTTTTCATTTTTTTTCAAACAGTATGTTTGGCTTTTGCATCAAAATCATAAAGGGAATTTTTTTTTCATAAGTAATCAAGAGATACCTCAGTTATCTATGGGACTTTGTATCCTTTCTTTTCTGGCATCTACCTGTCCTTAACTTTGACTTTTTCCTTTAATTTACCCTGATTTCTATTATGTATGCAAGATCATTTTTACAAACTTGATGAAATTCTATTTCATGATAAATTTATAATTTTATTTTATAATTGTTTTATACTGTATGTTTATTGTATATCTCATAATTAGGAAACTAATTCACAAATACGTTGGTATTATAGGTAAGAAATAGAATCTAAACTTGAAGAAAGATTTTTTTATAATGGACAAATGTAATAAGTGATCAGCTTAAGACTATTTACTTGTCATGGTTATTTTCATGTCAACATAAATCACAGGAGCTGAAGTAAGGAATACTTGTAAAATAAGGATCTGCTACATAACAAAGAAGAAAAATAAGCAATATCTGTTCATCGATTATATAGCAGAAGTTAATAAAAGGAAGAGTTAAGGGCAAATCACATTTTTTTGACTTGGGAGATTGATAGATGATGGCAGAAATGAGAAATGAAAACAGGAAGTTATGAAACAGGTTTGGAAAGGCATATATAGAACCCAAAATTCCTGTGGCAAATACAGAGAAGGCTATTGTGCAGAAAATGGACATAAGTCTGGAGCACATATATAAAAACTGTGCTGGGAGGTGGCCTGTTTGCTTGTCCTTTCATACATGTATTGTTGAATATGAAGTGAAGGAAGGAGAATTCTTGAAAGTTAGGAAGTGAGTTAAAAGAAGTGGGCAAAAGTTGATATATGTAAAAAGCAATTAAAATAAACTAAAAATAGTCTTTTGAAGGTTATAATGAAATTCAGTTTTTATATAGAACATCCAGATTGAGATAATCTGAGAAGATGGTGATAATCCAAAAAGTTTTGCTACAAACTGTGTCATTCAGAGCCCAATCTACAGATTAGCTAGCATTTGACATACAAGTAGTAGCTGAAACAATGAGAAAATAAATGTTTTAGAGAAAATATATAGATGGGATAATGAGTAGAATTTTAGAGAAAAAATGGAAAGAATGAGCATTAAAGCATGGGAATAAGTAAGGCTCTCATAAAAGATCTAGAATTGAGAGAAGATACAAGAAGCAGAAACAGCATGAGTAAAACATGTTCAGAAATAATTCAAAGGCATAAAAAATTTTATAAAGAGGCTTTGATGGACAGCATACAATACACCATAGAGTTTTCTGTAGGAGAAAGATGAGAAAGTATCTAATAGAATAACAAATCATGAGATCAATATGACTTCATTGTAAAAATGTTGTGTGGGAAATAAGGAAAGAATTCTGACTGAAGTTCTGTTAATAGGTGAAAGTAGATCATAAAATGATGCATTCCATTTTACGAAATACTGTAGCAAGGTAAGATCTTGGAGTGTTTCTTGTTTTTCTTGGGAAAGGCCTGAGCATCTTTTGATATGGGGCTATATAGCCAAGATGGAGCAATCAATCCATCAATTCAATATATTTGAAGAGGTTTTAAATGGGATAGATAAGGATTGGATTAGTAAAACCAGTGGAGAAACTGGATTTAAAGAAGGATCTCCCTGAGAAGGGTGTGTGTGTGTGTGTGTGTGTGCATGGGCACGCACACACATGTGTGTTTATAAAACTTGTTTTGAGTGCAAAAATATGGAAACGGATGTAGTTCCTGACTAATGGTTTCAACTTTCTTGAAGGGAACAGATTATTAGACAGAAAAAGTGCTAATATCAGCTGAAGAATGAAAATGTGGAAATATCAGTGAATGATATTAAAGGACAAAATTATTGGATTATAGCACCAACTGCTATATTCAGATTAGAAGTCAGGCATCTAAAATCATCCAGAAATATTGGCATCTATAATAGTTATTAACCTATTGGATATAGAGTTGAATAAGGCAGAAAATAAGGTTGATAATTCTGTGAATTTTGGGGAATTTTTTTTCCTGATTTTTGTAAATCAAACATACGATATGTGCATAATTTTAGCATTTACCAGTTGTAAATAAATGAATCCACTAAAAGGTATCTCACAGAAGACTGCCCTGAATGGTAAATCAATTCTTAATTTTATATTTCTTAGGCCCACTCTGCCTCAAGAGTAATTGCAGGCCTTGAAATCAGCATTGACAACCTGAAAGCAGAAGTAAATCCAAGATAATAGGTCAAACTGCACATACTCTGCTTTCAATTTTGTACCTGTATATGAGTAAGGCTGCTTCAAATTTACTATCTAAAAGCAATGGAATTATAGATTACAGGAATCATCCTGTGGATAAACATTTCTGCTTTTATCTCAGGAAGCATAGCAAAAGCAGAATATTCCAGAAGCCCTTTCTGAAAACATTGCTACCTTCTGAGGGTTTGGCTTTTACAGTTAATGCCATTTTCTGTATAGAGGAGCAAAAACGCCCAGAAAATCCTCATAGCTCACCCCAAGAAGAAAAAGGGAAAGTACGAGAAGACAGAATTAATGTTTATAAACACCAAAGCTAAGGGCAGGACTGTTCAGTTTATGTTCCCTACCCCAAGACACACACCCACATCCACACCCACACCCACACACACACATGCACGATGTAGCTGGAAAGAGTACTCAGTATGTGATATGGGATAACCTCCCACCTATTTTGGTCATGGACAGCAGTTATGCCTCCCCATAAATCAATAGGCCTTTGGAATTTTTTTTCTCTGATTATTCCAGTAGTCTCCCAGAAAATGCTTGGCTTATCTAGAATTACTGCCAAATGTCTCTCAAGTGTGAATAAACCATCTGACTGATGCATTTGCACACGGTTGACAAAAATGACAACAATCATTGCAACCAGCAACACCATCCAAGGACAGTGAACACAAGGTCCATCATCTCAAACCTGTGTTCCCTTCACTACAAGATCCCTGCCTGAAACCTCTTTTTATTTATTACACTGCCTTACCTTCAGGTTTTCTATCTATCCTCACTAGAAGACAACACTAACACTGATGTTTAGCAGCTAAAAACAAGTATAGCTCTATTGGTTATTTTCGGATAGCATCTGTTCTGCTTGTTTGGTACCTGCACCGTACTGGTAATTATGTATTTAGTTTAAATTACATTATGTGCACATTTACACTTACTTAACAACTCCTTTCCCTCCAACTGACCAACTTTTTTTAATGTACTTTGAAATGTCCATTAATGGTCAGCAAATGTTCCTCTGAATGTTACTTTGGCTTTCTTCCTTTTATTAAAATATTAATATAACCTGTGGATCTTATTTCCCTTATCACTTAACAGTGTCATTTTTCTTTCATGCCACATATAACTCAGGGTATGGAGATGAATTTGGTATCACCCTCACTTGCAAACAAATTTTTAAGGTATTTCTTTTCTATAGTGTGGTAAAAATTCTGGTTCTTCTCAGTACTGTGTCTCTTGCTTTTTCATGTCCTTCACATAAGGATTATCTATTTACTTATGTTAACTCTCTATCATTTATCAACAGCTTAAGCTCCTGCATCACATTCTTGTACTGTTTTAAACCCCTCTCATTAACATGTATTATTTAAACATCCCTGTGAATGGCCCATCCATTATATTCCTTCTCTTCCACTCCACTTCAATTCCAGTCTCAGGCTGGAATTTGTCATCATGCAAAACTGAATCATCTCTTACATCACAAACTCAAACATGCTATTTTCCAACTGCAATCTCTTAACATGCAACATGCTTATTCAAGTACTTTCTCTTCAATTGTTCTTTTACATCATCACGTTATTTCACCCTCTGATATATCCACTTACCCCTATCCGTCATCAACCTCAATTATATGGCTATTTTCTTAAGAGCTCACTTTATTGATATCATCTGAATATGCTTGGTTTTCTGATGAAATATTACACTTTTATCA
Organism: Piliocolobus tephrosceles; assembly: GCF_002776525.5. Classification (NCBI taxonomy): domain Eukaryota; kingdom Metazoa; phylum Chordata; class Mammalia; order Primates; family Cercopithecidae; genus Piliocolobus; species Piliocolobus tephrosceles. Next base: position 33,644,961 of record NC_045455.1, read on the forward strand.
TCTAACTCTAATTTGACTCTATTTAAAGGCAACCATCTGTTTTATCCATATGCATGAAGTAAGGTGCTTCTAAAGAAAACAAAATCACATAAATTGGAATAAAACTATGACTTAGATTGATCATTATCAGTCTCAATTAAGCCCTAACATTTTCAAGAAATATTACTGTGGTGACAGGTCTGGGAAGCCTAGAATAATATTTTGGATAGCATCTGGCAAAAAAAGGTTTTATCAAAGCAAAGTCAGAAGCTCTGGAAAAGGACTTGACCTTCACACATTGGGAAAGGCAAGATCAGTTTATATCCCTGCAGTGGGATTAAATCCACAGGGCTAGAAATGCTGAGGGTTTTTGCACTGAATTGGGAAACTTTATGTAAATTATTTTTTTTGGTCACATAGCCACTTGCTTTATCACTTTAAAGTAGTATATATGTGATAGGCAAAATAAGGTCCCCCAGTAATGACCACATACTAATCTGGGGAACCTGTGCATATGTTAACTCACGTGACACAAGGAAATCTGTAGATAAGATTGCTATGTACATTGAGGTAGGGAGCTTCTCTTAGATTATCCAAGTAGATTCCAGCTAATCACATGGGTCATTAAAGTCAGAAACAGTTTCTGGATCTGTTCAGAGTCACAGGGATTTGTGATATAGAAGAATGATGAGAGAAACACAATGGTGTTGCTTTGAAGGTATAGGAAGAGGGCCACGAGCAAATGAAGGTCAGTGACCTCTAGAAGCTGGAAAGACAAGTTAATGTATTTTCTCTTGTAGGCTTCAAAAAAGAACCAATGGCCTGTCAAAACCTTGATTTTAGCCCCCTGAGACCCATGTCAGGCTTGTAACCTACAGAACTGTACAATAATGTATTGTTTTAAATACTAAATTTATGATAGCAGGAATAGAAAAGTAAACTACTAATTGTAAATATGAATTGAACAAAAAACATCAATATTAGGTATGAGTAGAAATATCATATTGATTGACTCAGCCACTACCAGCAATTCAACTTTAGAAGTTTTACAAAGATGTAATTTAGGCAACACTCTTGTGATGTAGATGAGGTATATTATCTACATCATTTTGAATTGACCCATAGTTTATGCAACTGAAACTTTCCTGAAACAATAGCATGCTGCTTTCATTGGAGTGATTTTATTAAATATCTTAATATCTGGAGGAACATTTACCCAGTTATTGTTTGTAAGTTAGCAGTTGAAATAGCTATTGGCAAATTTTTATTCCTCCACATATATCTTAGTACAAGCTTATCATGTTTCAAAATAAATATTTAAATATAATTTTGATTAAATAGGATCATATTTAAAAATTATTTGGAGAAAAATTATTTATAATATCATGTCATTCCATTCAATATCACAAGATGTCTTTTCATTCATCTACATATTTTCCTAATTCTTCATCATAAAGAATTAGACTTTTCCAAATGGAAGTCTTAGCATTTTTAGATTATTTTCTAGATTCCTATTGTTTTTGTTTCTATAATATATAGTACAATTGTCTGCTAGGATTCTGTCAGGGAATAAGAACCCATATGAGGGATGTACAATAAAAAGTTTATTATAGTTATAAGCTCTTATACAATCACAGGGTTAATTGAATATCTCTGTATGGCTGGCTGTTGCTTCTGCACATGCTGTTGGGTTTAAGGAAACTTAGGTCAGTCAAGACTGCAACTGTATTGGGATGTAAAATGGGGAAAAGCAGGACAGACAAAATCCCATGACAAATTTAAAGCAATAATGATGAGGTGAAACTTAGAAGAATCAGGTAGAATGCACTTACTGCAACAATGGACCTGCATGAACTTATATGTGTCTCTCAACATTTCTGATTTTGAAGGTTCATGAGAAGTTAGCATCCTAGCCACAGAGCTACACATGCCCACGTATCTGGTCCAGGATTTGTAGAATCTACAAGGGAAGATCCAGCAGTACCTGGAAGAGTTGTGTACCTGGCTTCTTTCTACTCACATCAAGATAATCTTGTAAATCATTGGCAATGTGCTTGACCTAATACTGTGCTTGAAGCCTGACACCAAATTTCAAGCATAAAAAAAAATGATTTATGCTTCAACCTTCTGAATCTCATGCAAATTTCAGACATAATTGATAATATTGGGGACCTGGGGAAAATAAGAAATTTTACAAAACATTATGTCAGCTTTGCTAGATTGACAACACAGTCTCTACTTTTTAAATGCATATTGTGTTGATTATTTAATTATAAACTAAAATAATATTGATTTTTAAGTTGATCTAGTAGGTATTAACCTGTTGAATTCTTATTCAATTTATATTATTTTATTTTGCTTTTTTTAAATTTGCAGAACTTTTATTATATATTTATATGTATGTATATATACACATACATGGTATTTGCACTGAAAAAGGTTAGAAATACATGTGGGATGTTTTCATTACTTTTTCTTTTTTTTTAATTGACAAACAAAAATTATATATATTTATGGTATATATAAATGCTCTTATTTATTTTATTTACTTATTGATCTATTTGTATTTATTACTTTTTTAGAAACACAGTTTCATTTTGTTATTGCCCAGGCTGGAGTACAATGATGTAATCATGGCTCATGGTGGCCTTGAACTCCTGGGCTCAAGTGGTTCTCCCGCCTCAGCCTCCTGAGTTGTTAAGATTACAGGCATGTATGACTACACTTGACTGATTTATTATTATCATTATTATCATTATTGTGACTATGTGTAGAGACAAAGTCTTTCTATGTTGACCAGGTTGGTCTTGAACTCCTGGCCTCCAGCAATCCTCCTGTCTTGGTGTCTGAAAATGCTGGGATTACACAGGTGTGAGCCATCGCACCCGGCCTCTCATTTATTCTAAAAACATTAATTTTGTACCTGGTTTTACGAGGCAGATAAAATACACTCTTAAAATAATAAGCAAGTTATATCTTTTTTCCTTGTTCTGACATCCTTATTATTTTTTTCTCTTCTTATAACATTGGCCAGGATCTTTACATCTGTGTTAACTAATCATAGTAGGAAGCCATGTCTCCTCTTTAAATGTAAAAAGAATACATGTTAAATATCTTTAGATAGAGTATCCTGAATTATCTTATAGTCCTAAATTTAATCACCAGTGTCTTTACAAAAGAGAGGCAGAGAGGTATTTGAGTACAGAAGAGGAAAAGTTGATACAATGATGGAAGCAGAAATTGAAGTCATCAGCTTTGAATATAGAGGGAGGGGCCACAAGCAAGGGAATATAGTGACAGTCAAAAAGCTAAATGGATTATTCTCTCAGAGCCTCCAGATAGAACCAGCGCGGTTGACACCTTGACTTTAGCCTAGTGAACTGATTTTGGACTTCTGGTATCCAGAAATGTAAAACTATAGATGTGTGTTGTTTTAAGCCACTATGTTTGTGGTACTTTGTTAAAACAGCCATAAGAAACAAATATAGGTACAACTGTAACAACAACAACAACAACAAAATGAAAACCAGACCAGGCATAGAATTGTAGAAAATGTCAGGTATGTGGTGTCAAAGCGTAAAAGCTGAAGCCAACTCCCCAAATCCAATCAGATCCAAGAAAAAAAGAAAACACAGATTTGAAGCCAGTAGTTCAGACTAGTGGAAGATTGAAAAGCATGAGTCAACAACAACCCCTTAGCTGAAAGATAAGAATTCACAAGAACATTCTATTTTGAAGATCACTTATTCTTATGTCTGGTTCCTCCCTTAGACACATCGGAGAAGCAGCTATTACACTTTGTAAACTGCTATGTGGAGATAAACCTCTCCTAATTCCTCACTGATTTCGGACAAGTTAATTTAACGTATATCTCAAATATATAAAACATAATTAAGGCATTAGAAAATGGCTGATTAAAATATCAAAAGAATAATTTAAGAATAATATGAATAATTATAGAAACATTATTTTTAAATATCAATAATTAGAAAATTAAATATAAGCAATAGTAATGAAAAAAGCAATTAAAAACATTAAAGGAACATGTGTTTTGAGATGAAAAAATTAAACGGATGAAATTAGACCTTTGATCTCTAGCCTTTATCTCTTTCTTTCTTTAGTGATTATAAATAACTTGATCTTTAAAGAAAATAAAAAGTCTTGTAAGTGATCTCATGAGGAATGTCCAGCCAGCTGAGTGGAATCTGAAAAGCGTGGACTTCTGCTAAGTCATGTGACTCTAAGGACACAAGTTAGAAACCTTGGCCTAAGGGACAGTATAGTTTTATATCTACTGTTATTTATTTTGGGAAAGAGAAAGAAAGAGAAGATGGTGTTCAAAGAGACAGAAAGAAGGATCACACGGTGCTCTAAAGGATAAACTACTACAACTTACTATAATAGGACCAGGTTATTTGAGATTTTTACAGTATTTTTTTAATTAACATTGAATGCTAGTGATTATGTCTGGGTGCTTTTGCTATATATATATATATTTAACCTGAAGACTAATTGCTTTATTTAATTTCTCAAAGATGAATAACTAAGGCCATTCCAATGTCTAACAATAACTTCTTGTTTTTTTTTAATGAGAAAATATTTTAGCTTGTGAGATTTTAGGTATGATTTTAACAATCAGTTTAAATGTTTAGAGTCATGGAAATGAATCTTCTAAAAACTTTAAATTGGTATTTTCTCAGGAGTAGAAAACATTATGTACATGTCTAAAATCAAATATTCACATCTGGACAGACAATTTCTTTAAAAGTTAGACAATTTTCCGCTGGAGGTATGGGTACTTAAATGTTCTAAAGTGTGGGCAAAGTGATCATTTTAGTATCTTGCAATAAGAAATGTGAATCAGTTACATTCTAACTAAAAAAGGAGTAGTTCAGGTCAATCTTTAAAATGTTCAGTAGACATTTGCAAGAAATAATTTCAAACTTAAAAAAGATGAGGTAATTAACGCCATTTTTGAGGTCTCAGTCAAATGCCAAAGGTGCTCTGTGAGTGCTCTCCTCTGTGTGGATTCCAAGGAACTCCAAGGACCTCTATCCATGCACATCCTCTTGAAGGATTATTCAGCGCTTGTCTCTATAAGAAGCAATCTCTCCTCATCCTCAAGTAATTTCAGCCATTTCAGGCCAGGCGAGGTGGCTTACACCTGTAATCCCAGCACTTTGGGAGGCCGAGTCAGGCAGATCACCTGAGGTCAGGAGTTCAAGACCAGCATGCCAACATGGTAAAACCCCAATCTCTACTAAAAATACAAACAATAAAAACAAAAAAAATTTAGCCGGGCATGGTGGTGGGCACCTGTAATCCAAGCTACTAAGGAGGTTGAGACAGGAGAATCTCAGTGAGTCGAGATTGCACCACTGCACTCCAGCCTGCCTGACAGAGGAAGACTCCATCTCAAAACAAACAAACAAAAAAAGAATATGATTTCAACTTTTATTTTTGGTAAATTATCACGTAACAGATCCAAGTCTTTGGATTAGAGTTTCACTTATTTGTATGTTTGTTTTTGGATGCTTGGTGTGGGCACATTTAAAAATCATCTGACTTTGGCTGAGCGTGGTAGCTCACACCTGTAATCCTAGTACTTTGGGAGGCCAAGGCCGGCAGATCACCTGAGGTCAGGAGTTCAAGACCAGCCCGGCCAACATGGTAAAACACTATCTCTACTAAAAACACAAAATTAGCCAGGCATGGTGGTGGGCGCCTGTAATCCCAGCTCCTCAGGAGGTTGAGGCCGGAGAATCACCTGAATTTGTGAGGCAGAAGTTGCAGTGAGCCGATATCGTGTCACTGTTCTCCAGCCTGGGTGACAGAACAAGACTCTGTCTCAAGAAAAAAAAAAAAAAAAAAAAATCATCTGACTTAAAAGTTTCATTTTATAAGTGATATGATTGGTGCCCAGAAAGTTTCAGTGACTTCTCTAAGGACAACAGTCAGAAACATTGGCCTAAGAGAGAGTATAGTTTTATATATACTGTTATTTATTTTGGGAAAGAGAAAGAAAGAGAAGATGGTGTTCAAAGAGAGAGAAAGAAGGGATCACATGTTGCTCTAAAGGATAAACTACTACAACTTACTATAATAGAACCAGGTTATTTTATATTTTTACAGTTTTTTTTTAATTAACATTGTATTCTCTTAAAATTTCAAGCATTGATGCTACAATCATGATTATTTAAACTAAAATAGTAAATTTAATAAACTTATAAGATTGTATCTCATCTTAAAGATTCTAACGTTTTAGAAAGTAAAATGCCCAAAGAACTTTCAACTAAAGGTCAAAAGCCTAAAATCTGTCACTCAGTTACACATTTTAAATGGAATTACAAAGCTATGTGTTTATTTTATCGAATACAGTTAATTACCTTAATCATTATATTTTAATTCCAACTATAGATAATATAGTTAGCCTAAATAATATCATTAATATGTGTATGATTTACCTCATCATCTCTATATTTTATTCTAAAACTTTCCAGGTTTAAAAGATTCTCCACTTTAAATATATAATTACATCGTTTCAAGTAAATTGGAGTTAACTCAAGTGAATTGAGGTTAGCAGTTCAAGTTACTAAGGTTGCTTTTTGGCAAGATAATTTTTGTTGGGATGAAAGCAAAATAATGTTGGCTGAAATGAGAATATGTTCTGGGTGGTAATTTTCACATGTATGTGCATGCGTGAGCACACAAACAATGAGGCATTTTCTATAGTTCCAGTTACAGTAGGACTACAATTGTGATCTTAATGTTCATATTAGTAACAAAGTCTTGTGTTTGAGCTTGGGAGATAAGCATCTTTTAACCTTACTCTAAAATGCACATACTAAAATAACATATACACATACTAAGATAACAACTATCATTCTTTACCATCTAAAGAAATTGTATATTTTCCAGTCTTTTTCAGAGTTTAAAGTTTCCTATTTTACCCTAATATACCTTGGTACTATTCCATCAGATTTCATTTCCTTATACAATTCCACAGAAATCTGTTTCTATTTTATCTGATTCAGCTCAGTTCCACTATCTCTCTTCCCATCTTTCTCCCATTTTTTTCTCTTGTCCTTCTTATCAGTATAAAGTACAACCTATACTGCTATTCAAATTATCCATTATTGTGGGTTATTTCTAAATATCAGGGCTTTGTCTGGATCTAAGGTTATATATCTGTATCACTATCTGTATACATTCTGTATCACTAGAATATTTCAAGAAGACATATCGCATCCTTAGTACAATTTCAGTTTCTTATTTTAACATAACTTCTTCTCAACACTTTTTTAAATTTCATCTATACTAGTTTCAAGGAGAAAAATGAATATAATTACCTGAATATGTTTACATTAATGTGTTTACATACATCTAAAGAATGTCAATGTTAAATGTTAGATAAATAGAACTATATATATTAAAACCGATAAGAAAAATTCTAAAAAAGGGGACAAGTTTGGAAAGGGAAGGTATTTTTTATGAACACACTAAAAATATTGCATTTTAGAGTTCAACTACTAATGACTCTTTCTTCCTTGCCCTAGTCCCAGACACAGTAGACAGAGAGTGGGTCTAGTAAATAGACATGTATATGTCCACTTTGTACTGATAGGCTAATTAGAGAAAATGGATCTAGATTTGAGATTTTAAATATCTACTCTCATCTTCAAGCTTGAAAAAACCTTTCCTAGAAAATATTTTCATAGAAAACAGGGTATATTCATTCAGGATTGTTTTCTTACATTATTGTGGTAGAAAAAAAAAAGAAGAGAAAAAGTATCTCCACCAGTTGTGGCTGTTTAACAGATTAGTGCATTCCACCCAGAAAAATGTGGAAGAATGCATGCTGCATGCCAGCTGGGTCACAGAGTGAGGACAAGTGAATTTACAATGTGAGATATTAAGCAAGAGACTTAATTCTACCAAAACATCTTCCCATAGAAATATAAAGCAAGTAAACAGAAATTTCTCCAGAATTGTAATGTATTGCAGGACATGATAGTTTAACTGAAAGAATAATAAAAATATTATTCTTATAAATTTTAATAAAATAATGAGTCTGTGTAATGCTAATGACATGTGATTTTTTTTTTTTTGGTGTTGCTTCACTAGACAGAAATCTCCACAGCTGATGGTACCTCTGCTCAGGCTTTATTGGAGCTGGCTGGGCTAATCCTACCCACTCGGCCTGGCAGGTTTTGATCAGCTTATGCTACCAGGCCAGATCCTATGCCTGCCATGGCTCTGGGCTGAGCCTGTGGCTGACCCAGGCACACTGTAACTGGTTTCCACGTTGGGTGCTGGCATTTGGATGAAGGGTACATGGCAGTGCCCAAAAACTCAGAGATGCCAGCAACCATAGAGCCCCAAGGGTTTTACAGCTTTAGCTCGGGGAGTCCCAAGGCCTGAACCCCCTGTAGGTGTTACAGCTTTTGTTTGTTCCCACCACACACAGCTTGGCAAACGGGGGTGGGTGGCATCCAGTGGTTTTTTCACTCTCATAGCTCAGTAAGAAGGAGCACATGTTTCAGCTCTTTTCGCACTGACTGACTGGCTGGTTCCAGGTTCTTTTCCTGCGACCAAGAGGAATGACGTACACAGACACTGAAGAGTGAGCTGGGCAGAGAAGAATTTTATTGAGAGACAGAAAAGCTCTCAACAAGAAGGGACCTGAAGTGGGTAGCCCTCTTTGTGAGAGGGGGCCCAAAAGTGGGTAACCATCAGTGAGGCTGAGTCTGGGGTTTTTATGGGCTCAGAATGGAGGAGTATGTGCTGATGGCCCATGGCCAGGCCTGGAAAAAGTACCACTTCTTTGGCTAAAAGGCACTGAGGAAGTTCTCACTCCGGTTGTGGACTTAAGCTAGAACTGGCAGCTTGGTATTCAGGCTTCAGGTTGTCTTTGGCTTGAAGATTGGGTTTCAATGGGGACCCATCCTGCCTGCCTAGGAATTTGTATTATGTTACTATCACTAATGTTTACAACATTATCAATAAACAAAGCTGAAAGTGATATTTCTGTATTGATTATTTGAAATGTTATGTTTCCTTTGAATGTGTCAAAATTATCAAGTTTCATTTAGGAAATCAGCTATATCAAATGAATTCTAGCTACATTTTGTCTAAATGTATTAAATAATCAAAAATTGATGTTGCCTCATTTTAGTTTGAGGTTTATTTATTTAAGATTTAGTAAGACTTTTTTTTTTTTTTGCTTTTTGAATTTTGACACTTATAACCACATAATATTTATGCCTCTTACCAAAATCATCAGTAAATTTCCTCAAGCAGTATTGCTTTTGGCCAACTTACATGTTACACCATAGCATTTAATATCTTTCATTATCAAACTATTGCATACCTCTTAAAGTATAATTACTAGATTTCCTTTGTGGAACAAATGCGTCTCCTGGGGAATAATAAATAATATTTATATTTTCTGGAAAACACCTTTATCTCTCAAGTTTATGAACATTTGACTAACTCTTCATTTGTTCCAAAATAGTAAGTTACTTCCCTTTATTGTGTTTGCAAAGATATCATTTTCATTTTGCAACACGGAGTCATCTCAGTTTGTTTTCTGTTTATTATCACCTACTTAAACATGTGAGATACTTGGGTGCATATTTTGTCTTATCCACTTTTACACTGAGTAGCTACACTGCTAAAGTCATGATTCCTAGTCTATTAATAATTATTTGGAGGACAGAAAGGAACGAGAAGGAATGAAAAATAGAGAAAGGGTAATGGCAGGATATATATTCCTGTATATTTGCTAAAACCTAGAGAATGCACAACACAAAGTATAAAGCATAATGCGAACTTTAGCTAATAACAACGAATCAACATAGGCTCATCAAGTGTGCCACATTAATATAAGATATACATCACTACAGTAAGATGTCAAAAACAAGAGAAACTAGGGTTGAGGGGCATTTATATTTTGTTTGTTTTTCTGTAAACCTAAAACTGTTTTAAAAAATAAAACCAATTAAAATAGAAATCAGGAGAAAGACAAGAAGGAACAAAGAGAAAGGACAGAAGGGAGGAAAGGAAGAAGAGTAGAAAAGTGGAAGATGAGAAAGAGGTAGGTATCTTAACTAATTTAATGATGCTCATAATCCAGGAGACACAGGAAAAATACGTAACATAAATTAAAAGAGCTGAACATGTTTGATTTTGAAAAGAGAGAAATTGCATTAATTTAGACACTTAACTAAGAGATATTAAAAACAGTAAGTATCAATTTAGAAGAGACAGATTTCAGTTTAACAAAATAGAGTTTTTAAGCGTGACTCAATTTAGGAGTTTTTAATTTCATTTTAATACAATTATTCAAAGAGACACTATCACCCCCTATCATGTATGCTGCAGTCTCTGCAAGGTAGATGCTGAGATAAATGTCATGATGAAATTCCTATTAAGATGATTTCGTGGAACTTTTTTAAAATCTTTTCTTTTTGGATCATAATAGGTAGATAAAGAGACAGATAATTTGAAATTATATGTACCTATCACTAAATTATAAGTTCCTTTAAATTAAGTGTTCTTATTTGACTCTTCTTTCAGATGCTGAAAGATCCATGCTTTGTCTTATTTGATGTACAAAAAAGGCAATATTATCAACAATTTAAAAATAACTATGAAGTGGTTAGGAAATAAAATACCTTAATCATTTCAATATTGAAAATATTTTGTCATGCTTTTGCTTTCCATGTTTCACCTGACACAAACTTAAGGCAGCAGACACACTGCATGGTAATATTATCATTTGTGCTAATTTTGTTTTATTTTTCTCTTCATAGATAAGTGTTTTAAACTTATAGCTATTTATGGGTGCTATTATTATTTGAAGCTTTCTCATATATATCTGTAGGAGGTGTTTTTGCCCCTTTTTTCAACCTTTTCCTATTCAACATTTGTCTAAACTGTTCTTTCCACCTTTCCCAGACTTCTAATTACAGTCATTTCTGATTCTGAACTTTTGTTTCTTTCATTTATGCATGAATGTTACCATCTCCAGTATAAGTAATCTGTGTGCTTTCAGGATGTGAGTCACTTCCCAATAGGGATTCAATCTTTCTCTCTTCTATTTATTTTCCACCATTTGTGAGAGAAGCTTTTTCCAGGGAATCAGTGAGTGACATTGTTTTATACCAAAGTTAGATAGTCACTCACTGAAATTTTAAATCACTGGTAAATTGTTTGATTTCACATGGACTTGAGAGTGACTTTCTTATTCCTCCTCTTATTCTCTTTATCATGAACCCCAGTGTTGCTCAGATCAGCAGCATCACTATCCCATTCTCCTTGATTTCCTTCTTTACTTTCAGAGAAGCACATTTCATTCCTGTAATTTTTATTGACTTGCAAAGCCTACTTTCTTTTAATAGGAATTATTCCTAATGTTGTGTTGTGTTGTTGAATGGCAAACTGAAAAAAAAATTAAAAATCAAACTATTTTTATCATAATTATTTCAAAAATCAATCATTAACATAAGACCAGGTCCAAAGAGACCATTATTAAATAGTTAAATATAAAAAAAAGTTTTACTAGAATTTATAATATTAAGGAATCTCTTATTGATTAATGAGAGCACATACGCCTCTGGGAGAAGTCCTTCATGCAGACACATCCAGCATGTGCAGGGACCTGATGCAGAGGCACAGGCAGTGATGGCTAGACAAAGTGGGACTGCAGGCAACTCCCCTGGTCTTTCATGTCATGTTCTTGCTGATTAAGTGATGAAAAATTTCCTGCAAGCCTGGGTGATCATGTGAGAGTCACTTGCCCCTTTAGAGTACTAGGTTTATCAACAGAATGGAAGAGGCCAACATTGAGGGAAAGTGACCACAGTCATAAGATATCTGAAAGTAGATAGAATCGTTGAACTTAAACAATTGGGGCCAAGTGAAACAAGCAAGTAATTCATAACAAATTATATTTCAGAGGCAGTAAGAGACTTCATGTGCATTCAAGTATCCAGTTTTCCCATTTCCCTACATTTCACTGTCACAAAGTTACCTGAACTTCACCTTCATTCCTGATTCTGTTTTGGAGAGGAATGAGGAGAGATGGTAAGTCACTGAAGAACCATATTTTAGCTCCGTCACCCAAGTAGAGACTGTTACCTGAAAAGACCTACTGGTTCATTGAAACTTTTCTAATTCAGATGAATTCTTCTTCTATACAGTGCATTTGGATTCCTTAGGAAGAGGGTATCAGTTAGAAAGAAATATAGTCATTTCATAATAACGAAAGGAACTTTTAATCTTATGGTTCGGCAACATTTTTTTTAAGTTTTGTTTAATTTTTCAACACATCACTGTATATAGTCCATTCTCACACTGTCAATAAAGACATACCCAACACTGAGTAATTTATAAAGGAAAGAGGTTTAATTAACTCACAGTTCAGCAGGGCTAGGGAGGCCTTGGGAAACTTGCAATCATGGCAGAGGAGGAAGCAAACACATTCTTCTTCACATGGCTGCAGAAAGGAGAAGTGAGTGTGCAATTAAAACGAAAGCCCCCTATAAAACCATCAGATCACATGAGAACCAACTTGGCATCACGAGAACAGGATGAGGGAAAGTGCCCCATGACCCAATTATTTCCATCTGGTCCCTCTTACAACACCTGGGGATTCAGGGAACTACAATTCAAGATGAGATTTGGGTAGGGACACAGCCAAACCATATCAGTTGCATATAAAACCAAAAGCTTTAAACTTCTAAATAATTTTAAGCTTTAGATTAAAAATCAATTACTCTGAACATTGATATTATAAAGCAGTACTTTCAGTAAACTTTAGTTTCATATTATATTTTTAAATTCATATCTATAGGGGTTAAATACTGATAAATTTACTAAAGCCTGAAGATTATTACATGATGTGAACTTTTATTTTCATAGTTTTTATGAAACTATGCTTTTTTGACATTATTTTAATTAATTACTATGCAAATTTACTTTATTCAATGAAAGGTTTGTTAAAATACATTTAAATACATTTTTATTACCTAAAATGTCTAGATGTATTACTTTAATTTTGCTACATTTCTTTTTCACTATATAATTTGATATCAACTTGAATTAAACTACTCCCCAAAGTGTATAAGAATATTTTATATAGCAAAACAAAATAATTGCTAACCCATTTATTTTTCTCTAGAAGTTTGATATTTTTTCTGAAATTATTCTTTATTACCCATCTAACCTGTATTACACATTGTGCAATCAGTGATACGTATGTAATTCCTTCTCTCCAACTTCTTTTAAAGCTTTTTCCAAGCCTCTTGTTTTTAACACTTCAGGGTCTAAGGCTGCAAAGCTTATGTGATTCTGGGTAATTATAACATATTTCTCTATGTCTTATTATCTGCAAAATGAGAAAATTAATAGACTCTACAATGTTAAGTTGAAATAAAAAATAAATTAAGTAAAATTCTATACTTTGAAAAATGCATGAAACAAGTAAGTACTTAATACATTTTGTTATCATTATCATTTCCTACCATAATTTAGCATTCCAACTAAAAGATTAAAATATGTTTTTGTAAAATTCTAGCTAAGTAAATGCAATCAGTATATCACGTTTAATACTAGTGATATATTTGCTAAACATAATGCTAAATTTAGATGAAAATGAGTTGCACTAAAAGCTCCAGCGTTTAAGCAAGTTCAGACAAAAAAAAATTATTATAAATGAAGCTTCATTGAAAATTTCCACAATTATCTAACTAAAGCTGATTTCTAGATTTTGAAAAACAGGTACCACTAGAAATAATTTAACTAATTCAGCCTCTTCATTGAGGTTTCAGGGAAATAAAATATATGCAGTCGTGCTAGAATATATTACATTGCCCAGACCTGAGTAAAGAAGTAACCCAAATTTCAGAGTACACTGAACACAACCTTTATGAAAGGATTAATACACTTTTGCTTACCACCTTAGGTTAAAATTTGTAAATGGTCTTTAATAATAGCCTCTGAATATGGAATATTACCAAGAATCTGGCAAAGTCATAAGGAAAGCAGAGAGGTTATATTTTTGTATTTTTGTGTGTGCCCTACTGTTTCTTTTTTTTTTTTTGAGATGGAGTTTCGCTCTGTCACCCAGGCTGGAGAGCAGTGGTGCAATCTTGGGTCACTGCACCCTCCACCTCCTGGGTTCAAGCAATGCTCCTGCCTCAGCCGCCCAAGTAGCTGGGACTACAGGCACCCATGACCATGCCTGACTAATTTTTTGTACTTTTAGTAAAGACAAGGGTTCACTAGGTTAGCCAGGCTGGTCTCGAACTCCTGACCTCGTAATCTGCCTTCCTCAGCCTCCTGAAGTGCTGGGATTACAGGCATGAGTCACCATGCCTGAGCACCCTCTTGGTTGTTTAGTGGCACTAAGTTGGCCATGATGAAATGATGCATGAAAAATATACCCTAAAATAAAGTTAATCCAAGCTAAACATTTTCATAAAGTGTAGGACAAATGTGCAAATGTTTATGGACCCCCTCCCTCCACTGCTCCTGTGTATTTGCCTTCTCCTTAAGGCCCTTTATATACCAGCAATAGCCTCTAAGATTTATTTGATGTCTTCTTTCTCTCCAGACTATCTGTGCTATGTTTTTGCATGGCTTCTGAGCATCTCTTCTGTGGCTCAAGAGTTAGATGTCTTTCATTTTATAATAAATATGTCAGCTTTATATAACATTGTAGAAACTACCATATGGCATATTGACCATTTGTCAAGCATGTTGCTAATTCTATTTTATATATTTTTTATTTGGTTATTATAAGAGTGTAAAGCATATAAAATTGCTATTTCCTAAGCAAAAAGAAAACATTGGCAATTCATCTGTTTCAACTTAAAATTCTTATGATGATTTCAAAGATATGAAAGCAGATGTTGATGAATTCTAAGTTACTCACCCACAGCTATTCAGCTGGAGTAGCTGGGTTTCCTTTCTTCCTAAATATGGATTTAAAAGCTTTGGTCTCTATATCATTATGACTGGTGCTCAATTATTCCTAGTTTAATCCCATTAAATATTTTATTATCTAGAATATTTAAGTGTTTAGTAAACTTATATAGGGATATTTATTGAAGCAGAGTATCTGTGAGTGATAGAATAATGGCCCTGATAAGATAACCAATTCCTAAGCCCCAGAACCTCTGAATATGTCACTCTACATGGCCGAGGGCACAATGGAAACGTGACTAAGCTAAGGACTTTGAGATGAGTAGATATCTGGATTACTTGAGTCAGCCCAAGGTGAATACAAGCATGTTTGTAAGAGGGAGGTAAGAGCATGAGAGTTAGTGAAAATGCAACACAGCAATGAAAACCACACACACACACACACACACAAACACACATGGAAGAAAAGATGCTACACTGCTGTCTTCAAAAATGGGGGATGTGACCACCAGCCAAGGAATGCAGGTATCCATCTAGAAGTAGAAAGAGCATGGAAACTAATTCTCTTTACAGCCTCCAGAAGGAAGAGTTCTGACTTCCAGAATCATAAGAGACTATATTTGCATGTTTTAAGCCACTAAATTTACTGTCATTTATTACAGCTGCAATAGAAAAAAAAATACATATATATAAACACCTTCTTAGCATAAATTTATGTGATGCTTTGTAGGTACACAAGATATTACATTTCATCACTTGAATTAAATAGCTCATTACTGATACCATGATGCAGGTTTCTGTAAATATATGTAACAAATTTTAAAATTAAGCTAAATTTTCAAATTAATAATATAATTACTGTTAGTTTAGCTTATCTTTTGATATATTTATAATTTAAAGAAGCAAACACATCTTTCATTTTTAAACCACTATTTTCAGGCTTCAACATAAACCAGCTTTCTTCTTTCTATGTATTATTTTATTCAATATTTATAATTAGCTTCAAAAATTAATAGTAATTTTTCCTTTTTATATTTCTTATATTGTTTGATTTGTTTTTCCTCTCACCAGGGGAGAATGCAGTTGTCCTAAATTCTTTTTTCCTTGCTATTTTATTAAAACCACACACGCCTTTTGGATTATGCCAGTCCTTTCCCTAGCTTCCTCCTCGCTTTTTTTCTTTCGTTCTCATTTTTAGAGTATAGTGGCTTAAAACACACAAATATACTGTAAAAGTAGCAAGAACCATAAACTATACATTTTGCTACTGGTATTTTTTTTGTTGTTTCTCAATAAATATTTTTTGAATAATTTCTATGTACCAGGGAATTTTCTAGGTACTAGGTCACTTTACTCTCAAGGCTCATACTCTCTAATGAAAAATACAGATACTCAAAGTTTTTTGAAACTGGGATTGCTGATGAAGTTATCACAAGAAAATTAGAAGAAAAATGTTGCATATATTAGATGACTAATACTACCTAAGGGAAGATATTTAATGAATATATGATTATAATTAAAACAGAATCAAGGCATGAGAGAGGACGGGGTTTTAATGTAATACATTTAGTCTTTGCGTGCACACACCAAACATGTGGTTATATAATTCTATATTTTGCTTTTTGCAAAATTAATTTTATAACATGAAGATAAATTTTGAGCTAAGGTTCCTCAGAGAAATAAAAGAAAAATGAAATGAGTAAATTTAGAAATTTTTTATGGCAATATGGGGTTTTTATACCACTTACTACAAAAGCGAGCATGGAATATTTACTGATGAATGTATAATGAACCTCTTTAAAACTTGGTATCTAAAAACAACAGTTATTTTAATTGCTCATGACTTTTTCTGGGTCAACACGTGGGCCTATGCTCAGATGTGGAATTACTCTTCTAGCCTCACCTGACATATCTATGTGGCTGCGGTCATTTAATGGTCAATAAAGCTGGGTGTGCTGGTTTGTGCCTATAATCCTAACTGCTTGGGAGGAGGCCAAGGTGGGAGGATTGCTTAAGCCCAGAAGTTTGAGGGTGCAGAGAGCTGGGATCATGCCACTGCACTCCAACCTTGGCAAGAAGTGAGACCTTATCTCTTAAAAAAAAAAAAAAAAAAAGAGGGTGGATGGTCTAAGACAGGGTCTCCCGCTGGACCTTGTGCCTCTAGCAGGCTAGTCTTGGCTTTATCACACAGTGGCAGAAAAGTCTCTAGCCTCAAAATAGAGTAAGCCCTATTGCACAAGTGTTTTTTAAAATGTTTTTCTCTTTAGCATATCTTCCCATCAGCCAAAGCAAGCCAAATGGTGAAGTCCAAAATTAATAAAAGAGGGACCTCCACAAACACTTGAAATCAGAAAAGCATGATTTTCTGAGACATATTACGTAACAATCTACCACAGAGCCTGAAGTAGTTATGGAGACATTATTAAGACCTAAATTCCTATTAATGGTCTTTAATGTAGTTTCCAGTGAAATAAATTATGAGACTAAAAAGTAGAAAAATTGAATCATGATACTATTTATTGCTATCCAAATGAGTTCTATAATTACAAATTTGAGATGTTTTAAAATATATAGTGCAAAGAAACATTTTCTTTTTGATGGTACCTATTGAACATTCTTTAAAGAAATGTCAAAAACCAGCATCAGGGAGACTGGTGCAACTCTAGATCAGTTCTAGATCAGTTAGAAATACTATGTGGGAAAAAGGTGAAGTGGGAAGATGACAAGCTACATTGTTCCATATTGCCAAATTTACCATTTTGAATAATAGTGATTCATCTTTTGTTTCTCTTAATTTAAAACATTCTTATTTCCTAATTTAAAACCTACATATGACAGTAATGGAATTAGGATTTTATTAAGACTGAAATAAAGTTTTATCACCATGCTTATTTAATTTAGTAAAACACAGATACATTCCATCTCAGTGTTACCTGCAGGATTTGTTCAATTCTCATTGAATGACCATACAACATTTTAATATGAAAAAATATGGAGCCCAAATTGTAAAAAGGAAACATGTATTCTTTCTTGTTTTCCTTTCCTTTGTCTTTTATTAACACTGTAAAATTAATCTACTGAGACAAAACATACTTGGAAATAGAACCAGAAATTCTAAGAAATGAGTGTTGTAGGCATTACATTTTTATAATTGTATACACCTTAAATTACTAATTTGAAATGACTGCTACTAATAATGATATATTAGTTTATGTGAATCTAAACCAGAGTTAATAGAATCATCTATCTTTTATTTAGGGTAAACATGGTATTTTAAAAATTGAAATAAATAAAGCAGTCATTGTTAAGGCCATAACTGGGGTCACATGACATAAAACTCTCAGGAAAAAAAGATTATGTTAAGATATATTTTAAACAGTGTGGCTTTTCTTAAATTTTTATGTATTATTTGTCTACAAATCTATTTTATAAGCCTTTAGAATTTTAAAATACCTTTTTTATAGATATTTTACTAGTTAAATAGACCTTCTTGAAAGAGAAACATTTCTTAGTGATGCCATTTCATTGAATTGTATATTTTTACATAAGACCTCAGTAAAATAGTACTGTGCCTATGGTAAGAAATTCTAACACATAGAACAACAAAGTCCAAAAACCGATTGGAAATAATCTTACTGGCCAATTACTAAAACTGTGAAGTCACTAAAACAAAGGGTTCCCTGTACCTTTGTTTATGCTTTGTTCCATTCAGGAGTCTTCATCAGTCATCCCTCCGCTCTTACTCTCAGAATCGACTCCTTGCACACCATGTACTTTTCATTACTGATCTCTGAAAGCAAAGAAATGAAGAATTAATGTACCAGCAACAGTGAGTAAACAGATGACCAGAAGAAAACACACACAAACTTTTTTTTTCCAGCAGCAAAAGGCTGTGTGGTCCATGCACAATATCAAAGAGGACAGCACCATTCCCAGGTTCTAGACCTTGCCAGCAAGAGTTGTCCACCTATCTCACACAGCAGGTGGAAATCCTTGCTGTTGGGAGAATTGAGAATATGGCAAAAGTCTGCATAAATAGACAGACATTTTTATGTATGATAGACTTTAATAAACCTGAGTAATGGGGAAGCGTTGCAGTCCTAAGGAAGTGGGTTGGCAAGAAATAGTCAAATTTGCAGACACTAGCTAACATGTTGGTCTCATGATTGTGTGTGTGTGTGTCTGTGTGTGTTTTATGTAGGGGGAGGGAGATGACGTGGGGAATACTTGGAGCTCAGAATTTTAAAAATAGGCAAGTCACGATAGGAATTATTACAAATTAATGCTTACACAGTCACCTCTGTTTATTATGGGGTACTGTTATTGTCAGTGATTGGTACTGAAAGATTCAGAAAGGAAGAGAGCACAGGATAAATCATTCATTCACTTTTATTTTTAATTTTTATCATTGCATAATATTTTTACATATTTATGGGGTATGTGTGATTTCTTTGATATGAGCATAAAATGTGTAATGATCAAATCTGGGTAATCAAATATCCATCACTTCCAACATTTATTATTTATTTGTATTGGAAACATTTCAAATCCTCTCTTCCAGCTCTTTTGAAATATACAATAAATTGTTTTTAATTACAGTTCTCCTATTGTGCTACCAAACACTACATCTTATTCTTACTAACTGTATTTTTGTTCCTATTAACTAACCCTTTTAAACCCTCCTCCCTACTACTTTTCTCAGCCTCTGTAACCATTCTATTTACTAGCTCCATGAGATCATAAATTGAGAATATGTGATATTTGTCTTTCTGTGCCTTTATTTCACTTAACATAATGTCCTCCAGTTCTATCCATGTTGCTCCAAATGGTAGCATTTTATTTTCTTTTATGGCTGAATAGTATTCCGTGTGCACACGTATCATGTCTTTTTTATCCATTCATCTGTTGATAAGCACTTAGTTTCATTCCACGTGTTTCCTATTTTGAATAGTGCTGCGGTAAACATGGAGATATAGATATCTCTTTGATACACTGATTTCCCTTCTTTTGGATGTACACTCAGCAATAGGGTCGCTGGATCATATGGTAGTCCTATTTTTGGTTTTGTGAGGAATCGCCATACTATTTTTCATAGTGGCTGTTGGTCCTCTTACCGGCTGGAGAAGTATAAAGCCACTAGTGTATTTACTGCCCATTCGGTAGTGGGCTAGGAATTGAATTTGGCCTGTTCTTACAGGCCAAGGTCATCACTGGATTCAAATTTCAGGTGAAAAGACTGATGGAAAAGGCGCGGAGTTCATGGGCACACACACATGCACATATACATAGTTGATTTTTTACTCTTCGGTGGCTTAAAATACCATCATTTGTGTAAGTGAATAGATAAAGGACACTTTGTTGGTTTCCTCTGACTCAGAAAACAAGTTTACAGTCCTAAGAAAGCAGGATGGTGAGAAACAGTCAAATTTGCTGATCCCAGCTAAAATGTTGGGCCTGTGACTGTGTGTGTGTTTTAGGTGGGGGATGGAGCAACTCTGTTTATCTGATGAAGACTACCAGATTTATGCATTTTAAAGAGTGTGGCTTTCCTTACATTTTTATTTCTCATTTGTCTAAAAATCTATTCCTAAGTCTTTAATATTGTTAAGAGCCTTTTTAACTTATATTTTATGAGTCAAATAGACATTCTTGAAATAGAAACATATTACATAGTGATATTATTTCATTAAATTGTATATTTTCAAATAGACCTAAATAAAATAATCCTAAGCCTATGGTAAGAAATCCTAACACATTGAACAACAAAGTCTAGAACTGATGGAAAATAATCTTATTGGGCAGTCATTAAAATTGTGAAGTTTTTCAAACTTCAAAAATCATTTTGGTGTCTCAAGTTTATTTGAGGAAAACAAAGCTGTAACAGAAAACTGTAGCACACAGAATTAGAGACATGATCTCATCTGGGCATCTGACTTCTACATTTACACAGGACTGATATCATTAAATAAGAACCATACATCTTGAGAGGAACTCTATTTAGCGAACTTTGGGTGATGTCCAGGAGAGCCCTGGATCGCTCTTCTTCTTGTTATCCTCCTAGGGAGTAGTCTTGGTTGCTGAAACGCAGAAAAGAGATGCCTTAAAAGGAGTATGTGTGTGTTCACCCTTAGGCACCAGTGTTGAAAGCAGACATTTAGGATTGCCTTCGTAGGCAGTTATTTTAAAAATAGCAATTTGGATAGAGTGTTTCCACTGTTTATTTCTAAGAAACCTGGGGATAGTAGTAGGTCACAGGAAAATATATAAAATTAAAGGCAAGAAAGATCCAAAAACATCATTGTCAATAAAAGAGCCAGGAATATGATTTTGCATATTAAATGTTATCCCAGAAAAATACTGTAAGAGATGTTAGCCTTCACTAGTCAAAATAGGACATTGGTTTTCATTATAATTTTTAAGGAGAATATATTTAATCATGCCAATTAAAAACTCTCATCCCTGCCCTCTGCCTCTTAATGTCTTACCTTCTGTCTACAGATGCCTGAGATGTAAATATGAATCCACATTTGAGAAGAAATGCTTAGTATGACTCTAAGAACGAAAACACTTCAACATAGTAACAAATAAACAATTTTTAATTCCTGCCAGTGGCTGATATCTGATTACAGATTTGTTTTGTTTGAAACATGGTCCTCAGTAATCAAGGAAGCATCCAACACCTAAACAGAAGACAGAATTTTGCTTCAAATAGAAAGTTGCAGCACAGAAGAGTCTTGGACAAATTGAAATCTATGCCTAAATTGATACTTGTTTTCCAATATCGATGCTCAACCAAATAAAACTTGATAGAACAGTTGGTTTTTATCATCTATTAGGTCTCACACAGATATCATGGAAGTGTTGATAAGGATGATCTCTTTTTATATTATGTCATTAAATAATTACATTTCTATTTGGCTTATCTAAATTCTATAATATAAAATTAGAATTGATACATTATCCAAAGTTAAAATAATTACACTTGATTTACATTAGGTTATGATGCTATATTTTGTCAGTTACAAATGAAACTATATTTAAACAATGTAGGCTGATTTTTAATGTGTGAAATTGTCTTTATGGAATGTAAAAAATATTCCATACAAGGCATTGTAATAAGAATCACGTGTTTTACTGATTAGAATTCAAGATGGCATTTTCCCTCATCTGGTAATACTGGGAAATAAAAAGCTCGATTATAAAACAACTATTTTTCAAGATTGTTATGATCAGGAGGTATGTGGAAATACTGCTCAACAAGTTTAGGAAGGGACTTGAATAAGTAAGCAAGAGAATATCCATGCAATATAAGTGGGGTGGTACAGTTCATGTTTTTGTACTTTGAAGGCTTATACTACAAAGTGGAATATCCAGGCCTGATAAATGGCTTGAGTACGTCATGAAAACAAATTCTGGTGAGAAAGAATTAATCTTCTGCAGATTGACATAACCTTAGATGCTGGTATTAATTCCCTTATTTATATGCAAATTAAAGATTTCACTTGAGTTTTATTTATTCATTTATTTGTTTTTAATTAGAAAAAATATATTAGATATTTCTTAGATATCAAATTGGTATTTCTTCTAAGTTGATATCTGAATAAGAGAAGAGAAACATATTCTATGTATTGATTTTAATACTGATCTATATGTATCTCTAATGTAGAAATTCTCTCAGAACAAAAGTTTTACTGTTTAATAAATTATCTCAAATTCTTCTTGGACACCTCAAAATCCTGGCACTGTATTAGTCAAACTCAGTCTTCTGTTACATACTCTTTGTATCATCAAATGGATTTTCTTCCTCTACTGTATTTCTCACTTTAACACCCTTGACATATGGTGAAATTGTGAGATGCTTTTGGATTTTTTTCATAGATGTCTGCTCATCTGCCTTTTTAGGCATTTTCTGAATAAAAAGCATTTCTTTGGCACACATGTTCACGATGAATTTAGAAAACCACTAAAGCTCTAACAGGAAATACAATGGAAACGGTGTAAATATTCTTGAGAGAAAATAAATGGATTACAGATACCACGAACCTAATATAAAGCAGAATTCAAAACCTTGCTAATGAGAAAGTATAGGTTTCTGGGAGCATAATTTATTTGAAAAGTTGTAAATCCTGGTAAGGTTTGGATTCAGTATAAATTAATTATTGGAATGCAAAAGAAAAATCAGAGAATATCCCCATGGGAACCCTGAATCCATATTGTTGCATTTGAAAGACTTAGCTTTGATCCATAACTGTATACATATTTGGAACAAGATTATCTCACCCGCATCCTCTCCAGTATGTTCAGAAAAGTCAATTCTGAAATAATTCCCATGAATTATATCCGTAAAGTGTTGCTTTAAAACACACACACACACACACACACACACACACACACACACACACACACACACACACATTGAAGATGCTGCTAATGTAAAGGAATGTTCTTATTCCAGGTGCATCTTCATATTCATGGCACATATTTTCCTCAGGCTCACTTTGTATATAAAAATACATCGATGTGTCCATGTACTTGAAGATTATGCATATCAATGTGTTCTGTAACTTTTTCTGTGAACTTTATCCAAGTTAATATTTCCCAGATATGATATGCTCACCAATTCTACTCCAGACTGCCACACTGCCTTTCTGCTTTTAATTCCTGTTAAGTTTTCCCAGGTGTTTGTTTTTGTTTGTTTTTGTTTTCATGAAACCATTAAAAAGCCAGGGAAATCTACCTAGTTTTTTAAAAATATTTTTTTCAGCACTCAGTTCCCAAACAACTTAAAATCAGTTAATCAAAAATAAAACACAGGAAAATAAAACCACATAATTCAAATATATTATAAGGCAACTATCACTAGGTCAAGAAAAAGAGCTTTGTGAGCCACTTATGAAGTCCTTTCCTAAAAGCCACACGAATCACAGATTTCTCCATTTTCCAGCAAGTGATAATTATCTGGACTTTTTAACGCTCATTTCCTAGTATTTTTCTTGTCACATAAATTTGCTTCTTTAGACATTAGACTTTAGTCATGCTCATTAAAAATATTAATATAACTTTATATCACTTTCAATCTATAGGCTTTCCTTTTATCCTTCCCATATTTTTAGAATGTATATCTGGAAAAGTGTGGCAATTTGTTCAACCTGTAAAGTTTGCCAAACTCCGGGCTTTGCTGATTGTATAATATTTGTGTAATTCTACACGTATTTCTACACTCTGAATTTCTTGCAACTTGGCAGATGTATACAAAGATTAGATCAGACTCTGATTTGATCCTTTTGGCGAGACTATGGATGGTGTTGGCAAGCGTATATATGGAACATAACGGCTGGTCTCGTCTCATTTTTATTTTAGCAGTCATTGTTGCTTAATGCCTATAAGCTATCCATTTCTAGGATTTGCAAAAGTGGTAATATTCTAATCCCATCATTATTTTTCATTTATTGTTTGGATTGCCTTTATAAAAGGACACATCCTCATCTTTATTTGCTAATTCAGTGGTGTAGTACAACTAGAAAAACAAGCATAAATGCTTGATTATTTTGCTTATTTACTACATAATGAATGACTTCTTGTTATCCTCTAAAAAAGACAATTTATTTTCTGTTTTTTCATAACAAAATCATAAATACAACCATTATTGATTGGTTTCATTGAAATAAATAATTTGTTTTTTGAAGCTGAAATCATTCTATCTTATGCCAGTAGGAGCCTCTAGGTTGAATCCTGAGCCCATGACTCTTATAATCTTTGACAGTTTTATGCTATCTATTTTTACAAGATATTCCAAGTCAATCTCATATATTTCCTGTCTCTGATATACAGTCACTGAAAGTCATTAATGGTATTATTTTAAGAATATAACTTTAGGGTTAGGGATCATTATTGCTACTGAATCGATCATTGTTTTTAAATCTTTTCAGAGGAAAAAGCTATGAAACATTTTATACGTATAAGTATATATTGTATAGAAATATATATATAATTCATAGTACAGATATATGTGTATTTATTATGCTAATAGATAAGAAAAAATATCTAAAATATCATATTAATGCCTCACCCAATGTAACTATCATAAATATTAAAATGTTGGCATATGATGACTTAATTTCTTCTTTCATTTTTGAATAGCGACACTATACTTGTATTGGCAACACATATAGCTATTATACTATATACTGTCTCCCTTTTAGTATACTGTGTTGTTCCTACAGAAAGCTAAATTTTATTGTCACCTATAGTCCTTATATAGATATCTTTCCCATCATTTTGATTGTCTGGAGCTCATTCCTTGCAATTTTGGTAGAAATGGAAAATGAGGAAGTATTTGCTGAGCTTCTTTATGCTGATATCATTTTGTTTATACCTATTATATATTGATATTTAGTTTTGCTGTCTACAAAATAATCGACTCACACTTTTTTCCTTGAGCATCTTAAATGTGTTACCCCACTTTTGTGATAAAGCAAGGCTGTAAAAAGATCCAATAAACTAATTCATTCTCCTTATAAACAATACATTTTTTCTTCAGCTGTTAATTATATTTTCTTTGTTTGACACATAGCATGGATTTTCAAAATGCAATTATAACTTTTTTTAACTTTAGCAAACTATTCTTAAATTATAGATTTTAGAGTTTTTTCACCCTTTACTCAGTTTACTTCCTTTAGTTTTCTTTTTCAGGAACTCTTACTATTCATGTGTATTATTTTTGTCTCTGATTAATGCTTGTCACTTTGTACTCAATCCTCATTTTATCTATTTCTTCATTTATTTTTGTGTTTATTTTTAATTATTCTTTTTATCTCATATTTAAAGTGCTAACTTTAAGGCATTATTATATTTCTCTTAGTACTTATCATCTAGTTTATATTTTTAAATATTTTATCTTGTTGCTTCTATTTATATTTTCATTTATCACCTCATTTCAATGCTTCTCTAATTCTTATTAATATTTACTTTTGCCTCTCTTAATAATTTTATTATTATATTATTATTTTAACTTTTTTTCTTCTTTTTGCTATAAAGCATTTATATGGAAATGGACTTTGCTATTTTCCTTTTTTTATTTGATAATAACCATGAATGATATCTGACTTGTTCTTTTCTTTTTCTTTCTGTTATGTGAAATCATCTTTAATGAACTTTTAATGAGGGATAGAGTTCAGAAATATTAATATTACAGTTTTCTCATTGTCAAATCTAAAATAATAGACTTATATGGACATTTAAAAGTTAAATGAATGGTAATATGAAACATTTTGAAAACTATGGAAAAAATTATGCCCACCATGTGAGTATAGATAAACCTTGTTTCTTTTTTCATTGTTTTATATCTAGTGTCTAAAATATAATTTATTTATAAATGGACTGACACAGAAAAGGTTGTAAAGCAAGGGGAATACTTTTTTCTTATTCTTTGTTATTGATCATACTAAAATGCCTATTAGTATATAAATGATAATTAACAAAATGTATGAATAATTGAATAATAGCAAAATAGTGTTATTTCTAATAATGATGTGTAATTTTCAGATAAATCACATAAGTTTTATACCACTCTACTTTTCAGAAATAAATTAGTTAGATTACCTGGATATTTCAAATAAATGTTGTGGCTTAACTGTGCTAGTAAAGCATTTTAAGAACAACATTGTAACATTTGAAGAGTTATGTAAAATGAAAATCTGGTCACATTTGACTAAATTTTGGGGAAAAATGTTTACGAAAACGTTTAAATTGTCTTAAACACATGAGTCATGCAATGCTTAATAAGTTTTGCTTTCAGAATCTGTTTCCTTTGTAGTTAACATTACATCATAATAATATCCACCTTATTAATAGTCTATCCTTTATCTTTTCTATGTATTTAGAAATGTGTCAAGTTTTCTGCAGTTACACATAATTAGAGATAGTAACTTCAAATATAACAACTTAAACATGGGCCAAGTGACAGCTTGTTACAGAAACAAAATGTATCTGAAAATTCAAAGCAATAAGAAAGCCAAAGGAGTGGGAAAAAAAATCTAACATATAACTCATTAGGAAATATTCCAGAAATGTGGATGTTGAACAAAATGAAATATAAGATGCAATTAATAAAAAGTAAACTGTTTTTCTCTCTATGTCTCTCTGTCTCTGTCTCTCTCTCTCTCTCTAATTAAACAGCTTTATTGAAGTTTAATTGGCACACAATTGGCACATACTTAGAGTATAAAATTGGGAAAATGTGAATGAATAAGATCTATTGTTGGCTAGCACAACAGGGTGACGATAGCCAAAATGATTTAATTGTACGTTTAAAAATAAGTGTGTAATTGCATTGCTTGTAACACAAAGGATAAATGCTTGAGGTGATGGATAAAAAAATTGAAAAGTCTTAACCTTAACACATCTGAATTGTTAATACAATCCCAATAATAAACCTATGCCTCTATCACAGAAGTTTACTACTCCTTTGTAATCGCCCTTCCATCTCCTCCCTTTAGCTTGGGCTTTGACCTAGTGACTTGCTTCTAATGAATAGAATGCAGCAACAATAATGATCATCTAACTTTTAACATCTATGCTCAATAGTTGTAGTCTCCAAATATGAGTTGGGTTGTATTTAGCTATTTAGGGTATTTATTAGATACTATAGGTAAATTTTCTCTTATCTCCCCTTTCATTTCTTCATTGACTAAAATTATTCTTTGGTTATAAAACACTTTCCTGAGGTTAGAAATTTTCTGGAATTACAAAATATAATAAAACTGATTATTTTATGGATATTTGATTTAAAAACTGTGCTTACAGAAAAATATTTGTGGCCAATGTGTAAGCTCATATTCTACACATGATTCTAGAAAAGATAATATGTGAATACAGAGAATGAAGAATTTCTAATAATAAGTTTGAAATGAAAACTATTTCAGCCTCAGTTTCAATGTTGGTATCTTTTTAACAATATTGGGTTAAGTAAAATAACCTATGTATACATATATAGAGAAATTTTATTACCTCAGTTAGTCTTCAGTAAAGAATACTTTTTTCCTTATAATTTTCTTTATAAATTAAATATTGTTTTAAGAATGTAGCCATTATAGGGGGTGCAAGCAAGATGGCCGAATAGGAACAGCTCCAGCCTCCAGCTCCCAGCGTGAGTGAAACAGAAGACAGGTGATTTCTGCATTTTCAATTGAGGTACCAGGTTCATCTCACTGGGGAGCACCGGACAATTGGAGCTAGTTAGCCGGTGCAGCCCCACCAGCGAGAGTTGAAGCAGGGCGAGGCATCGCCTCACCTGGGAAGCTGCAAGGGGCAAGGGAATCCCTTAGAAACTGACACACACACCTGGAAAATCGGGTAACTCCCACCCTAATACTGCGCTTTACGAAGGGTCTTAGCAAATGGCACACCAGGAGATTATATCCCACACCTGGCCTGGAGGGTCCCACACCCACGGAGCTTCCCTCATTGCTAGCACAGCAGTCTGAGATCTAACTGCAAGGCAGCAGCGAGGCTGGAGGAGGTGCCTGCCATTGCTGAGACTTAAGTAGGTAAACAAAGACTCCCGGAAGCTCGAACTGGGTGGAGCCCACCGCAGCTCAAAGAGGCCTGCCTGTCTCTGTAGACTCCACCTCTAGGGACAGGGCATAGAAAAAAAAAAGCAGCAGAAACCTCTGCAGATGTTAATGGCCCTGTCTGACAGCTTTGAAGAGAGCAGTGGATCTCCCAGCACGGACGCTGAGATCTGAGAACAGACAGTCCGCGTGCTCAAGTGGGTCCCTGATGCCTGAGTAGCCTAACTGGGGGACACCCCCCACTACATGCAGACTGACACCTCACACCTCACATGGCGGGGTACACCCCTGAGACGAAGCTTCCAGAGCAAGAATCAGACGGCAGTACTCGCTGTTCAGCAATATTCTATCTTCTGCAGCCTCCGCAGCTGATACCCAGGCAAACAGGGTCTGGAGTGGACCTCAAGCAATCTCCAACAAACCTACAGCTGAGGGTCCTGACTGTTAGAAGGAAAACTAACAAACAGAAAGGACACCCACACCAAAACACCATCAGTATGACACCAGCATCAGAGACCAAAGGCAGATAAAACCACAAAGATGGGGAAAAAGCAGGGCAGAAAAGCTGGAAATTCAAAAAAATAAAAAAATCAGAGCACATCTCCCTCTCCAAAGGAACGCAGCTCATCGCCAGCAATGGATCAAAGCTGGACGGAGAATGACTTTGATGAGGTGAGAGAAGGTGTCAGTCGATCAAAATTCTCAGAGCTAAAGCAGGAACTATGCACCCAGCACAAAGAAACTAAAAATCTTGAAAAGAGAATGGAAGAATGGATAACTAAAATAATCAATGCAGAGAAGGCTAAAAACGAACTGACAGAGATAAAAACCATGACACGAGAAATACGTGACAAATGCACGAGCTTCAGTAACCGACTCAATCAACTGGAAGAAATAGTATCAATGATTGAAGATCAAATGAATGAAATGAAGCAAGAAGAGAAGTCTAGAGAAAAAAAAGGAAAAAGAAATGAACAAAGCCTCCAAGAAATATGGGATTATGTGAAAAGACCAAATCTACATCTGATTGGTGTGCCTGAAAGTGAGGGGGAAAATGGAACCAAGTTGGAAAACACTCTCAGGATATCATCCAGGAGAACTTCCCCAACTTAGTAAGTCAGGCCAACATTCAAATTCAGGAAATACAAAGAATGCCACAAAGATACTCCTCAAGAAGAGCAACTCCAACACACATAAATGTCAGATTCACCAAAGTTGAAATGAAGGAAAAACTGTTAAGGGCAGCCAGAGAGAAAGGTCGGGTTACCCATAAAGGGAAGCCCATCAGACTAACAACAGATATCTTGGCAGAAACTCTCCAAACAAGAAGAGAGTGGGGGCCAATATTCAACGTTCTTAAAGAAAAGAATTTTCAACCCAGAATTTCATATCAAGCCAAACTAAGTTTCATAAGTGAAGGAGAAATAAAATCCTTTACAGACAAGCAAATGCTTAGAGATTTTGTCACCACCAGGCCTGCGCTACAAGAGATCCTGAAGGAAACACTAAACATGGAAAGGAACAACCAGTACCAGCCATTGCAAAAACATACCAAAATGTAAAGACCATCAATGCTAGGAAGAAACTGCATCAAATAATGAACAAAATGACCAGCTAATATCACAATGACAGGACGAAGTTCACACAAAACAATATTAACCTTAAATGTAAAAGGACTAAATGCTCCAATTAAAAGACCCAGACTGACAATTGGATAAAGAGTCAAGACCCATCAGTTTGCTGTATTCAGGAGACCCATCTCACATGCAGAGACACACATAGGCTCAAAATAAAGGGATGGAGGAAGATCTACCAAGCAAATGGAGAACAAAAAAAAGCAGAGGTTGCAATCGTAGTTTCTGATAAAACAGACTTTAAACCATCAAAGATCAAAAGAGACAAAGAAGGCCATTACATAATGGTAAAGGGATCAATTCAACAGGAAGAGCTAACTATCCTAAATATATATGCACCCAATACAGGAGCACCCAGATTCATAAAGCAAGTCCTTAGAGACTTACAAAGAGACTTAGACTCCCATACAATAATAATGGGAGGTTTCAGCACCCCACTGTCAACATTAGACAGATCAACGAGACAGAAAGTTAACAAGGATATCCAGGAATTGAACTCAACTACGCACCAAGCAGACCTAATAGACATCTACAGAACTCTCCACCCCAAATCAATAGAATATACATTCTCAGCACCACATTGCACTTATTCGAAAATTGACCACATAGTTGGAAGTAAAGCACTCGTCAGCAAATGTAAAACAACAGAAATTATAACAAACTGTCTCTCAGACCACAGTGCAATCAAACTAGAACTCAGGACTAAGAAAATCAATCAAAACCACTCAACTACATGGCAACTGAACAACCTGCTCCTGAATGACTGCTGGGTACATAATGAAATGAAGGCAGAAATAAAGATGTTCTTTGAAACCAATGAGAACAGAATCTGTGGGACAAATGTAAAGCAGTGTGTAGAGGGAAATTTGTAGCACTAAACACCCACAAGAGAAAGCTGGAAAGATCTAAAATTGACACCCTAATATCACAATTAAAAGAACTACAGAAGCAAGAGCAAACACATTCAAAAGCTAGCAGAAGGCAAGAAATAACTAAGATCAGAGCAGAACTGAAGGAGATAGAGACACAAAAAACCCTCCAAAAAATCAATGAACCCAGGAGCTGGTTTTTTGAAAACATCAACAAAATTGATAGACCGCTAGCAAGACTAATAAAGAAGAAAAGAGAGAAGAATCAAATAGATGCAATAAAAAATGATAAAGGGGATATCACCACCAACCCCACAGAAATACAAACTACGATCAGAGAATACTATACACACCTCTACGCAAATAAACTAGAAAACCTAGAAGAAATGGATAATTTCCTGGACACTTACACTCTCCCGAGACTAAACCAGGAAGAAGTTGAATCCCTGAATAGACCAATAGCAGTCTCTGAAATAGAAGCAATAATTATTAGCCTACCAACCAAAAAAAGTCCAGGATCAGATGGATTCAAAGCCGAATTCTTCCAGAGGTACAAGGAGGAGCTGGTACCATTCTTTCTGAAACTATTCCTATCAATAGAAAAAGAGGGAATTTTCCCTAACTCATTTTATGAAGCCAACATCATCCTGATACCAAAGCCTGGCAGAGACACACACAAAAAAAAGAATTTTAGACCAATATCCCTGATGAACATCAATGAAAAAATCCTCAATAAAATACTGGCAAGCCAAATCCAGCAGCACATCGAAAAGCTTATCCACCATGATCAAGTGGGCTTCATCCCTGGGATGCAAGGCTGGTTCAACATTCACAAATCAATAAACGGAATCCAGCATATAAACAGAACTAAAGACAAAAACCACATGATTATCTCAATAGATGCAGAAAAGGCCTTTGATAAAATTCAGCAGCCCTTCATGCTAAAAACTCTCAATAAATTCAGTATTGATGGAACGTATCTCAAAATAATAAGAGCTATTTATGACAAACCCGCACCCAATATCACACTGAATGGGCAAAAACTGGAAAAATCCCCTTTGAAAACTGGCACAAGACAGGTGTGCCCTCTCTCACCACTCCTATTCAACATAGTGTTGGAAATTCTGGCTAGGGCAATCAGGCAAGAGAAAGAAATCAAGGGTATTCAATTAGGAAAAGAAGAAGTCAAATTGTCCCTGTTTGCAATGACATGATTGTATATTTAGAAAACTCCATTGTCTCAGCCCAAAATCTCCTTACTGATAAGCAACTTCAGCAAAGTCTCAGGATACAAAATCAATGTGTAAAAATAACAAGCATTCTTATACACCAGTAACAAACAGAGAACCAAATCATGAATGACCTTGCATTCACAATTGCATCAAAGAGAATAAAATGCCTAGGAATCCAACTTACAAGGGATGTAAAGGACCTCTTCAAGGAGAACTACAAACCACTGCTCAGTGAAATAAAAGAGGACACAAACAAATGAAAGAACATACCATGCTCATGGATAGGAAGAATCAATATCGTGAAAATGGCCATAATGCCCAAGGTAATCTATAGATTCAATGTCATCCCCATTAAGCTACCAATGAGTTTCTTCACAGAATTGGAAAAAACTACTTTAAAGTTCATATGGAACCAAAAAACACCCTGCATTGCCAAGAAAATCCTAAGTCAGAAGAACAAAGCTGGAGGCATCATGCTACCTGACTTCAAACTGTACTACAATGCTACACTAATCAAAACAGCATGGTACTGGTACCAAAACAGAGATATAGACCAATGGAACAGAACAGAGCCCTCAGACATAATACCACACATCTACAGCCATCTGATCTTTGACAATCCTGAGAAAAACAAGAAATGGGGACAGGATTCCCTATTTAATAAATGGTGCTGGGAAAATTGGCTAGCTATAAGTAGAAAGCTGAAACTGGATCCTTTCCTTACTCCTTATACGAAAATTAATTCAAGATGGATTAGAGACCATGTTAAATGTTAGACCTAAAAACATAAAAACCCTAGAAGAAAACCTAGGTAATACCATTCAGGACATAGGCACGGGCAAGGACCTCATGTCTAAAACACCAAAAGCAACAGCAACAAAAGCCATAATTGACAAATGGGATCTAATTAAACTAAAGAACTAACTAAACTAAAAGAGCTTCTGCACAACAAAAGAAACTACCATCAGAGTGAATACGCAACCTGGAGAATGGGAGAAAATTTTTGCAATCTACTCATCTGACAAAGGGCTCATATCCAGAACCTACAAAGAACTCAAACAAATTTATGAGAAAAAACAAACAACCCCATCAAAAAGTGGGCAAAGGATATCAATAGACATTTCTCAAAAGAAGACATTCATACAGCCAACAGACACATGAAAAAATGCTCATCATCACTGGCCATCAGAGAGATGCAAATCAAAACCACAATGATATATCATCTCACACCAGTTAGAATGGCAATCATTAAAAAGTTAGGAAACAACGTTGCTGGAGAGGATGTGGAGAAATAGGAACACTTTTACATTGTTGGTGGGATTGTAAACTAGTTCAACCATTGTGGAAAACAGTATGGCAATTCCTCAAGAATCTAGAATTAGAAATACCATAGGACCCAGCCATCCCATTACTGGGGATATACCCAAAGGATTATAAATCATGCTGCTATAAAGACACATGCACACGTATGTTTACTGTGGCACTATTCACAATAGCAAAGACTTGGAATCAACCCAAATGTCCATCAGTGACAGATTGGATTAAGAAAATGTGGCATATATACACCATGGAATACTATGCAGCCATTAAAAAGGATGAGTTCATGTCCTTTGTAGGGACATGGATGCAGCTGGAAACTATCATTCTCAGCAAACTATCTCAAGAACAGAAAACCAAATACCACATGTTCTCACTCATAGGTGGGAATTGAACAATGAGATCACTTGGACTTGGGAGGGGAACATCACACACCGGGGCCTATTATGGGGAGGGGATGGAGGGGAGGGATGGCATTGGGAGTTACACCTGATATAAATGATGAGTCGATAGGTGCTGACAAGTTGATGGGTGCAGCACACCAACATGGCACAAGTATAGATACGTAACAAACCTGCACGTTGTGCACATGTACCCTAGAACTTAAAGTAAAATAAAAAATAATAATAATAAAAAAAGAAGAAAAAAAGAATGTAGCCATTATAATAAGAAAATAATGTGAATGTAAATGCCTGATTTATGTTACATTTCCCTTGTGGCTTTAAAATTTTTTCTGTCTCTATTGAAGGCAGGACGTAGTTTATTTTATGAGACACATAAATACTAATGTAAAAAATTTGGTTTGGTGATGTCAGCAAGATGGCACAATAGGATGTCTCAGACACCACTCCTCTTCAAAGAAAGCTCAGGCCAGGTGCAGTGGCTCACACCTGCAATTCCAGCACTTTGGGAAGCCAAGGTGAGTGGATCATATGAGGCCACGAGTTCAAGAGGAGCCTGGTCAACATGGTTAAACCCATCTCTACTAAAAATACAAACATTGGCTGGCTGTGGTGGCACACACCTGTAATTCCAGTTACTTGGGAAGCTGAGGCAGATGAATTGCTTGAAACCTGGAGATGGAGGTTGCAGTGAGCTGAG
Organism: Piliocolobus tephrosceles; assembly: GCF_002776525.5. Lineage (NCBI taxonomy): Eukaryota > Metazoa > Chordata > Mammalia > Primates > Cercopithecidae > Piliocolobus > Piliocolobus tephrosceles. Next base: position 33,679,592 of record NC_045455.1, read on the forward strand.
ATCACATCACTGCCCACCATCGTGGATGACAGGGTGAGAGAAAAGAAAGGAAAGAAAGAGGAAAGGAAACAAAGAGAAGAGGAGAGGAGAGGAGAGGAGAGGAGAGGAGAGGAAGAAAAGAAAGTTCAACTAGCAACTATCTACAGACCAGAATATCTTTTTGAAAATTTCAATAGTTGGAAACAAAACTGAGACACCCATATGATCCACAGAACTGAATGAAAATTGAAATTAGAAGGATAAAAAGACTGGTCTTAGTCCCATTGCACTGCCCCTTCCCTTCTGCCAAGTTGGCATAATGCCAGATAGAAAGACTTTTCCAGAATTCACAGTTTCTACAGAGGAAAAAAAGCAAACTGGAAACAGTAATTCAACTTCCGTACTATTCTGAGATGCTTTCCAGGGTTCCCAATCTGTTCTCACCTCACTAGGAGCACTGGTGGTAATGGCATGGCTAGACCAGTTGGAATTAAGTAGAAACGAAGTGAGGCAGAGGTAATAGTGACCCTGCACAGATATTAATGGTGCCCATGTATTTCTGCCAATTGTGGCAGTTTTTCAGAGATATTAGCCAACATCATAGCTCACCCCCAAATTAGAGCTAGTCACCTCCAGAAGCATGGTGGGAGGCACAACGTTGCTTGAGTCACTAGATGGATGGTTCCCATGCCTAACCTCAAAGCACATCCCAAATGACTTTGCCCAAGCAGAGATGCTTGCCTCCACCCATTTTGAAGAAGTGTAGGGGCTAGAAATACTTGATTTAGGAAGTCAAGCAGTAGCTTCAGTCAGCCAGAAAACCTGCTCTACAACCCCGCCTAAGCAGGGAGACTCCCACCTATGAGCATTTTAGAAAAACATACAGTATAGATCTGCGTGAACCAGGAGGTCAAAAAGTTACTCGATTCAACCAAGAGCCCACCCCATGGCTTCACCATGACAGGAAGGCAATTCTCAATCTTGCATTTTTAAAGAGCACAGACTCTAGTCCTGCCTTTTCTGGGCAGCAACTCCATGTAAACTTGAAGTTCAATCTATAGTTCTGTAAAACTGTAGATCCCAGATAGTGGAATTTCCTGGCTGGGTAATACATTCTATAACTGGTCTAACAAGCAACTTTTCACTACCCAGCCAATAGCTTCATCTGATAGTAAAACCTAACCAGTGGACTCAATAGAATGATGACCAGTCAGCAGCTCTACCTGACATCAGAACAAATCAGTGACTTAGCCAACTAGAGAACCCACAAGCTTTGATGTTTCAAGAGTGTCACTAGCTGACCCCCCACACCGCCCCCCCGCCGCCCCAGAATCACAGGTTGGTCCAAATCATCGTGTATCCCTGCCAAAAAAATAAAGACCTGTAACAGCCAGAAGATAAAGCTGTCTCCTCAAATGTGCAGACAAATATGCAAGGATACAAGGATTATGAAGAATCAAGGAATCATAACACCTCCAAAAGAAACAAATAAATCTCCAATAATGGACCTTATGAAATTGAGATCTATGAAATGACTGAAAAATCACAATAATTTCCTTAAAGAAGCTCAGTGAACTACAAAAATATATAAATAGAAAATTAAATGAAATTAAAAAAATAAATGACAAACCTAGAAATTTGAAAAAGTGATAGAAACAATAAAAATAACCAATGGAAATCCTAAAGATGAGGAATACAATGACTGAAATGAAAGTCAATAGAACACTTCAACAGCAGACTTGATCAAGCAGTCAAAAAAATCAGGAATCTGGAAGACAGAACATTTGAAATTAGCCAATCAAAAGAGCAAAAGGACAAAAAAAAAAAAAAAAAGCAGAAAAGAAAAAGAATGAAGAAAGCCTTTGGAAATTATAGGCTATCAAGAGACTAACTCATTACATAATAGAAGTTTTCGAAGGTGAATAAAGAGAAAAAAAGCCAGAAAACATATTAAAGAAATAATGACTAAAAACCATCCTAACCTAGAGATAGACAGCAGTATGCAGGTATAGAGAGTGCAGAGGTCTCCAGTGAAATTGAACCAAATGAGAAATTTACCAAGACACATAGGAATCAAACTATTAAAAACAAACAAACAAAAAGTCTAAGAGTGGCAAGAGATAGGAAGCACATTATATACAAAGGAGTGCTGTAATGATAAGAGCAGATTTCTCAGTAGAAACCCTGCAGGCTAAGAGAGAGTGGGATGATATATTCAATGCGCTGAAGGAAAACTACTGTCAACAAAATATACTTTACTCAGCAATGAATGCTCTCTTTCAGAAATGAAGGAGAAATAAAAACTTTCCCAGATAAATGAAAGCTAACACAGTCACTAGACCTGCCTCAGAGGAACTGCAAAAGGGAGTTCTTTAAGCTGAATAAAAGACTACTGATTAATAACATGAAACATACAAAAGCAGAAAAAGGGGAAAAGCTATGTAACAATGGACTAGGCAATGGTTTTTTCTGAATTTGACCCTGAAAGCACAGGCAACAAAAGTAAAAATAGGTAAATAGGATTATACCAGACTAAAAAATCTTCTGAACAGCAAATGAAATAGTTAACAGTGTGAACTAACAACCTACACGCTTGGAGAAAATATTTGCAAGCCATACATCTGATAGGGAATTAATATCCAAAATATACAAGTAGTTTACACAACTCAATAACAAAACCAAACCAAACAAACAAACAAGTAAAAGCAATTTAAAAATGGAAAAAAGACCAGATTAGAGAGCTGTCAAAAGATGACATACAAATGACCAACATATATGTGAAAAAATGCTCAACATTATTAATCCTTATGGAAGTGCATATTAAAACCAAAATAAGATATCATCTTATGCCTGTCAGAATGATTGTTATCCAAAAGACAAAATATAAAAATTGTTAGCTAGAATGTGGATAAAACGAAACCCTGAACACTGTTGTTGGGAATGTAAATTAACACAGTCATTATAGAAAAATGTACAGAGATTTCTGAAACACTAAAAACAGAATTATCATATGATTCAGCAATCCTACTTCTAAATATTTACCTAAAACAATTAAAGTCAGTTTGTGAAAGAGATGTGTGTACTTCCATGTTCATTGCACCACTATTCACAATAGTCACGTTACGGAATCAACCTATGTGTCCATCAATTGATGAATGCTTAAAGAAAAGGTGGTAAAGGTACATAATGGAATACTACGCAGCCTTAAAAAAGAAGAAATTCTGTCATTTGCAACCACGTATATGAAATTTGAGAGTATTATGCTAAGTGAAACAAGTCAGGCAGAGAAAGACAAACAACTTATGTTTTCATTACAGGTGGAATCCAAAACAATCAAACTCATAGAAGCGAAGAATAGAATGGGGGTTACAGAGATTGGGAGCTGGTGGTAATGGGGATGTAAGGACCACAGTGTACAAAATCTCAGGAGGAATACATTTTAAAATGAGATGATTTTCAGAATATGGTGAATATAGTTGGTAATAATATATTGTACATTGTAAAATTGCTAAGGAAGTAATTGTAAGTATCTTACTACAAAAAGAAAACATTTGAGGTGATGAATACATTAATTAACTTGATTTAATTATTCTATATTGTATTCACAAACCATAACAACACTTTGTATTATAAAAATTGATGTAATTACAAATTGTCAATTTTTTTTTGAGACAGGGTCTCAACCTGTTGCCCAGGCCAGAGTACAGTGGCATGATCACAGCTCACTGCAACCTCAACCTCCCAAGCTCAGGTGATCCTCCCACCTAAGCCTCCCAAGTAGCTGGCAGGGTGTACAGGGGCATGCTACCATGCCCAACTAATTTTTTTATTTTATGTAGGAACAAGGTCTTGCAATATTGCCCAGACTGATCGCAGACTCCTGGGCTCAAGCGATCTGCTGGCCTCAGTCTCCCAAAGTGCTGGGATTGCAGACATGAGGCACTGCACCCAGCTTCGATTTATAATAAACATAAAAATTAATATTCAAAGCTATGGTTACAAATTTAATTCTTTATGAAAGTTTGTGAATGTGCTTTCATATCACTCCTACGTGCATTTCAATAAACATGAAAAGCATAACAAAAGTAAACAAATGCTTGTGATGTAGTTGAGGCTGATATTATTAAAAATAGAACAAATGCATTCTCATTTGCCCAAAAGGGATTTTTTTCTTGTGGTTAAGTCAGCAACAGATTGATTTATTTGATGGTTTGGTCCTCTGATGACTAAGAATTCTGAGGTCAAATCTTAAAGTAGACTTCAGTTCTTGATACAACTTTGACAGATGAAGCAATCACAGAAATTATGCTTTTTGGTTTTATGAATTATTTCATTTTTTACTAACTCCTTCACTTCTGTTATGGAGACACTGAATTCATTAGTGGCTGTATCAGTCCCAGAAGATACAACTTGTAGAGACTATAATTGTGTTTTCAATATCTATTTTTCCTGCTGTCTATAATCAGAGAACCCCAGATTTTTAGCTTGCTGCAAGATGATCTGGAGTAGTTTATATTTCTCTGTTTTCTTTGATAATAGACGATTTTTCATTAAATTATAGTCTCAATAAGATATGAGTAGCATAGCCAAGTTAAACACAGACATTTCAGATAACAATCCAACTTACATGAATACATATGTGTATAAATAGTGCATATATGTGTGTATATATATATTCACACACACGTTTAGTGTATTTCACAATACTTTAAATATGATTATGTTCCACTATTGCATGATATATATTTCTGCTAAAATATTTGTTTATATGACGTTCAAATTTAACTGAGCATCTAGTATTTTTATTTGCTAAATCTGGCAGCCTTATATTTGAGGGACAATGATATATACAACTTTTATGCCATTTCCATCAAGGAAACAGAGTACCTTTTCTCCCTTTTTTAAATTCAGATGCCTAGAAAATGATCAGTGTAGCTGCATTTTACAGAATGCATCGGTGGACATCACACTAAAACGATGCAGCAACAAGACAGAAGGAGCCAAAGTATTAGATTACATTTAGAACAGAACTTGCTGACAAACCTTAAAAAGGCTATTCCAGGTTAAATTTAGGCTACTACAATGGAGTAAATACATTTCAGGTAAGTAAAATAAATAACATTTTAAGTCACTGTCAAAGTTTGGTCTCTATTATATATTGCAGTTATATCCTATTACAAGAATATAGGAAAAGTCATCCAGATCATAAGTAATTAGTCCTACATAATTTTTTCCCTATCTCACTGTTTCTCTTTCATCTGATAATTTGAGGTAAATTGTACTGTTTGTCTTAACTGCTAATTGCCTAATTATGATTAATTTCTTGCCTTCTATGTTCATTAATTGGCCTTAATAAACTAAAAGCAATTTAAACCGTGTCTTGCCCTGAAGACCCGCTATCATAATTATTTAGGTACACAAAGACTGAATATTTGGTAAGGATATTTCAGAATAATAAAATAGATCTTATACTAGGAGAGTTTTTATTAACATAGGTATACTCCTGATATTCTCAAACTGTATCTTTCAATTTCAATTGTTTGGATACATTTTTCCATGGTACAATAAAAAGGGTTTATTTAAAAAGTATCTTTCCATTTAGAATAGCTAGAGCCTAGTAACAAATTATTTTTCAAATCCGAGAGGTCTTAGAAAACACTCATCTTGTGTTTGAAGGGATGAGATGTAGGCTGCAAAAAGGAAGTAATTTACTCCATGTGAGGATCATTATAACATGATTTATCTAAACTGTACCCCTGTCTAGTTAATTTCTATCTGTAGTTTATACCTTATGGTATTCACAGAGACTCAAGTTAGGACAGGTTTCTAGTATTCTGGTCATGCACTAGGGAGGTCTGATTTACTTCTCCACATTTCCCAGCTGCACCTCCACTTATTTTAACTTGAGATCATTGCTTTTCTTCTTTCCTTTTTTAAAGATTTAACTAAGATGGAATAACATATTCTAGTTCCAGGATCCATGTCTCAGTATCGTTGGCCCTTTGGGTTTTGGGATAATAAAGGTTAAATAAAATTATTTGATTTGTCAAATTTTAGATTTAATTGTCACATGCAATAACATATGGCGTAAAAGAAAAATAATGTCTAGTTAAGCTTAGGGAACAGTACTGAATATTGCACAGATTTAAAAGCAATATAACAATACAAATCTTCTCATATTTCCTTCCAATCATTTCTCCTCCCAACAGAACATGTTAACTTCTAGTATGTAAACCCCCTAAATGCATGTGATAGGAGAAAAAGAATATTTATGGTCTATGAAAGGAAAGGCAGGATAATTTAGCTTAGTGCAGTCTCTTTCTTCAAGCGTTCTAGGAAGCCCTTCAGAATGTTTTATTCTGAAATTCCGGGATCTTATTTATGCAGCATTTACCTATACATATTGGATTATCTGTACCTAAGGATGCACATTTTTTTGTTGTGATATTCCAGCAGGTCAAATGTCTTAAGCAGAGCAAGTAAACAAAGAAAACAAAATCTTACATCATTTGAAGGTTGTAATCTCCAGGTGGTGTTATCTGGATAACTGTGATCAATAGATAGAGAAATATCTACTAGTCAGTTCTCAGACTGCTGAGTGCATAAGAAGTTTAATCTTGGAGGAAGATAAATTACATGGACATGTGAACATGCACACACATACACCTACAAAAACACACACATACACACACACATATAACTTATACATATATATTTCTTACTTCCTGCAGAACAAATGACTGGCTTATCTCATATTTTTTCTATCCCAACTTTGAAGTCATCTATTTCACAAAAGTCCCCCTATTTCTTTGCATGAGAAATATTACTTAGAAATTAAGACCTGAGTTCTATAGCTGTTCATCGCTAATGGAATACCATTGTTTCTAGGTTATTTCGGCAGACAGAACAGGAACAGTGGCAATTACACATGCTTCAACTTTTAAGATCTTTTAAATCATAAATGTATATAAATTGTTCTAATCCTACTGCAAGGCAGTAGGGTTCTTCCTTGCTTTTCCTCATGGAACATTTTCTCAACACAAAAGAATTCTGGAATCTCACACTATAAATACATATTTTTTCTATTAGCCTAATTGTATAATACACACAAATAGCTTCAGAATTTCTAAAACCCTCTAAATAGTAATGGATGTGTGTGTGTGTGTGTGTGTGTGTGTGTGTGTGTGTGTGTATCACACTGCCAATTTGAGATAAATGAAACAAAAATTGTGAGTGGCAAGAAATTTTGTGTTATCAAATGACTGCATGATATTTCTGGCTGTTCTTTCCTCATCCTTCAGTTCACTTTTCAGAATTCTTGTAGAGGTCTAAATATTTATTTTATTTTCCTGCTTCTAATTATCAAATAATTTTAACAGACAAAAGAATAATATTAAAAGTACATAAACTGGCATGTGATTTCTGTATTAGTCCATTCTCACACTGCTATAAAGAATTAACTGAGACTGGGTAATTTATGAAGAAAAGAGGTTTAATTGACTCACAGTTCCACAGGCTGTACAGAAAGGATGGCTAGGAGGCCTCCGGAAATGATCATGGCACAAAGTTAAGGTGAAGCAAGTCTATCCTACCATGTCAGAGCAGGAGGGAGGTAGCAGGGAGGTGCCACACACTTAAATGATCAGATTTCATGAGAACTTACAATCACAAGAACAGAAAGGGGAAAATCTACCCCATGATCCAATCACCTTCCACCAGGCCCCTCCTCCAATCAGACATGAGATCTGGGTGGGGACACAAATCCAAACCAAATCAATTTTAATCTTCCATTTCATATCTACTTTGATACACTTTCCCATTTCATCTTACCATTTAGGTATGTCACATTTGCCACTGTTTTCTACAAAGGCCTTATTTCTCACTTGAGTTTTTATTTCGAATACATATTTTTAAAAAATTGTATTTGACTTCAGAATTAAAAGCTACTCAATATTTAAACATTAATCCAATCTTTTCAAGGCTATTTTCTTTTCTAACGACTTCCTTTTCCAAATAATTTTCCAAAATATTTTGGAACACTTGCAAAACCATCTATCAAGTTTTGGAACAATATTTCAAGCTAGTATTTATTGGGGTCCTAAAATGGACCATTATGAATGCTCCTTTGAGGCAACACATAACGCAGGTTTGTGCATTAACATTGTTTTTGCACATGGAATATATTTTAACTTCACAGGACTGAGACTGGCTTGATCAACACTGAATAATAAGATTGATGTGCTATAAGAGCTTTCACTGAAAATTTCTCAGCAAGTGGCAGTTAAAAATACCAGAACAACTTATTTGCATTGTTACATAATTGACATTGTTACACATAATTTTATATCAAATGTGATTTGGTCATAAGGACATCTTGATTCACACTTGTTTGTAAGTCCACACCACGCATAATTTCCAAAACTAACAAATTTTAAAAGATCGTATTTTAACACGTTTTAATTCATTGAGAATATGAAATAATATTCATTTTACAAAGCCGCCATACTGGGGTGGATGGATTAGCAGTCAAATCAGTAAAATCAACATTGTATAGCCACTTGAAAAAAACATTGGCCTTGTTGATAAATACCATTATCTTAGTGATTGAAGGTAAATAATGAATTAAGTATAATTCATTATTTGACAAAACTATTATTACAATTGCTTATTTTATTTAGTTTAAATGAGCCTTCTCCCAATACAACCAAGCAGTTACAGTTTGCTTACTTAGCTTTCCAATCTTCTTTTTGATTATTATTATTTTTAACTTCTGATTTGTTTATTTCTGAAATTTTCCATTTGATCTTTTTGGACTGCAGTTGCCATCAAATAACAAGAAAAAGCAAAACCAAGCATAAGGGAGTACCCCTGTAAATGAATGGGTACACAGTTTAATACCAGTTACTAAATAGATTGGATTAGAAGCAGATGAAAAAACTTAGGTTATCTATTGGGAGGAAAAAAAAAAAAAAAACTTCATACCTCTGTATTGACCACTAAACTATTTTGTCAACCTTTTTCATCTAACACAGTATAAATTTCTTTGTAAGTAACTCAGACCCCCCTCTCTCACTGAAACTTTTTGCTATTTTCAGCTCCCAATCATTGTTCCCCCCTTTCTTCTGCCTGTTTTTCTTTCAACATGCCTTCTTCATTGAACTTAATAATTTCTAGCTTTTCATTTAAAGGGAGAAAAGTATGCTTATTCCTTTCACGTAAAAACAATTGTAGCATTATAAACTGGCCGATTTTCAATATTTTTGTGTCTCAGGAAATAGGGAGGACCAAGAAGAGAGAGAAAGATGAGGAAAAGTGGGTTGATGGAACAGTCAGAATGCACACATTTATCAATTAAGTTATCCATCTTATTGGGAGAGGTTTGTGTCACTCTTAGACAATTACAATGGTAACATCAAAGATTACCAATCACAGATATAATATTATATAACAAAAATATAATAATAATGAAAAAGTTTGAAACATTGCAAGAATAACCAAAATCTTTCAATGATTCATGAAATAAGCACATGCTATTGCAAAAACCCTGCCCACAGATTTGCTTGACAGGGTTTTCACAAACCTGCAATTTGTAAAAAAACACTGTGTGTGTGAAGCATACCAAACCAAAGCAAAATAAAGTAAAGTAAACTTTTATTTGATTTTTTTGCCCAAAACATATATGGGAAAAATCAAGATAACTATGATTGCAGGATTTTTCTTTGCATGAGAAAGAACTTATCAGCTTTGCTTTCAAAATAATTCTATTATTGTCACAAGATCCTTGGAATATCACTGTGTCAGCCAGAAACCTCTGTGGCCAGTGGTGCCTTTGCCTGAGTTTCACTCAGGTTTGCTGGGCTCATTCTACTCACTCATCCTGGTAGCCTGCCCTTGGCTTGCATTAGCAGCCTGGATCCCATGCCTGCCAAGGGTGAGCCAGGCATGGAGGGTCGAGGGGATCACAAGTATCTTCCATAGCTGGTGCTAGGGAAGGCAGTAGTGCCTGGAAGCTTGGAGATGCCAGGAACCACAGAGCCCCAAAAAGGATGTCACAGCACTGACTTGAGAAACTCCTAGGTCTGGGGTCCCTGAAGAGGCACAGTTCTTCTGTCCTCCTTTTTTACCTCCTTCTAATTGCCTGCAATGTGATGAGCAAGGGATGTGTTTCAGCCCCGTTTGTGTTACAACTCTTTTAACCCCAGCATTTAGTGGGCCCCAAGTTCTTGTCCTGCATACAGGAAGAATGAGGTACATGGATAAGTGGATGGTAAGCAAGGCAAAGAGGAGCTTTATTGAGTGATAGAACAATTCAGAGGAGACCCACATTGGCTAGTTCCTCTGTGTAAGCAGGGTGTCCTGACAAATGTTCAGGTTTCAGCAGAGAGGAGACTCTGGAATGGGTGGCTTCTCTCCTTAGGCAGGTCATCCCATCAAGTGTTCAGCTCTCAGCAGAGAGGAGATTCTGGAGTGGGTAGCTCCTCTCCGCAGCTGGATATCCCATCATCTCAAGTCTTGCTGAGTCCAGGGCTTTTATGAGCCTCACAGTGTAGGAGGTGAGGACTGATTGGTCTATGAGCAGCCATAGGTGGGCCTGAAAAAAGAACCACAGGTCCCCCTTCTGGTCTGTGGGACTGACAGCCCAGGCCAAAGGCTTCAGGCCCTCCCCAGCTTGAAGGTTGACCTTCACCAGGGACTCAACCCTGTTCACCTAGAAGCTTGTCTGCATCCTGCTGCCATTCATGGTGCCGAGGCTATTCATGCCAAGGGGCACCTGTAGGCCAGTGCTGAGCTGCCTTCAGGTTCCCCTCATCCTCCCTCCTATGCTCATTGAAACCCAAAGTCTGGAGAGAGCTGAGATGGCAGGGGCCTAGTGTGTCAGTACTGTTTGAGCATGTGCAAACTGGGCTCAGCCCCAACCTTGCTCCAAGATCAGAGTGGGCTCTGCAAGCTGGAAGAGCAGACACCTCCAAGCCTGAACAGAAAGGCAGTGGGACCAGACACCTCCAAGCCTGCACAGGAAGGCGGGGCCTATCCAGAACCCCGAGAGTGCAGAGATGCCTGTGTCCGCAGCTGTGCCTGGGAAGGCAGGTCTCCTGCCTGCTCCTGGACCCCAAGAGCACAGGAAGGCCTGGATCCACAGCCATGACATGGGTGGCTACAGCTGTGCCCAGGAAGGCAGGGCTCCTCTCTGTTCCTGGCTCCTGCTGGCTCCATGAGGTGTGGGGCCCAGCCTGAGTCTGCCCCATTGCAACCAGCATCTTGGCAGTGGCAGATCCAGGTGGGTCACTGTTGCCATCATTATTTCACTTACATTAAATGCTACAGCCATAAACAGGAATAAACACTTCAGTTTTCTCTACTTTCAGTTTCTTAGATCACACTCTATCTTTTACTAAATAATAGTGTTAAGTCCTCAGAGGTAGCTATGTATTCCCCTCCATTTCAAATCATCTTCTAATTCTTTTAATTTTTGGTTGAATACTTATCATCATTTTCCACAGTTCCTATATTTTTAAACTAATGGCCCAATTGTGCTTTGATTGTTCACACCCATATTGTGGATACTATTAATATCTATGAGATATCAGAGTTTATTACCTTTGGTATCAAAGGTACACGCTGCATACAAAGCTGTCTCTTTCTAAGGATACATGCAAAAAGTAAACAGTAATTAATATGTAATTTACATGATTGAATCAAGCCATGTCTACATAATGCTATGTATATTGTATGAGTAAAATTTTAGCAGATATTTGGATAAAGAGAAATGTTAGCAGAATTGTGGACTTTCGCTTTTTAGGAGCTTGACATAATTTTTTAAATAAACATCGGTGATATTTGTGCTGGGATGCAATTGAGAGTTTGACTTTTTCAGGTTTATTATGATTTTATAATTTTTTAGGTGAGTGTAGATTAGAGCTTAGTATGGGGGGCCAACAATGCAGGCAAGACATTCCTGAATATTCTATCTAATATTGTCTTATTCTGATCAGGCTTCTACAAAAAATACCATAAACTGGGTATTTTATAAACAACAGGAATTTAATTCTCACAGTTCTGGAGGCAGGGATTTCCAAGGTGAAGATGTCTTCAGATTCAGGGTCTAGTGAGGGCACAATTTCAGTTTATATACACTGCCTTCTTGCTGTGTCGTTGCACAGTAAAAAGGGTAAAGCAGTTCTGCAGGATCCCTTTTTAATCAGAGTCACTAATTTCATTGATGAGGGTTCCACCCTCATTACCTAATCACTTCCCAAAGTCATCATTTCCTTACACCATCACCTTGGGGGTTAGAATTTAACATTTGATTTTTCAGGAGACACAGTCATTCAAACCAGCAAATATTATACAAATCATTAGGTTTTCCTAGTTTGACTGATAGAAATAGGCATTTGTATGAACACTGGTTTTGTTTGTTAATATTTTTAGATTTGTTTATTTGTTCACTGTTTTTACTTAGTCGTGGGCAACTACCAAGAAACTCTTCAAATAGTTGTGTTGATCAGTATTCAAACTCCTTTTAGATATGCCAGGTTATCTCTTTGTGAAGCCTCTCCAGTATTCTGTGTTGTAATTTTTAACTTTTTCTCACTGAAATTTCAGCTCTGTCTCCTCAATTTATTTTTACTCAAAGAAGCAATGTTTATCAAGAAAACATTTCTTCTGCTAGAATAAATAAATGGTAATTCAAATATTGGCATCAGATTTTCAGCTATGCATTTAAGTCAATTCGTGTTTGCTTTGAGATTGAAAAACTTTTATCATGAATAGTAAACAGTATTAAAACTTTTTCAGGGGAAATAAAGATGTAAATGTTTATGCATAACCATTCAGTGATAAAACTTTTATTGAATGTCTTCAATCAAAAACATACTAAAAATGAATAGGTCAGCTTTTTAAAAGTTAAATAAATACAGCTGGAAAACATTTAAAACTATTTCCAAACCTCATATTTTTAACTTGTTGTGTAAGCATTGTTTTTTCAATTGTTGTTTTGTTTTTATAAATTCCATAGTTAATGCAGGCAGCAAATGTAACAAGGAATTCCATTTTATAAACAAAGAAAGTAGGTTTATTTTATCTTCTCTGACCAACCTAAATGTTTGTGAGGTCTGTGGATATTTAGCTAACAATAGATTCATATCCAGGAAAACATTTTTCAAACTTTTAGAAAAACATAAAAATGCCTTTTGCTGTGTTTTATTTCGTATTATATTTTAACCATACACTCTATCTAATGGAATAATAACTAGAAGTGTATATACATATGTGTGTGTGTGTGATTTTGGTTACATACGTATACATGCATATGAGTAATTTATGTTTTATAATGTTATAAAGATGTCGGTAAATAGGCAAGAATTGTGAGAATTTCCTATTTCTTCAACTTCCCATATCTTTATAACAAAGACAGTCTGCCCATTGATGTGTATTTTGTGAAGAATAATGAGTAATTATATGCTGAGCATTATAAAAGATGATAAAGACTTTAAGGCTATAACTGATATATCCCAATAGATCATTTTCAAACTGGCATACACAGTTCCACAATAACTTTCACTATATGGTATTGTATGTGTTTGCTGATGTGTCTATCTCCTATACATTTTCTCCTCAAGGCAAGAGTCTGTTTCTCTATTTAGGCTTGTATCCATAGCAACCAATTCAGAATCTGTCTTAGGGCTTATGCTGAATAAATGCTTATTTGATGTGGAATTATAATTAAATGATTAGATATTTCACTTAAAAAATTAGAGTTCAGTTGGGAAGATAAGACTTGTTTGAATCAATGTAAGGCAGTATAGATAAAATGCTTAATAAATAGCACATAATATAAAGAGTTCAGTAAATGGAATGGTTTTGTTAAATTTATAGATATAATTTGTGAATTGCATAAAATGTAATTATGTAAAATTGATGTTTTAGCAGTCTTCTTCCTAAAATAATCAAATATTAAATCCATTAAAAATTTAAAATAACTTCCTATAATGATGAAAATAAGTCAATTACAAATAGAAAGCAGGCATGTGCAGTTTCTACAGTTTAGCACACAGCACTATTAATTTCAAAGGTACATTTACCTGTCTTAATTTGAGATTGGCTCCAATTGACTAAAAATGCAGCATCCTTTTTTAGTTCAATATTTGAGGTTTAAAGGAAATTCTCCATTTTAAAAACTGGGTTAAGCCATACCTGATTTAAAAATCTGTAATTTGTAATGCACTGAGACGTGAACATGCTTCTGTAATAGCATGGCTATAAAAGGCACTTTAAAAAATTCCATTCTGATATCATAATGTGGACTTACTTTTTAAAGTAGAATTTATTTAATTTAGTTATATGTGTGTGTGTATATATATGTTCTTAAGAATTATCATGATCACAATGTTTAGAAATATAAATTGGATCAATATTTATAAGCATTAATTTACATAATGCAATACAGTAAGATTTTTCAACTTTAGTTTCTGCTTAACACATAAATGTTTTGTACACTAAGTTATATAAAAAATAAGTCTTTCCTTTTACCATTTGAATTCATCTTCCCCTTGTGTTGAATACTAATAATATCAATCATTCTAAGGTGCTCATACATTATTTTTTAAGATTAGTGACACTGTTAACTTTATTGTCTCTGTATATTCAAAAGCCTGAAAATCTTTTTGGTGAACAGGCTTGTCTGGTTGCTTTTAGTCAAGATTTTTCTTTCTTCTGATGCACTCTGTTACTGCTGACTCCTTGCTTTATGCATTATTCTAGAAAGTAGTACACTCCTATTTGAAAATGTGGACTCATTGTACAGCAGCTATATCTGCCATAATTAATGATACTCAATGAGGTAAATTTGTCTGTGTTGTCAATACATAGACAATATAACATCCCCACTAAAGAAAGGCCTGAAAGTAGTTTGAATAGAGAACACAATGGATTTTTACACTTATGTAGTCTGAACATAATGAATGATATATTTAATACTGTTATTAAATACCTTTGCTAATCATGGAAAAACATACTAAATGTGCTTGTGGAAATGTAAATGCTTTTAAAATTACTTTATTAAAAATCTTTCTATGAGTTGGCGTTTAAAATTTTTGCCATTAATTCTGAAAACAAAGTCCCTTTTCCTCAACAAAATATAAAGAGATTATCATTTCATCTCTTGATTTTTCACTTCCTTATATTTCCAAATTCAAACAAATATGTATCTGAGGAAGTGAAAGCAGCCAACACAAGTATTCCTTTGCTGATTGGTGCATGGATAGTCTATTATGCACTACGTCGTTGTATGGAGGTCCTTTTACACAGGGATATTTATTACCCAACCACAGATTCTGAATATTTGAAATGTGTGCTGGAAACATCTAATGTCCTTTAATATGCTTCACAGTTGCTAGTAAGTCTGATATATACCTAAGTTTTGATACCACTGATATATAATGCATTTTTAAAGAAAAGAGAAGTCAAATTTAAAATATTTCATGTTTGTCTTGTTTTCTTATAATTTTTCTTTCTTCTAATTGTTGATTTTTCTATTTGTGCTGCTTGCATTTGAATTATACTTCTGCGACTTTGCTTCTATAATAGTATATGACTAGCAGTATTTATCAGTATCTCCAACTTCCCACAAAAATATTAATAAAGGTTCATCTAAAAGCAAAAGTAACTGACTAAAAGTCAACTTATATTATGAAGAGAAAAATCAATTGCTAGATTTGTAGGATGATAACAGAAACAACAATAGTCAGATAATCTACTCATTCCTTGATAGAGAGAGCAAATCAATCAGCCTTTGGGTTACAAAGGGGCTGAATTGCCTCTGTTGTAATCATTGTCTCTGATTCAGAAGACCAGAGCCAGGTTGGGAAACTATATCCCTCCTCCACTAGGGAGTCTGTTATAAACTGTAAAGTATACATCTCTCTGCATAGGATAGACTTTCTTCAACTCAAGTTCATTTTGTCATTTATGAACACTGATTCTGTTACATATTTTTATTTTATTTTATTTTTCTTGAGTCAGAATCTCACACTGTCCTTCAGCCTGGAGTGCAGTTGCACAATCTTGACTCACTTTCTGATTCAACTGATTCTCCTGCCTCAGCCTCCTGAGTAGCTGGGATTACAGGTGCCTGTCACCACACCTGGCTAATTTTTTGTACTTTTAGTCGAGACAGGTTTCACTATGTTGGTCAGGCTGGTTTTGAACTCCTGACCTTGTGATCCTCCTGCCTCGGCCTCCCAAAGTGCTGGGATTACAGGCATCAGCCACCAAGCCCGGCCACATATTTTTATTAAAAAAAAAAAATCCCAAATTGAGATTGCTAAATAAAAATAGTAACAACTGTTAATATTTCAAACCCCACTTCACTCAACTCTCGTTTTTCCATTTGTGATTTTGTTCAGGACAATTGTATACATAAATTTCTGCTTTGAGCAGAATGAGATAATGCAGGGCGGGGTTGTACTGGGATAGGAGATAGTGAAGCAGTAGGTTAAGAGAACTATTTTAACATTTTTGCTGAAAATTGTAACAGAGAAATAATGTAGTAGTTATATAAAGGTACACCATCAAGATAAATGTTTGTTACTTTTTAAATGTGATATATTAGGGCACCTGTTTAAGCTTAAAAAAAAATGATTCAGTAAAGGGTATAAAGTATAATCCAGTAAACTGAAAAATAAATCACGACATAGGACAGAGAGAGAATAAATGCAGCACAAAATTCCCTGAGTAGTGCATGAGAGTAAAAAGTTTTACTGATGAAAGAATTGGATGCAGATGGGTGGAATAGTTTTAAAAATTAGCACCATAGAAGACACATGATGTGAAAGTAGACAGATTACATAGATTGTATACATTGGAAAACATGACTACATCTGTTTTCTTGGTGAAAGGAATAGCAAGTAAATGGGTGAAATTGAGAAGACAATGAATATTATAGAAAAAAAAGAGTAGAATCTGAAAACTGTGAGTGAATTAACTGACAAATATATTTTTAATGGAGAAATTAGAGATTAGAATATCCAGTTTGAGAAAATGTTGCTTGTGTTTCTCTTTGGGTTCACTATTAATTGACACAAGTTATTTAACAGTAACCTCATTTTTCTCTCTGTAAATCTGTGGTAATAGTAATATAGCATAACACTTTTGTAATGAGTAAATTTGTTTATATATTTAAAGTGCTTAGAAAAGTTTCTGTTCTATAAATTCGTGGTGATATTTAAAATTTTTTTAAACTTTCAATGTTCCTTGTTGCTGTTGTTCAATGATAAATGCAGCTCCTCTTTTGCAGAAATAACGTAGGTAAGGTTTTCTAGGAGAGTTCAGTGGAGAGGCTGAGTGGTACAATAATTGAATGATACTTTTGGTTTGCTTCATGAAATGCAAGTTGAGTAAGAGGTTACAGTGAATGATTTGGACATTTAGATGGGATAAACGATTGCTGAGATGTCTGCTAGAATATGTAAGCTTTAGGAGAGGACATTGAGGTATGAGTAAAGAACACTTAAGATTGTGGAAGTGATGCAATTATTAGAAATAAAAAAGATCTTCCATATTTACCCATTGGGGTGTGGCTAAGTTAGGATGAAATGATTATGAGGAATTAGAAGGTAAAGAAAGTAAGAGACTAGAGTCTAGCCTCAAAGGTGTCAAGCAATTTTATTCATTAAGGTTGCTCATGGATCAACTGTTTATTATAATTTTGTTTTACATAGTAAGATTTCATTGCTGGCTTCTGTGAAAATTTGAGTAGCCATGAAAGCTGCTTTGTTCAATAAAGAAGCAAAAAATAACATTTTATTTCAAAGTGAAAGTTTTGCAATCAATACACAGTTTACCATCCTCCATCTTCTATTATAATAATCTAATATCCCAAGCGAATATATTCTCCTTTGGCCTGGGCCCCTGAATGATTAACATGAGAAAAACCCTCTAATAAGACATTCTGGATACATGTCACAAATAAGAAACATATTGTTATTACTTAAGCCACTGAGATTTAAGGCACATTGTTGGTTTAACAGAAACCAGCTTGAGTGACACAAATGGATAACTAATGTAGGTGGTGAAATAATGCCTGTAGTAGTAATGAAGAGAAAAATGTATCCTTAATGAAAGGGTCCAAAAAAGAAATCTGGACATTAGTACAGGAAGTGAATACAATGGTTCATCTAGAAGATCCTTTTCAGGCCTGAAACATTTTTTTTTTTCCAGGTTCTGGACTCTCAGATATGTCCCTTTCTGGGAATTACATTTAGCGTAAGAAAGCTGCCTCTCCCATAGTCGAAGTCTCTACTGGGGACAGAATGTGTCTAACAACTGATATTCCTGTGGGTGTAAATGCCAGGTTTTTTGCCTTTAGGAAGGGCAATTCAGAAGTATTATTCCAGCTCCAAAGCTTCTTGTGGGATTGGTTGCGGTTTTTGTTGTAACAGCATTGCAGTTCAACACACTTGGCCCTATTCTGCTTTTTTCCTACTCATATATATGTATTGATCCTGAGGGCACTCTTCAGTAAAATTCCTGCTCACAAATCTCTATGCCAGCATCTGTTTCCTATGGAATGGGCCTATTATAATTGTTTCCAGGTGTGGCTCAAAACAGCCGACTCTCAGATGGAAATTTGGAGTTGGATTGCCCACCAGCATGCTGACAATGTAGACTTCATTAATTGTAGCCAGTAAATCAGTAAAAGCATCTAATGCAGAAGAGCAATATGATTGTTAAAAATTTTGCAGATGGTAACCTGGTGTAGTGTGCTAATGGAAGATGGAAGAAAATACATAGTGGTAGGTGCACTGTGCATGAGGCCAATGACATAAAATGGCTGCTGCTGAGTGCCATGAACGCATTGAAGAAAAAATAGTGAAAGACTGAGAATGAGTATTAACCAATTGAAATTAATATTAAATTTAGAAAGTTACCGTGGCATCTTATAAAGATAGTTATCTCCTCTGGCTGTAGCATAGAAAAACCTGAGTTTCTCAGGCACGATACTTATTTATAAGATTAGCACAACTCCAGAGAATGATACATTCTTACCACTCAAGCCAGTTATATCAGGTCTTGGCACTGTAGGTCTTGACCCTAGTTAGGAAGGAGTGGGTTCATAGGACTTAGAGTTGAGAAATATTGGTTGAATATATTTAAAAATCTTAAGATCTTTCTAAACCATACACTCTCACATAAGTAACCCACTCCTCCCTGTTAAAGCCCATTTCTCCTATCTTACAAATGCCTATGCCGCTGGGTGCGGTGGCTCACATCTGTAATCCCAGCACTTTGGGAGGCCGAGGCACGCGGATCACGAGGTCAGGAGATCCAGACCATCCTGGCTAACACGGTGAAACCCTGTCTCTACTAAAAATACAAAAATTAGCCAGGCGTGGTGGTGGCAGGCGACTGTAGTCCCAGCTACTCTGGAGGCTGAGGCAGGAGAATGGCGGGAACCCCGGAGGCGGAGCTTGCAATGAGCCGAGATCGCGCCACTGCACTCCAGCCTGGGCTACAGAGCAAGACTCCCTCTCACCAAAAAAAAAAAAAAAAAAAAAAAAAAAAAAGCCAAATGCCTAGGCCTTGACAGGTGATAGAAACTTCTTCCAGATCTATTTCCACATCCCTTTCTGACAGATAACTGTGGTAAGGTCATACTGAAAGACTGCAGAAGTATTGTGGCTAGCAAAAGAGAAAAAGGACTATAAACTGATGAAGCTGCAAGGCATAGTCAGCATATTGTCAGAATCTGGGGGATCATATGCAGAACTTGATTCTGAAAGTCAGTCGAGGTGGACCATAAGGTTAGATGATTAAGTATTTATGTGGCAGAATTCTTCCCTAAAACAGTTATCAACATTCTGTAAAGGATAAGGAATCAATCCATAGTAATAACAGTACCTAAAACCTTTTTTAAAGGGATGACTGGCACCAAATGAAGTAGAAATACCAGTACTCTCATGGCAAATGGTGCAAGAAGTAAACACATTGTTCAGAGAAGTGGAAAAGCTACATTATTAGAAAGAGCATATTTTGTCTCAGCAGAATCCTAACATTCATTCCTTGATCTGTAGGTTAACAGCTATTTTAATCACAAATGCTACATGGAACACTTTGAAATTACTTTTGACCCCAGCCAAGGATTTAATTTGAAATAATAATATATCTCAAAGGGAATGGCAGAAAGTTGTGTCATCCTAAAAGATGGATAGTGCCATATATCATACCCTTAGTTAATTCACTAGTTTTACCCCTATGAAAACTAGATGGATCCAGTTTATATATATATATAAAATATATCCAGTTACAGCTCACTTGCATCTCTTGCAGATTAACATATTAGAAACATGGTATGTGGCCACTGATCAGGGCATTGTGTTATCTAATACTATATATTATTCTTTCAATACAACTATGTTTTTGTACTCATATACCATTCCCACTTCCCTGCCTCCCAATACCCTTCCCAGACTCGGTTAACCATCATTCTACTCTCTATTTCAATGAGTTCAATTGTTTCAATGTTTAGCTCCCACAAATACGTGAGAACATGCGAAGATGGTCTTTCTGTGCCTGGCTGATTTCACTTTACATAATGACCTTCAGTTCCATGTATGTTGTTGCAAATGACAGGATCTCATTCTGTTTTATGGCTGAATAGTTCTCAGGACAAGGAAACAGGAAATCCAATGAGGATCTAGAGAATGTTAGTTAGACCTTGTTCCACACTGGAGCATTTGTGGGCCACTGATCCACCTGCAGTAACAGGAGCACCAGCAAGAGCAGGGGTAAGAAAAGGAGCATAGCTCCCTATACTCCACACAGTGGCATTAGGCCACACTCTGCAACCTCACCTGCTCCCCTTGGCCACAACATGCACATTTATGGCAGTAGGTGGGCAGTGACACCACATTTATTTAATCCATGTGTTGCATTATCTATGTGTCTGCTTTTGTGCCAGTACCATTTGTTAATGGACACTTAAAGATTGCTTCTGAATCTTGGCTATTGTGATGATCTGAATAAACATAGGAGTTCAGATATTTCTTTCATATATTAATTTCCTTTCTTTTGTGTATATACCTAGTAGCAATGAGATTGCTGGATCATATGGTAGTTCTATTTTTAGTATTTGGTGGAATCTCCAACCTGTTCTTCAGAGTGGCTGAACTAATTGACATTTCCACTAATAGTGTACAAGTGTTCCCTTTTCTTCACATTCTCTCTAGCATTTGTTATTGCCCGTCTTTTGGATAAAGGACATTTTAACTGGGATGAGATGATATCTCATTGTAGTTTTGCCTTTCTCTGATGATCAGTGATGTTGAGCACTGTTTCATATGCCTGTTTGCCATTTGTATGTCTTCTTCGAGAAATGTCTATTCAGGTAGTTTGCCAATTTTTAATAACATTATTAGATTTTTTCTCATAGACTTGTTTGAGTTACTTATATATTCTGGTTATTAATCCCTTGTCAGATGGAGAGTTTGCAAATATTTTATCCCATTGTATGGGTTGGCTCTTCAAAGTGTTGATTGTTTCTTTGCTGTGCAAAAACTTTTTAACTTTATGTGTTCTTATTCATTTTTGCTTTTAATGCCCATGCTTGTGCAGTACTACTCAAGAAATCTTTGCACAGTCCAATGTTCTGGCGAGTCCAAAACTCAAAGTTTTATTTTAGTACTTTTAGAGTTTGGGGCACTAGTGGAATTAAAGACACACACACAGAAATATAGAGGTGTAGAAGTGGGAAATCAGGGGTCTCACAGCCTTCAGATCTGAGAATCCTGAACAGAGATTTACCCAAGTATTTATTAACAGCAAACCAGTCAAGCATTGTTTCTATAGATATTAAATTAACTAAAAGAATCCCTTATGGGAAATGAAGGGATGGGCCAAATTAAAGGAATAGGTTGAGCTAGTTAACTGCAGCAGGAAAATGCCCTTAAGGCATAAATCGCTCATGCTATTGTTTGTGGCTTAAGAATGCCTTTAAGTGTTTTCCGCCCTGAGTGGGCCAGGTGTTCCTTGCCCTCATTCCCGTAAACCCACAACCTTCCAGCGCGGGAGTTAGGGCCATTATGAACATGTCACAGTGCTGCAGAGATTTTGTTTATGGCCAGTCTTGGGGCCAGTTTATGGCCAGATTTTGGGGAGCTTGCTCCCAACCTGTCTCCCTTCTTTGATTTGCAAAGAGATAAAAGTAAGGTCAGCTTTGTCACTGTGAGCTACTTCTCGCAGGAGCTGGGATCCTCATCTTCAGACTATGCAAAGACAAACAACATAGATTAAAAGCACAATCATCATTGAAATCACAGTGCTTCCAAATGTTTTTCTCCATTTTAATGGGTTACTAGCTGCTAATTTGTCCACAGCTCCTTTAAGAACTCCAGTTCCCGGCATTAAGGTCAGGTGTGCCTAGGATGCTTTAAATATTTGTTCTTTTAATTTTGCTATATCCAAAAACAAGTTTGTAGAGTGTCCTTCTAGATGCTTTTTTTATTCTTTCCCAAATTTTGATCTTATTAAGAATATTTAATAGTTTCCACAAATCCTTACGTTTAGCTCCTGGAGCGGGCCATATCATTTGAGGTTGAGGTGCCACTATGCCGCCTTGGTTCCAGATAATAGGAACTTTTGCTGTACTTCTTAACATTTCTACCATCTGACCATTTGTTCAGATCATCTGAACATAGTGTGGCCATGGCATGCAGACTGAGAGATGAAGTTCAAGCTAAACATCCTCTTAAGGGACCAATTAATAATGATTCCGTAGGAATCGTTGTGCAGCACCTCTGCCTGTTCTGCAAAGCAATCTTCCTAAACAAGTACGTTCATTTTTTTCTAACTGGGTCCAACCCTGTTTACAAATAGATTTTTGAGGGCAGTATGCCTCAGTTATAAGAGCAGATTTATTATGGTAAATGCTGAGATCAGAAAGCATGTGTAAATGCATCATAGAGTGATTGCATCCAGGCATTATTTTCAGCCCTTATTGAAGGAATACTCACTGCAGTGGTGATAACTGCTATCATAGCTATCATTAAATTATTCATTGTGACTGGTTGTCCCGCTTTCATCAGGTTTTCTTCTGCCATCTGTGACAGCTTCTTGATCTGTCCCCAGGTGGGTGGCTGTGTTCAACGGGTGTTGCCTGTGACACTTGGGGTCCTTCTCAGGGTCGGTCTCGACATGGCTGCAACTGGGGTGTCCTCGGGATCCTCCTGGAGTCTCTTCCTCAGCATCTGGCTCATGATAAGTTTTCAGGTGTCTTGATGGTATCCAAATAGGCTGTTGATTTTGGTCTAGAGAAATACAAGCATAACCTCTACCCCAAGTTATTATTTTACCTATTTCCCAACTTTTTGTTATTGGATCTTTTCACCAAATAATGCTAGATTCAATTGTGTATGGGCTGTCCTATAATCCCTATTTTTCCTCCTTTTTTGTTTTTGTCACCAGTTGTTCATCTGTATGAAATTGTAACTGAGCATTTTCAATTAACTGTGTGGAATGAACCACGTATGAAGAATCAGAAATCACATTAATAGGCATATGAAAAGCGGTCAACACCTCAATTACAGCTACAAGCTCCGCTTTTTGAGCTGAAGTATAGGACGTCTGGAAAACTTTACTTTTTGATCCAGAATAAGAAGCTTTACCATTACTAGACCCATCTGCAAAACAATGAAAACGCTTAGCAGGCTGCAGGTTGTTTACTGCAGGAATTGTAAATGCAAAACGTTCACAGTCTTGCTCAGCTACACAGATAGTAAAGAAACAGTCTTTTAAATCTGTGACTTTTAAAGGCAAATTTTTTGGAATTATAGCAGGAGAAGGCAATCCTGGCTGTAATGCTCCCATAAGTTGTATAACTGAATTGATGGCTCTTAAGTCAGTTAACATTCTCCCTTTACCAGATTTTTTCTTAATTATGAAAAATGGAGAATTCCAAGGAGAAAATGAGCATGGAGCTATGTGTCCATTTTCTAATTGTTCAGTAGCTAATTTCTCTAAAGCCTCCAGTTTCTCTTTACTTTGAGGCCATTGTTCTATCAAATTGGCTTATCTGTCAACCATTTTAAAGGTATAGGTTCTGGAGGCTTAACAATGGCTGCCATCAAAAATTTTTTCCTAATCTTTGGCAGGAACTTTGTTTTTCCACTTGAAGCGGTTCTTTCAAACCTTGCAAACTTTTTTCTAGTCCTATACCAGGGACACACCCCATTTCATGCATTGTATATTGACTTTCAGGGCCATATAATTCTTTTGGAATTAGAACTTGTGCTCTCCATTGTTGTAATAAATCTCTTCCCAATAAATTTATAGGTACAGAAGTTATAATTGGTTGAATAGTCCCAGGTTGTCCATCGGGCCCTTCACAATGCAAAATATAACTACTTTGATATACTTCAGCGGCTTTACCAACTCCAGCTATGTTAAATTGAGCAGGTTGAATTGGCCACGAGGACGGCCAGTGCTGTAGAGAAATGACTGAAATGTCTGCTCCTGTATCTACCAAACCTTTAAATTTCTTTCCTTGAATAGTTATTTCACACATAGGATGTTTATCAGTAATTTGATTTACCCATTAAACTGCTTTGCGTTGTTTATTTGTGCTTCCATATCCTTCTGTTTGTTTTATTTCACTTTTTCCCATTCCCACATATGGCACAATCAGGAGCTGTGCTGTGCACTCTCCTGGCTCTGCTTGCCAGGGAACAGAAGTAGATATAACAATTTGAATTTCTCCAGGGTAATCTGAATCAATGACTCCTGTTTGTATTTGTATGCCTTTTAAACTTACACTAGACCTTCCTAAAAGTAATCCTATTGTCCCTGCTGGCAAAGGTCCACAGACTCCAGTTGGGACCTTTTGCCAGGGTTCCCCAAGCAGAAGGCTCACAGCTTTTGTGCAGCATAAATCTACTGTGGCACTACCAGCTGTGGTGGGGGACAGACATTGTACAGGGGTGAAGGAATGGCCTGAGCTGGTAATGTCCCGGTTTAGAACAGTGCCCAGCACGGGCCCCTCATGGCATTTCCCAAAATCAGGTTCCCTTCTTTATCAAACTTAGAGTGATACTGACTAGCCCAGTGTTTTCCTTTTTTACATTTTGTACATATTTCAGGCTCAACAGTTTTCTTTTTTCCCCTATCTGGTGGCCTGACTTGCTAATTTTTTTCTACATTATTTTTTAGTATGACCATGCTTCCCACAGTTAAAACAAGCTCCAGGAAATGGAGTATTTCCTTTATCCACTCTCAGTCCTGCCATTGCCTGTGCCAACAAGGTAGCTTTATGCAGATTACCTCTGA
Source organism: Piliocolobus tephrosceles (assembly GCF_002776525.5). NCBI lineage: Eukaryota > Metazoa > Chordata > Mammalia > Primates > Cercopithecidae > Piliocolobus > Piliocolobus tephrosceles. The sequence goes on from NC_045455.1 coordinate 33,704,885, forward strand.
TACAATCACAGGCCTTGATACAATCAACTAAATGTGCTTTCCCTCTGATAGGTTGCAGAGCAGCCTGACAATCAGGATTAGCATTGTCAAAAGCTAATAACCGCAACACTGTATCCTGAGCAGCCGAATCTGCAATCATCATTTTAAGAGACTCCTGTAACCGAGCTATTAAATCAACGTATGGTTGTCTGGGTGCCTGTTTTATAGCACTAAAGGAAGGATATTATTCCCCACTTGAAGTGATTCTTTCCCAAGCTCTAATGCACACTCCTCTAAGCTGTTCTATGGCATCATCCTGCATGATCACTTGTGCATCTAAAACAGCCCAGCTGCCAAACCCCAAAAGTTGGTCTGCAGTTATATTAATTTGAAGTTGGGCCTGGGCATTGCAAGCAGCCTGAATGGAAGCTTGATCTGCCCACGAAGTTTTAAATTGTAAGAACTGAGCAGGAGTTAGACAAGCTTGAGCAAGAGCGTCCCAGTAAGTAAGTAGGAATCATCTGACTAGAAACAGTAACATTCTTTAACAGTATCATTACAAAAGGAGAACTTGGTCCATACTGACTTATTGCTTGTTTTAATTCTTTGAGTAATTTAAAAGGAAATGCTCAAATGTAGCTGTAATATTTCCCTGTTGAATATTACAACAGGGAATATTACAACAAGGGTTGTATTCTAACAGGGAACTGCCAAGCCTCTAAATCACCCTCTTGTCTATCTTGCTGAATTCCTGTCTGAATAGAACTAAGAGCTGTAGCTTGAGGCGCTGCTCAAACAGTCACTAGGGCAACTACCTTTTGCCCAGCGTCCTCCAGAAAAGAAACATCTGCAGGGTCATTTTCTTCAAAATAATATGGAGGGGGGGCAGAAGGGTAGGGATGAACCTCTCCTTCCTTTGCCACTTTAGCTGGCACATAAACATGCTCTGTAACCTCTTCTGTAACTTCGCTATACTCTTGTTCCTCCTTGTCATCAGTGTGAAAAATTTCCAAGGTGAAATGAACCAGACCCCAAACCTGTCCCATTGCTACCCTGATGCTTCCGAGCTCCCCTTCTTACTCATCACAGGGATTGCTTTAAGAGTACTCAGGTGTCCTCCAGTTAGTTTTCCATTCCAACTGTCCTTCCTGCGACCCTTCGATCTGGATTTGAGCCCCCACGAATGGACGCCACTTGCTGAGACCAGTTCGGTCGGGGAGACCCTAACCCAATGGCACTAGAGGAATTATAGATACACACACAGAAATATAGAGGTGTGAAGTGGGAAATCAGGGGTCTCACAGTCTTCAGAACTGAGAGCCCCGAACAGAGACTTACCCACATATTTATTAACAGCAAACCAGTTATTAGCATTGTTTCTATAGATATTAAATTAACTAAAAGTATCCCTTATGGAAAACGAAAGGATGGGCCGAATTAAAGGAATAGGTTGGGCTAGTTAACTGTAGCAGGAACCTGCCCTTAAGGCATAAATTGCTCATGATATTGTTTGTGGTTTAAGAATGCCTTTAAGCAGTTTTGGGGTTTTCCGGTTTTCCTCCCTGGGTGGGCCGGGTGTTCCTTGCCCTCATTTCCATTAACCCACAACCTTCCAGCGTGGGCATTAGGGCCATTATGAACTTGTTACAGTGCTGCAGAGATTTTGTTTATGGCCAGTCTTGGGGCCAGTTTATGCCAGATTTTGGGGAGCTTGCTCCCAACAAGATTTAAGTCCTTAGTCCATTTTTGAATTAATTATTGCATATGGCAAGAGATAGGGGCCTAGTTTCATTCTTCCACATATAGATATTTACTTTCCCCAGCACCATTTATTGAAGAAACAGTCTTTTCTCAAATGTATGTTGTTGGCACCTTTGTCAACAATGACTTTACAGTAGATACATAGATTTGCTACTTATTCTGTTCCATTTGTCGATGTGGCTATTTTTATGCCAGCACCATGCTGTTTTGGTTATTACAGCTTTGTAGCATAATTTGAAGTCATATAATATGATTGCAAGTTTTGTTTTGTTTACTCAGGATAGCTTTGGCTATTTTGGTATTTTGTAGTTCCATATACATTTTAGGATTTTCTTTTCATTTATGTAAAGAATATCATTGGTAGTTTGATAGGGATTGCACTGAATCTGTAGATTACCTTAAGGTAGTATGAACATTTCTTCCAACCCATGAACATGGAATATCTTAGTACTTTTGTCCTGTCCAATTTCTTTCATCAGTGTTTTATAATTTTCATTGTAGAGATTGTTCACATCTTTGGTTAATTCCTAGGTATTTTATTTTATTTGTATCTATTGTAAATGAGATTACAATGTGATTATTTTCCTAGACTTGACAACAATATCATGATTCATAAAATAAATAAGCTAGATCTTATGAAAATAAAAACATTTCTTCCACAAAAGAGACTCTGCAAAAGATGAAAATACAAGTCACAGAATAGAAGTGTAATTTGAAAACCACATACATGACAAAGGACTGGTATTTAAATTGTATAAAGAGATCTCACACCTTAACATTAGATGAATAACAGTTAAATCAGAAAATGGGCTGAAGACAAACACAGCATTTTGCAGAAGAGTGTATGTGTTTGGCTAACGTGCACATAAAAAGTATTCAACAATATTAGCCATTTTTTCAAACTCAATTTTAAAACCTTGAAGTTATCCTTTATTTTTTTTCACCTCACAATCCACATCTCATTAGCTAGTGATCAGCTCTATTAAATATATTTCTTTTAACTGTTGCATCACCCCCTCCAATACCAAATCCATTCCCAAGACATCAACATCTCTGACACTAACCAATCTCTTTATCTTTTCTCTACATTTCTGTTAACACTCATTACCTGTTGTGACTTTACCTTTGTGATAGTCTATTCTCCAAAACAACTTGTGTGATGTTATGTTGTGCATATCATGTCAGTGTCTTGCTCTAGATCCTTCAATGGCTCCTTATAACACTAGATTAATGTTTTGTAAAACCACACACACACACAAATACACCACTAAAAAACCTGCCAGGCTAGGTGCAGTGGTTCACGCCTGTAATCCCAGCACTTTGGGAGGCTGAGGTGGGAGGATCATGAGGTCAGGAGATCAAGACTATCTTGGCTAACATGGTAAAACCCTGTCTCTACCAAAAATACAAAAAATTAGCTGGGCGTGGTCACACGTGCCTGTAGTCCCAGCTACTTGGGAGGCTGAGGCAGGAGAATCCCTTGAACCCAGGAGGTAGAGGCTGTAATGAGCCACGATTGTGCCACTGCACTCCAGCCTGGGTGACAGAGCAAGACTCCGTCTCCAAAAAAAAAAAAAAAAAAAAAAAAAAAAACCTGCCAAAGTTATTGCTAGAGTCTTCCTCTCCATAAGGATCTCTTCTCTATGCTAGTCACCATAGGTGTGCTACTTCTAATTCTTCCTTGAAAATGCCTATATAAACCAAGGTCAGTAGGTACTTTAAAGACTTTAGCAAGGTAATTATATGTTATAAATGTGAACACACTAATTTTTTCTCCTCTTAGTACAGTAAAGGTTGTTGATTCTCTCTACTAGTCACCTTCAATGTTTTCGGTTCTCAATATTAGCTTATTGGTGCCCTAGGCCAGTCCACTATGTTTGGTGACTGTTTTTCTTCAATGAATACATATACACGCAAACACACACACACGTACACACACAATGCACACAAACAAAGAAAATGCCAAATTTACTTTCACCTCAAAGTTTTTGAGCTTGCTGCCAATTATCATGAAGTGCTTTCCCCATAGATACGCACAGATTAATTTTTAAACATCACTTTCTCAAAAAACATAATATGTTTTATTAGAAACACATGGCCTTCTGTAGACATTCCTTACTGGCTCTTTACTCTGATTTGTTTTTCTCCACAGCACTGACTGTTACTTGAAATGGTGCTGTTTACTTTTCCCTCTCTCTCTCTTTTTTTTTTTTTTTTCTTTGAGATAGGGCCCTGACGTGTCACCAAGGCTGGAATGCAGTGGTTCAATTACAGCTCACTGCAACCTTGAACTCCTCAACTAAAGCAATCCTCCCAACTCAGTCTCTCAAGTAGCTGGGACTATAAGCGTGGGCCACCATGCTCACCTAATGTTTTAATTTTTTATAGAGATACGGTGTCAGTATGTTGCCCAGGATGGTCTCAAATTCCTGGCTCCAAGTCAGCCTTCTATCTCAGCTGCCCAAAGTACTGGGATTACAGGTGTGAGCCACCATGACCAGCCCCTATTTTTTCCCTTTTATTTTATTCTCTTAGTCCAAGAATTTAAGCTACATGAGTCAAACCCATGTAACTCTAAAATAAAAACTGTGACTGATATAGCAGGTAATCAGCAAATATATTTGAATTAATATATAAATCAATAATCTAGTTTAATAAAAATATTAATAAAATATTTAAATATATAATACATATGATCAAAAATAAACCACACACAGAAGACTAAAATGTAAACATTATAAATTTTTAAAATATAAAACATCATGTGACAATACTATATACCAATGTAAGCCAAATTTTTAAAAAGACAGTTTTATATTGGACAAACTGCATTGCAGCAACTGTCTATTCTCATTTGAAATAATGTAATTAAATTTTTAGTCTCTACATCATGCCATAATTAAATTATTAGTCTCTACATCATGCCATAGACAATATCAAATTTAATTTCAATAATTTTTCAGAAACAATGGAAATAAAATTGGAAAATCTTTTTTAGTCACATATGTACTACATTCTGAAGATGTTGCTTTACTCTAAAAGAGCAATAACTTCTAAAAGAGCAGTCAGCATTAGAGTCTCTACTTGATTAAGTTACTATAATCTGGAGTCATTTTTTAAAACCCACCCGGTTTTCACACTTGCCAAACTGGTAATTGAAAGGAGATGGAGTAGAAATCAACTCACACAATTCTCACTTATTTTTTTATGATGACACTGATTAATCAGATTTTTCTGGAGAATCAGTATTGCTTCTGAATACTCCAAACTAATGTGAGAATTAGATCCACTGTTAAAGTGTATATGACAAATATAAAACCAAAATCTTTCTAAATAACTTTGGATCATTTCAGGGATTTATTTGATATAAGCTACAGTTAAATTTGATCCAAATTCATGTTTTCGTATGATTCTATATCTTCTCTAGTCTGAATAAGAGACTGTAGTTTTAACTGTCCAGAAATCATTAGCTTGATTGAACTGCACAGTACTCCATGATGTTTTTCCATTTCCATTTGTCTGGACACAGTGTAGCAACAAAATATTTCTGTATATACCTTAGTTGAATACTAGGGGAAGGTTCAGAGGGTTTCCACATATTTCAATGATACACAATTTTTGTGCCCGGAGAGATTATCCACAGGTGTTTTAATTTTAAGGATATTTTAATTTTTATTTTATTATTATTTTTTGAGATGGAGTCTCTCTCTTTGGTCTAGGTTGCAGTGCAGTGGTGCAATCTCGGCTCACTGCAACCTCCACCTCCCAAGTTCAAGTGATTCTCCTGCCTCAGCCTCCCAAGTAGCTGGGATTACAGGTGTGCACCATCACACCAAACTAATATTTGTATTTTTAGTAGAGACGGGGTTTTGCCATATTGGCCAGACTGGTCTCGAACTCCTGATCTCAGGTGATCCTCCTACCTCGGCCTCCCAAAGTGCTGGGATTACAGGCATGAGCCACTCACTGCAACCGGCCAAAAGATAATTTTGTTCAATTAAAAAATCTGTTAAAGTGTTTAAATATTTCAGTGTTGACCCAAATTTGATAAAATTTTCTTAACTTACATTAAAACTAAATAATATTAATCCATACATTTGAATATTTCTAAAGTTTTATCTTGCTATATAAATGTGACAAAAATATTAACACTTCAAAATTATTACTATGGCTACATCTCAAATAGTTATAAAAATACCAAAATTATTTATTTAGTATATCTGCATTTATTTTTAATATTTACCTGGAGTTATTTCTTTACTCCTATCTGGCTTAATGAAAGTAAGTTAAAAAGAAAAATAAATTACCATCTCATGCGTAGGCAACATTGCTAACGTAATCTAACTGAGACCTGATTATGCTAGAGGGCTTGGTGACTGCTCTCAGGTTATTTTAAGTCTTGATCACTGCATATAGGTAGGAACATCAACTTATAAGGTAAAAAGAACTTGTTATATGAGTAAACATTTTCAATCTACCACTGATAATTATTCTGATTTATTTTTGCTTATGCAATTCAAGTAAGACATTGTCAGACTGTCTACAAATCTTGTTTCTTGGAACTACATGATTAGTTATTTACAGTGGAAAAGATCTATGTTTTAAGGCTACTGTCTAAAATCAAATTACATTCCATGGTTGCTGTCTATTTTAATGACTTTATTTCTTGCCGTAAGTACTAGCACTATTTAGCTAAACTTGACCCCTTTCAACCCCATTGAGAATATAGATATTATTTCCATTTTTAGTTCTTTATGCCATAATTCCCCCGTACCAAAAATAAGTGGTTTGTTTGTTTGAAGATTCCCGTGCCATTATAATCAATTAATTTCATAGTGATTAACTTTGGACCTTGTTTAGTAAAGCAAGGTAGAGGTAAAGTAGCATTTTTTTTTTTTTTCATTTTTATTTCAAGTTTCAGGGTACATATGCAGCATGTGCAGGTTTGTTATATAGGTAAATTGCCATGGTGGTTTGCTGCACCTATTATCCCATCAACTAGGTATTAAGCCCAGCATGCATTAGCTATTTTTCTTAATGTTCTCTCTCCCCTGTCCCCACCCCTGCAGCAGGCCCCAGTGTGTGTCATTTCCCTCCCTGTGTTCATGTGTACTTATTGTTCAACTCCCACTTATAAGTGAGAACATGTGTTTGATTTTCTGTTCTTGCATCAGTTTGCTAAGGATAATGGCTTCCAGTTTCATCAATGTCACCGCAAAAGACATGATCTCATTCATTTTTACGGCTGCATAGTATTCCATGGTGTATATGTGTAAGGTAGCATTTTCATCTCATGGTGTCTTTGAATTAATTCCACTACATTATGTCAAGATTTTCCTATTATTTTTATATTTTCCATCAGAAACTAGCACTTGATGCATGGTTTTACTAGCCACATCATTAAAGGATTAAAACCAAAATTAGATGTCAATATAGTACAATGCACTTCAAATGCAGTTCAAGATTATATTCTGATATTCTGTACTCTTAGTTTGAGAATCCCCTCGAAAGCCATGCATATATATTTCCAAAAAATATTAATTATTGCAGTTTTTCTCTTCATTACTTTCTCCCTGGAATGTATTTGCCACATACTTAGTTACTAAGATGAAAAAAAGTAGTCTGGAGAAAAGAGTTTATGGCATTCTGCTTCAGATTTACCTCAGATTTCTCAAGAAAGGTACCTCAGATTTCTCAAGAATGGAAATCGCAACAGAAAATATCCTGTTGTGATTTATATGTGTTCAAGTATTTCAAATTCTTCCAAATATCATTATTTCAAATGTTGAAATTTCACCTTTATTGTTGATTTTTTTTTTTTTTTTTTTTTTTTTTTTTGAGACAGGGTCTTGCTCTGTTGCTCAGGATGGAGTGCGGTGGCATGATCATAGCTCTCTGCAGCCTCAACCTTCCAGGCTCAAGACACAGCCTCCCAAGTAGTGGGTCTACAGGCCTGTGCCACACATGCAGTTAATTTCTTTTTTAATTTTCTGTAGAGATGAGGTCTGACCATGTTGCCCATGCTGGTCTCAAATTCCCAGGCTCAAGCAATCCTCCTGCCTAGGCCTCCCAAAGGGATGGGATCACAAGTATGAGCCACCACTCCCAGCCTACTGTTGAATGTCTTAACCTTCTCATATAAATCCAGAAACAATGATAATCCAAATAGTGTGGCAATTATGAAACAGAATTAGTTCCCATTTTGCTTTCTGAACTTATATCCAATTGTTTTCTTCCCCCCCTTTTTTTTGTTTTCAAAAAAGTGACGCATATAGGCCCAGTTTTAAGTATACGCTTCAGTAAAAAATTCTGCAATATAAATGTATTTATAAATATTTGTGAGGTACACAAAGCTAGAAATATCAACAAGTCAAAATAATCAAATGAATATTTGGACCCTAATCTCTACAGCTATGTTTAAGGTCATTTTCATACTGTGAAAGGAATTGTCTTGCAGAAAATTTATATTTTACTTCATTTGATAATGTGGAAAGATTCTTTAATATTTTACCTCAATTACTATTCTTCTCTCATTAAGTTATGGCATGGAATGCAACTATCTCAAAAAACTGAAGGGAAATGTAACACATTCATAGGTAGCTACAGCGTTTGCTTGAAGAATTGAAGCAATTGATAAATGGCTACAATAGTTTAAAAAATAAGATTGGGCTATAAAATATTGTAATCAGACTGTGAACATTACAGTTCGGCAAACCTGTAGGTTGAATCATAATTAATGTACTAATCTCTATGTAAATGTATTATTTATACATCATGAATTAATCTAAACATAGGTTAGTGAGGCATGTGGATTGGCATATGATTCAGAAAGTCAAAGGCAAGTAAGGATCAGTGTCCTTAAAAAAGACCAGAGACAGATTCGTGAAGCAGAACATTTGAACTTGAACTTTACACCAGTGATTTAAAACAATGTTTTACTTAGAATTTGGATTACCTATGCTTTGATATATTCATCAATCTTAAACAACAGTTTAGTAAATTGAATAGCTATTTCTCATTGCAGGTTTAAATCTTATTATCTAAATCCATTTGTTAAAATAGCCTTTCTAGTGACATTAAAGCATCTGAATAAATTGAACCTGAATGTCAGTAATTGTCCACATATTGATGAAACATATTATCCATATTAGGTAAACATTTTCTTTACACAATTTTATCTGGTAAAATAATATCACAGTCAAAAACCATTAATTATTTTTTTCCTTTAACTTACTTGAATCATGAAAAATGGTTATTTGCATTACAATTTCAACCTTTCAAAATACACAGTTTATAAATGTCAACTTCATATAGATAACTATTTCTCCTGTGGATGTGAGTGAATGATGGTTTCCATTTTTGATGTCTTGATATTTCAGTTTTGAGGCATGTGTGACTGATAATCATCTTCAATATAGGGGACAGTGATTTAATGTATGCATGCAATAATGATATGATCTAAAACCAAAGTAAAATGCCTGAGACATGGTAGCAGTTAGGAAAAACATTTGAGTACAGAGGGCAACACAGAAATTCTGTTAGAAAAGGCTCTCTTTATGAAGAGTAGAGGTTCTTCTTACCAGAATAGCAGATGGGTTTATTGTTAAAGTGTATCAAAATGTGAGACCTGGGACAGGAGAAACAAGTATTACAGTGATGATGAACTATAAAACAGGTACTATTTGGAATTCAGACACTAAGTGTTTTCTTTATAAGATTCTTGATTGTTGTTAAAATCAGCTCACAAATATGTAATCATGATTAAGTTTTATTACATATTTTATCAAGTTTAACAAGCACTACTATATGTGTTTTGTCAAGAGCCACATCAATAATTTTTAATCAATGCATAACAACTTGACATTTTCTAAAGCTCTCAGAGTTCCTATCCAATTTTGTAATATATTTTAATTCAACATCTCTAGTATCTCTTTAGATTGTTAAATACAAGACTTTTACTTTACATATGCACCGTTTAAACATAACTAAGTTAAAATGCACCTGCTGCATCAACACGAACGTACAAATTGTAAATTCAGTGTTGGTTACAATATGTGTTATTAGTTAATTACATCTGAAATTAGAGCCTTCACTATCTCTGTCCTCACTGAAGGACAGATTGATAATGTTTCCATTAAATATATAAATGCATATGTGTATATGATAATCACAGCAACAGGTAACATAGATGCTCACCCAATAATTTTACTTAAAATAATCTATTTAGTCCTATGATGTTGGTAATTATTTCCACTTTAAGGATGAGACACCTAAAGTACTGACAGTTTGCATTAACATACTTGTATTTTGTTGAATTGTGTCTACCAAAAAGGTATGTTGAAGCCCTCACACCCAGTACCTCAGAATGTAAACTTATTTGGAAATAGAGTCATTGCAGATGCAATTCACTCAGTTATAATGAGGTCACGTTGAAGTAGGTGGGCCTTTAATTCAATATGACTGATACCCTTATATGAAGAGGGGGATTTGAACAGAGCCACATTGTCTCTGCAATTTGATGCAGAGACAAAAATTGGATTGATGCTGCTCAAACCAAGAAATGCCAAAGATTCATGGCCATCACCAGAAGCTAGGAAGAGCCAAGGAAAGGTTCTGCTCAGAATCTCAGAGCAAGTATTTCCTTATGGAAACCTTGGTTTCAGAATTCTAGCCTCCAGAACAATGAGAAAATAAATTTCTATTTTTTTAAGCAACTCCATTTATGGTACTTTGTTATAGTAGTCCTAGGAAATAAATAGTGTCCCATGTCACAGAGCTAGTGCATGTCAAGAAATGTGAAGTGTCTGATACTTTAGCCTGCTTGCAAGCTAATAAGTTAGTCTAACAGTTTTATAATGTCAGTAAAAGACATTACACTTCTGGGTCAGAGACAAAGAAGTTTACTTATGGCAAAGTATGCCATATAAAACTCAGTGGGTGTTTTAAAATTCCTCTTGCCTGTGAGTCCAGTGGGGGAAACATGTATGAGCCGACATGGATGCTGCACATGCATAGTTTGTATAACAGGAGATGATCCCTATGCTTAGGCAACCCAAATATTACAGGAAGTATGTTTGCCCTTTGCTCCTGCAGGAGACAATATCTCCAATGTTTCAAGGCAGTTTGCAAATCTGCCCTTTATTTTGAAAGAAGACAAGAACTGGGGTTTTAAACTAGAGTATCTGGTTTTTGAATATATGCTTTAGTTATTATGCTTACTGTATATTCATGTTTTACTTATATGAGAAAATATAAGCAGTGAGAAATCTCTCTCTCCCTCTCTCTCTTTTTCTATCTCCCAATTACATGCACAGACACATGTATCGTATACCTATATATACATGTGTGATATATACATATACATTATATAATGAATGTGTTTTTACATACACATACATGTATAATATATACATTATGTAACTGTATGTATATATGTATGTGTATGCTCATGTGTGTATTTATGTATTTATCAGCTTTGAAAATACATAAAATAAGAGGTGACAGTATAAATTTCTCTGCAGTATGTTTAATGGCTATTTTGGGGTCTCTCTCTCTCTTTCTCTCTCCATTCTCCATGGGTGTATGTGTTTCTGTTTGTATTTACATGTGTGTATGTGTATGCATAACTCAATAGTCACGGCATATTTAAGACATAAATTTAAAACAGCACGATGTATGTGTGTGTATTGCTTTTTTCTCTCAAAACAATGCACTTCAAAGGGTTAACCTGTTAAAAAGCAAAACAAACAAAAACTCATGAAAATACTAGTCATTGTTTTCCAAAGTGTCTGCACTACTTAACACCCTCACCAGCAATGTATAAGAAATCTAGTGGTTCCACATCCTCTGCAACATTTAGCATTGTCAATCTTTGAACGTTAGTGGCCTCACTTGTGAACTTAAATTTTAAAAGACTGACAATGCTAGTAATATGTATATGTATGTAACCTATAATCACAGACTTTGAAAACTATTTAAACATGTTATTTTCCGGAATAAAACCACTTTTCAGTATTCCTCTTTATGATTCGAACTTCCCATCATAGTCCAGATGTTTTGCATTTTCATATTGGTTCTCAACAGGGTTTTTGGGGAGGGTTTGTTACTTTAGGAGACATTAAACAATATCTGGAGATAGTATGGCCTGTAACAAAGTGGGGGTTATGCTTCTGGCATCTGCTACTTAGAAGCTAAGAATGGTTTTTCTCTAACATATAGTCAAAAATACTACTTGAATGATTATTTGTATTGAATGTTAAATTATTGAATTTGATGTTAAGTTGTCATACAAAACAGAAATGCTGTTAAAGAAAAATATCGTCTCCATTTATCATTTTATGTCTCCTGTACTTATCCTTATGCTGAGACCTAAGAGTGGCGCATAGCTGACAATGCCTATATATCAAATTAATTAATCCATTATAAATATACACGGCAGTTCAACTGCTAATACAGAACAAGAAATTATCAGAATTTTTATTTAAGGGAGAGTTAATTTGTGCTGACTAGATGTAAAGCCTTAAGGAATTCATTGTGAAGGTGAAGAAAAAAACATACGATTTGCTTATCTTAAAAATCAGGTTGTTTATTTTATTATTCTTGAGTTATTTGAGTTGACTGATTATTAACCCCTTATCAGATGTATAGCTTCCAGGTATTTTTGCTCATTTTATAGATTGTCTTTTCACTCTGTTAGTTGTTTCTTTTTCTGTGCAGAAGCTTTTTGGTTTGAAGTAATCCCATTTGTCTATTTTTTGCTTATGCTTTTGAGGGCTTATCCAGAAAATCCTTGCTCAAACAAATGTCGTGGAGCCTTTCTCCTATCTTTTCTTCTTGTAGTTTTATAGTTTCTGGTCTTATATTTAAGTCTTTGACTCATTTTGAGTTAAGTTTTAGATATAAGTATGGTAAGTATAAGGGATTTATTTCATTATTCTGAATATGAATGTCTATTTTTCTCTACAACCAGTTTGAAGAGGATGTTCTTTCCTCAGTGTGTTCTTAACATACTTGTTGAAATTCAGTTGGCTGTGAAAAGACCTTAATATATATTTTTTCAAAAGAAGACATACAAATACATACAAATGATTAACAGGTATATGAAAACATGCTCAATGTCACTAACGTCAGGAAAATGCAAATCAAAACCACGGTGGGATATCACATCATTCCAGTTATAATGGCTATTACCAAAAAGACAAAAGATAGCAAGTGCAAAAGAGAAGGATGTCGGGAAAAGGTAACACACAGTGCTCGTAGGAATGTACATTAGTGCAGCTACTAAAGAAAACAGTATGGAAGTTCCTCAAAATATTAGAGACAGAACTAACATATGATCCATATCATATCTAACTCCTGGGTATATATCCAAAGGAAATAAAACCAGTATTTCAAAGAGATATCTGTACTCCCATGTTTATTGCAGAACTTTTTGCAATATCCAAGATATGGAATCAACCTAAATATTTATCAGCTAAAATGTAGGATAAATAGAAAATGAAATACTATATAGCCATTTAAAAAGAATAAGATTCTGTCTCTTGCAACAACATGGATGAACCTGGAGGACATTATGTTAGATGAAATAAACCGGCCAATAAAATAAAACAAAACAAAACAAAAAGACAAATGTCGTATGATCTCATTCACATGTGGAATCTATAAAAGTCGATCTCCTAGAAATAGAAAGCAGAATAGTGGTTGCCAGGAGCACATGAAGAGAAAGTGGCCAATGAAAACATAATTTCAGTTAGGAGGAATAAGTTCAAGAGAGCTATTGCTCAGTAGGGTGACAATAGCTAATGGGTATATATTGTATTCTTTAAAAATGCAAAGTGGATGCTGAGTGCTCTCACTACAAAAATATTAACTGTGGGTAATGCATTTGTTATTTAGTTAGAGGTAACCATTCCACAAGGTGCATGTACCTGGAAACATAAGGCTTTACATAATAAGCATATGAAATGTTATTTGTCAAGATTTTAAAAAGAAAAAGGTGAAGAAAAACAATGCTCAGTATACTATTAATATAAATGTTATGCTAGTGCCTTCATTTACATTATCACTTATATTTTGAAAATCATTTCTTGTTCTCTGTGAAAGCCATTATAACCAGAGACTTTCAGATGACAAAACTGGAGTTTAGAGATATTTAATAATTTTTAATAACTAATAACTTATATAGCTTAGTTAAATATAAATGAAACTAACTTTTGTAACTTATTAGTTATACATGTTATTAGTTATTAACTTGTAGTGAACAATTAACTTGTAAACTAAAGTTACAGCGCTAGAGGCAGTGCAGCGACAATTTAACAAAAGATAATGTAAACTAAAATATAGTATTAATATTTAAGAATATAATGTTTGATGTAGGAGACATAAAGTATAAATTTGAAAGGAAATAATTTTTCCATAGTTAATAAATAATGAAAATGTATATATTCACCAACTTCTATCAAATAATTTTGAATTTAATAAAAATATATAACAACATTTAGTAAGAAAAAGACAAATAGTACTAAATATTTAGCAGACTTGTATAGCTGACATAGTTTATACTCAGTAATAATAAAAATAAAAATGACTAGTTTCTATAATTTGAATTACTTTATCAAAAATTTTGTATAGGTCTCTAAACCTCATTAACAAAGAAGAAAAATAGATTCAGAAACATATTTGAGCCACAGTTTGTTTGTTTATACATAGACATAATTTTGCCATAGGTGGCAAACATTAATGTTTTCACTTAATAATTTAATGAATTTGTGACATGATAGTATTAAAACTTTAATAGAGTAATGTAAGTAGGTAAAATAAAAAAAAACAAAAGATGTTGTCTACTAAGTAGATAAAAAACTCTTAAAAATGTAAACGTATCCTATAAAATGTATGTTTGTCATGTTATGAATAATAAATACAGATTTTTAAACTAGAATATTAATTGCCAAATTTGAGGCAATATTATTTGTCCTTGTTTTGCAAAAAAAATTATCAAAATATTTGGACACATTTTTCAAGATATTAATATAAATACATTTTCTAAAAAAGATAAAAAATAAAAAGCGCTTTGAAGTTAGATTCATCCCATACTCTGACAATTCCCTATTTGACAATGGCATTCTAAGTAAGTGTAATCTTTGATTTGATAAGCACTGACTGATTTATCATTAATAAGTTTTGAGCAAAGGCAGAATAAGCTATACTTTCTGTCACTCTTTCTATTTGTCTGTCTGCCTCTCCCAGGCCCACTATATTGCTTTTAGCAATTTATTAATTTATTTTTATTTATTTATTATCTATTTATTTATTTATTTTGAGACAGAGTCTCACTTTATTGTTCAGGCTGGAGTGTAGTGGTGTGATCTTGGCTCACTGCAACATCTGCCTCCCAGTTTCGAGGGATTCTCCCGACTCAGCCTCCTGAGTAGCTGGGATTACAGGTGCCCACCACCATACCTGGCTAATTTTTGTGCTTTCAGTAGAGGTGGGGTTTTACCATGTTGGCCAGGATTGTCTTGAACTCCTGACCTCAAGTGATCCACTCAACTCAGCCTCCTGAAGTGCTGGGATTACAGGCATAAGCCACCACACCTGGCCTATTTT
The DNA here is from genome assembly GCF_002776525.5 of Piliocolobus tephrosceles. Classification (NCBI taxonomy): domain Eukaryota; kingdom Metazoa; phylum Chordata; class Mammalia; order Primates; family Cercopithecidae; genus Piliocolobus; species Piliocolobus tephrosceles. Next base: position 33,720,230 of record NC_045455.1, read on the forward strand.
TAGCAATTAACTTTTTAATGCCATGTGGAAGATACCTTTAAATCACTTAAAGATTATATTTGTCCTCCCCTGCTCCCCCCACTGTAACAAACCTGCACGTTGTGCACATGTACCCTAGAACATAAAGTATAATAAAAAAAAATTATATTAGTGTCTTAGACTCTGAGCTTATTTATCTAAAGTTTTCAGAACTTTTACTGAACAGAACAAAGCTGGAATACCAGACCTGTCTGACTTCCAAGCTTGCATTCTTGGGAAGTGTGATAATGTCTTCCTAACAGATAAATTGTATATGTCAATGATGAAACAGAGAGATAATTTAAATATTAGCTATAGGAAGATGAACCACAGCAAAATTTTATACATCTTGTGGAACTTCTAGGGAGATGTGGATCCTTTTTTTGTGCAATTTCATAAATGCAACTATAGACTGCATAGTTGATATCTACTCTCATTTTTCTATCTACCTCTCTTTCATAATTAACTCTTGAACACGTTTGACCATGATCAAGCAATCACAGTTGCCAACCACTTACCCACTCAGTGGGCTTGAACGAATACAGTCAGGCTTCTATCCTTAGAGGAAACAGGCTTTGGATTTCAACAAGTTTAGAAAAGCACTAAGGTCTTTGCTGTTTTGTCTCATGCTGTTGAACATATTAATGCTTCTATTACATTGACTGGTATTGTTTTTAACAAAGCATCAGTGGACTCAAAATCTTACATTTTAATTTCTAATTATAAAAATCCAGACTAATCCAGAAAACATAAACCACATGTAACTGAGGTAGGTTTTTTAATCTTAAGAATACATTGTTTCTACCATAATTTTAAAAACTTAAAAATTATTAAGGCAGGCCAGGTGTGATGGCTCACACTTGTTATCCTAGCATTTTGGGAGGCCAAGGCGGGTGGATCACCTGAGATCAGGAATTCAAGACCGGCCTGGCCAACATGGTGAAACTCCATCTCTACTAAAAATACAAAAATTAGCCAGGCGTGGTGGTGGGCGCCTGTAATCCCAGCTACTCAGGAGGCTGAGGCAAGAGAATCACTTGAACCCAGGGGGCGGAGGCTGCAGTGAGCAGAGATGGCACCACTGCACTGCAGCCTGGGCAACATGGCAAGACTGTATCTCAAAAAATAAAAATTATTAAGGCAAAAGAAAGAGTATATAGTTTCATGTACCTGTCTAATACTTAATTTTCTACCCTAATACTTAATTTTCTACATTTTAAGCTATTGGAACAAATGTGACACTGTTCTTCTACTATGCTTAGTAAATCCATTGGGTTATTTAGAAATACATATGTCAAAACCTTTCCCTTCCTCTGTAATGGTAACATTTGTTGTTCTATTAAACTAAAAGCATAATACGAATAATCATTTAAAATGCACTAAGGTGTAAAACATTCCCAGTTAACAGCTTATTCTGAGAATAAGCCATTATGGAGAAATACATTTCCTGTTGAAAAGATCTGATTTTGCCACTGCCCAGGCCACCTGCTTTTCCTGCATTCTGCAATATACCTACTAGTCTGGCTCTCTTCTCCCTGTTTAAAACAAATCTTTTTCTTTTTGATTTAAAGACGCCTGCAGATGGTGAGGTTACAGTATTCTCCCTATTGCAATGATCTTTTGTTAAAACATACTTTTATATTTATTTTATTTTTACTTGATGAATAATAATTGCATATATTCATACTGTGATGCTTGATGTATGCCTGCATTGTGGGATGATTAAATCAAGCCAATTAACATATGCATCTATATATTGCAATTGTCTTTTTGAAAAATTCTCTGTTTATAATAAGTCCAGATTTGTTTATATTTGACAAGAATTTGGACTTTTCATAAATGTCAAGCATTTTTCCAAGCATTATCCTCTTTCTTTTTATACTTTACAGAGAACTATAAAATACAGGTCTTTATAAATTGCAGAAAAAATATTTTTATAGATGAATGTATTTATAGATGTATATGTGTGTATGTTTGTGTATAGATAGCAATAGAGATAGAGATATAGAGATAAAGATAGAGTTTTTGAAAATACCTAAAAGATGAAGTCAATATCCCTTATTTTATTCATCTATTTATTTTACCTTGCAAAGCATCAGTGACTTTCTCAAGCTCCATAGCAGTGTAGGAAATAGAAAAACACTAGTCTAGTGAGAAATACATTACTTCAAAACAACTTGACATTTTCCAAAGCTCTCAATACTCTTAGCTTCATTTTAACTCAAGATTCCTGTACTTTTTCAGAGTGGATAATGGGATAGTCATATAACAGAAATTTAAAGATGTAGAAACACACATTTTTTATGTCAGTCATGTATATAACTATTAGAATATTACAGTAAATGGCAATTTCTGGGAAGAAGCACAACTTGCTCAAATAAAAATATAAAGTAAAAATAATCCTTATACATCAAATACAAATTTTCTAAATATAAACATATTCAAATGCATAAATACCAGCAAGTGCAAATTTAAGACTGAAAAGTATTTAAGTTTAAAGCATTTTTTATGAAAATAGCTTGATATATTTGTGTATATTATAATACATTATTCACAAAATTGTCTTTTTTTTTTTTTTTATTTGAGACGGAGTCTCGCTCTGTTGCCCAGGCTGGAGTGCAGTGGCGTGATCTCGGCTCACTGCAAGCTCCGCCTCCCGGGTTTACGCCATTCTCCTGCCTCAGCCTCCCGAGTAGCTGGGACTACAGGCGCCGGCCACCTCGCCCAGCTAGTTTTTTTTTTTTTTTTTTTTTTTTTTTTTTTGTATATTTTAGTAGAGACGGGGTTTCACCGTGTAAGCCAGGATGGTCTCGATCTCCTGACCTCGTGATCCGCCCGTCTGGGCCTCCCAAAGTGCTGGGATTACAGGCTTGAGCCACCGCGCCCGGCCAAAATTGTCTTATTAAGAGCATACTTACTGAGATATAATTCACATTTCATAGAAGTCAATATTTAGTTTGCTCTTCAGTTGTGTTTAGTATCTTCATAGAGTTGTACAATCATCACCACTTCCTAATTTTAGAATATTTTCCTGGACCCAAATAGAAATTCTATAATTTAGTAATCACTTCCTTGCCCCCATTCGTTACAACCACTGTCAGTTATTATGGATTTGCCTATCAGTTGCATTTATGTAAATTTCATTTAGTATTTTTTTTTGTTGTAACTACTTTCAATAATTATAGTTTTAAAATTTATTTGTGTTGTAACAACTGATTTTTGTACATTCATCTTGTATACTGCAAACTTTTTAACTCATTTATTACTTGTAATAATATATTTTAATAGGTTTCATAATATTTTCTCTATCCAAAACATGTCATCTACAAATAGAGACTGATTTACTTCTTTCTTTTTCATCTGCATGCCTTTATCTCTTTCTCTTCCCTAGCTGTTGTTACTGCCAGTACAATGTTGATTAGAAATGGTGGAAGTCAACCTTCTCACCTTGTTTCTAGTTTATGGGGAAAGTTTTAAGTCTTTCACCATTAAGTATGACGTCAGTTAATAGATTTTTCAAACATGCTCTTTCTCGAGTTGAAAAATTTCTCTTCCATTCCTAGCTTGTTACTGTTCTTATGATTAAAATAATAAGATGTGCTTTGTCAAGTATTGTTCTTGGTCTATTGTGACAATCATGTGTGTTTTAAACATTTAATTATGTATATGTGTTGTGTAACATCAATTAATTTTCATAGGTTGAACCAACCTTGAATTGAAAAGATAAATCCCAATTAATCATAATGTATGTTTTTATATTTTTATTACTTAAGTTTGTTGATACTGTCTTGATGATTTTTTGTCTCCATATTCATTAAGGATTTCAATCTGTAGTTTTTCTTCTTGTGATATTTTAGTTTAGGTTTGTACCAGGGTAATGTGTCCTCATAAGGTGAGAAGTGTTCCCTCCATTTCCATCTTTTGAAAATTTTTAAGAAGAATGATGCTAATATTTCTTTAAATATTTGGTAGGATTCACAAGTGAATCCATCTGGACCTGAACTTTTCTTTCTGATAATTTATGATCATTACTACTATTTCAACATCTTTACTTGTAAAAAATCTATTGTGGTTTTCTATTTCTTCTATTTTTTGATACATAATATCTGTACATATTTATGGGGTACATGCAATATTTTGTTGCATTCAGAGTGTGTAATTATCAAGTCAGATTACTTAGAGTACACATTACCTCGAGTATTTATCATTTCTATATGTTTGGAACATTTCAAGTCCTCTCTTCTAGGTATTTTGAAATATTCAATGCAGTGTTGTTAAATATAATTACCCTACTTTGCTATCTAACATTGGAACTTATTCCTCCCATCTATGTTTGTACCCATTAACCAACCTCTCTTTATCCCTCATCCCCATTCCCACACCCTTCTCTGTCTCTGCTATCCATCATTCTACTCTATATCTCCATGAGATTAACTTTTTAAACTTCCAACCATGAATAAAAAGATAAAATGTTTGTCTTATGTGCCTGGCTTAATTCAATGAACATAATGGCCTCAAGTTTTATTCATATTGCAGCAAAATACATTATTACATTCTTTTTATGGCTGAATAGTTTTCCTTGCATGCATATACTTCATCTTCTCGATCCATCTGTCCATTGGCAGACACTTGGGTTGATTCCAAATCATTTCTGCTGTGAATAGTGCTGCATTAAACATAGAAATCAAGTCTCTTTTGATATACTAATTTATTTTACTTTGAGTAAATATCCAGCAGTAGGATTGCTGAATCATAATAGCTCTAGTTGTAGTTTTTTTACAAATCTCCATACTATTTTCCATAGTGGCTGTACTAATTCACGTTCTCACCAACAGTATAAGAGTGTAAGAATTCCCCTTTCTCTGTATCTTGCCAGTATCTGTTACTTTTTGTCTTTCAATGAGAGTCATTCTAACCAGAGTACAATGATATGTCATTGTGATTTTGATTTATTTGCATTTTGCTGATGATTAGTAACATCAAACATTTTTTTTCATATGTTGGCCATTTGTGTGTATCCTTTTGATAAATGACTATTCATAATTTTTCCCACTTTATAATGGTATTATGTATTTTATTCTGCTGAGTTGTTTGAGTCCCTTGTATATTCTAGATATTTGCCTTTGTCAGATGAATGGTTTGCAAATAGTTTATCCTATTCACTAGGTTATCTCTTCACTCTGTTGACTGTTTCCTTTGCTGTGCGGTTTTTTGGTTTAATACAGTCCTATTTGTCTACTTTTGTTTTTGTTGCACGTACTTGAGAGGTCTTAGTCATAAAAATCTTTGCTCAGACCAGTGTTCTGAAGTGTTTTCCCTAGGTTTTCTTCTAACAGTTTTACAGTTTCAGGTTTTATATTGAAGTATTTAATTCATCCTGAGATGATTTTTTGTATATAGTGAGAATGTATATAGGGGTTTGTTTTCTATACAGGGGTTTGGTTTTATTATTCTGCCTATTCATATTCAATTTTTTAGCAGCATTTATTGAAGAAGTTTATCAAAGTATGTTCTTGGAACCATTGTCAAAAATAAGTTGGCTGAAAATATGTAGATTTACTTCTGGTTTCTTCATTTTATTTTCCAGGTCGATGCGACTGTTTCTATATTAATGTTATGATCACTATGGAGTTTTAATATAGTTTTAAGTCTGGTAATGTGATGCCTCTAGCTTTGCTCTTTTTCCTCAGTATTTCTTTGGCTATTCAATCTCACTATACTGAATAGAAGTGGTGAAAGTTGGCATCTTTGTCTTGACCCAATTCCTAGATGAAAAGCTTTCAGCTTTTCTCCATTCAGTATGATGTTAGTTGTTGGTTTATCATAAGTGGTCTTTATTATGTTGAAGTGTATTCCTTCTATGCCTAGCTATTGATAGTTTTTTTCTCATGAAGGGATGTTGAATTTTGTTTTATTATTTGTTTTCTTCAAACTTTTATTTTAAGTTCAGAGAGTAAATCTGCCCGTTTGTTGCATGGGTAAATTGTGTGTTGCTGGAGTTTGATGTCCAAATGATTTCATCATCCAGGTAGTAAGCATAGAATCTGATGGTAGTTTTTCAATCCTCATCTTTCTCCCTCCCTCCACCCTCAAGTAGGCCTCAGTGTCTATTGTTCCCCTCCTTGTATCCATGTGAATTCAAAGTTTAGCACCCACCTATAAGTGAGAACATTCCATATTTGGTGGTGTGTTCCACTATTAATTCATTTAGGATAATGCCCTCCAGCTGTACCCATGTTGCTGCATAGGGCTTGATTTCATTTTTTTATGGTTGCATAGTATTCCATGGTGTATATGTATCACATTTACTTTATCTAGTCCACCATTGATGGGGATGTAGGTTCATTACATGTCCTTACTATTGTGAAAAGTGCTGCAGTGAACATACACATGCATATGTCTTCATGGTAGAATAATTTATTTATTTTGAGTATATACCTAGTAATAGGATGGCAGGGATGAATGGTAGTTCTGTTGTAAGGTATCTGAGAAATCTTCAAACTGCTTCCAATGGTAGCTGAACTAATTTACATTCCCACCAACAGTGTACAAGCCTTCCCTTTTCTCTGCAACTTCACCAACATCTGTATTTTTTTTTACTCTTTAATAATAGCCATTCTGACTCGTTTAAGATGGTATCTCATTGTGGTTTCAATTTGCATTTCTCTGATGATTAGTGATGTGGAGCATCTTTTCATATGTTTGTTGGCTACTTGTATGTCTTCCTTTAAGAAGTGTCTGTTCATGTCCCTTGTCCATTTTTTAATGGAGTTATTTGGTTTTTGCTTCCGGATATGTTTAAGTTTCTTATAGATTCTGGATATTAGACCTTTGTTGGGTAGTTTGCATTTTCTCCCATTCTGTAAGTTGTCAGTTTACTCTGTGATAGTTTCAGCTATACAGAAACCTTTCAGTTTAATTAGGTCTTACTTGTCAGTTTTTGCTTCTGTTGCAATTGCTTTTGGAATCTTTGTTATGAAATCTTTACCAATGCCCCTGTCCAGAATGGAATTACCTAAGTTTTCTTCCAGGGTTTTTTATAGTTTTAAGTTTAAGTGTTTAATCCATCTTGAGTTGATTTTGTATATGGTGAATGGAAAGAGTCTGGTTTCAATCTTCTGCATATGGCTAGTCAGTTATCCCAGCACCATTTATTGAATAGCGTTAAATCAAGATTAATCTAAACCTGCCTCCTTAAATATTTTAAGTTCAGCCTAAAAGTTTCTCTGTACATAATAAAGTATAATCTAAATGGAGGTATAAATAGAATGTAACTTACTCTTGTGCCGATCACCAAGTTTTGGCCAATCAAAGGGGGCTAACTGTTCAAAACATGTTTAAATAAGGTAAACACTGATTTTTTTTGTAACCAATATAGCTGTTTCTGTATCTCACTTCTATTTTCTGTATGTCACATTCCTTTTTCTGTCTATAAATCTTATTCAACCATGTGGCTGCCCTGGAGTCTCTCTGAGCCTATTCTGGCTCAAGAGTTTGCCCTATTCACGTAACATTCTTTGCTCAATTAAACTATGTTAAATTTAACTTGGCTAAGGTTTTCCTTTTAAAAATAGGGAGTCCTTTACTGATTGCTTGTTTTTGTTAACGTTGTCAAAGATCAGATGAATGTAGGTTTGTGACTTTATTTCTGAATTCGCTAACCTGTTCCTTTGGTCCATGAGTCTGTTTGTTTTGTTTTGTTTTGGTGGGTTTTTTTGTTTGTTTGTTTGTTTGTTTGTTTTTACCACCAAAATACTATTTGGTTACTGTAGTCTTGTAGTATAGTTTGAAGTCAGGTAGTGTGATGTCTCTGGCTTGTTTGTTTTGTTTGTTTTGCTTAGAATTGCTTTGGCTATTTGGGCTTCTTTTTGATTCCATATGAATTTTAGAGTCTTTTTTTTTTTTTTCTAATTCTGTGAAAAACAATATTGGTAGTTTGATAGCAATAGCATTGAATCTATACATTGCTTTAGACATATGGCCATTTTAGCAATACTGTTTCTTCCTATCCATGAGTGTGGAATGTTTTTACATTTGTTTGTGGTGTCATCTCAGATTTCTTTCAACAGTGTTTTGTAAATCACATTGTAGAAATCTTTCACCTCTCTTGTTAGCTGTATTTGTAGGTATTTTATTTCTGTTGTGGCTGTTGTGAATGGAATTGCATTCTTGATATGGCTTTCAGCTTGCCATTACTGTATAGAAATGCTACTGATTTCTTACACTGATTTTGTACTCTGAAACTTTACTAAAGTTGTTTACCCTTTCTAGGAGCAGAAACAATAGTTTTATGGATATAGAATCATATAATCTGTGAAGAGAGATAGTCTAACTTCCTTTCTTCCTATTTAGATGCCCTTTATTTCTTTCTCTTGCCTGATTGCTTTGGCCAGGACTTCCAGTACTGTGCTGAATAGGAGTGATGAGAGTTGGCATCCTTGTCTTCTGGTTCCGGAGGGGAATGTTTCTAGCTTTTGCCTATTCAGTATGAGATTGGCTGTGGGTTTCTCATAGATAGCTCTTATTATTTTGAGGTATGTTCTTTCAGTGCCTAGTTTGGTGAGGGTTTTTAATGGCAAGGGATGTTGAATTTTATCAAAAGTCATTTCTGTGTCTATTGAGATGATCATTTGGGTTTTGTTTTTAGCTCTGTTTATGTGTATTTATTTATTTGCATATGTTGGAACAATCTTGCATCCCAGGGATAAAGCCTGCTTGATCATGTTGCATTCACTTTTTGATATGCTGCTGGATTTGATTTGCTGGTGTTGAGGATATTTGCATCTATATTTATCAGTGATATTGACCTGAAGTTTTCTTTTTGCATTGCCCTCCTTCTCAATTGTTTTGGCATAGTTTCAATGGATTGGTGCCAACTCTTCTTTATATGTCTGGTAGAATTCACAGGTGAATCAGTCTGGTACAGGGCTTTAAATTTTATCAAGTGATTTTTCTGCATCTATTGAGTTAATCCTAGGGCTATGATCCTTCATTCTGTGGATTTGATCTATCACATTTACTGATTTGTGCATCCCTTTATCCTTGCACCCCTGGTATAAATCTCATTTTCTCATGCTGAATTATCTTTTTGATAAGCTGTTGGATTCAGTTTGCTAGTATTTTTTTTGAAGATATTTGCATCTATGTTCATTAAGGATATTGGCATGTAGTTGCCTTTTTTTGTTGTTGCATCCTTGTGCAATTTGGTATCAGGGTAATGCTTGCCTTGTAATATGAGTTAGGAAGAATTCCCCCCTTTTCATTGTTTTGGAATAATTTAAGGAGAGTTGGTGTTTGTTCTCTACAATTTTGTTAAATTTTGGTAGGGAAGCCCTAAGGTCTTGGACTTCTTTTTTGTTGGGAGAATTTTTATTACTGATTCAATTTCATTACTTGTTAATGGTTGTTAAGGTTTTCTGTTTCTTCCTGATTCAAACTTGGTAATTTGTATATGTCTAGGAATTTATCCATGTCCTTTATATTTTCCAGTTTGTTATTGTATAATTATTCACAATAGTATCTAGTGATCTTTAACATTTCTGTGGTATCAGATGTAATATCTTCTCTTTCATTTTTAATTTTGTTTGTTTTGTCTTTTTTCTTTTTTTTGGTTAGCTTTGTTTATGTTTTTAAAAATAACTTCATTTCATTGGTGCTTTGCATTGACTTCATACTCTCAATTGCATTGAGTTATGCTCTGATCTTTTTTCTGTTTCAACATTTTTTTTTTTTTTACTTTTTATAGATTTAGGGTGTAAAAATGCCATTTTGTAACACAGATGTATTGCATAGTGTTGAAGTCTGGGTTTTTTGTCTAACCATCACATGAATGGTGTACTTTGTACTCACTAAAATTTTTTTCATCTCACAGACCTCCCAACCTTCCCACCTTTCCAAGTCTCCAATGTCTATTATTCCACGTTCACTGTACAGGTGTACATATTATACAACTCCCACTGATACGTAAGAATATGTGGCATTTGACTTCCTGTTTCTGAGGTGTTTCACCTAAGACAATGGCCTTCAGTTAATCCATGTTGCTGCAAAAGACATGATTCCATTCATTTTTATGGTTGAATAGTATCTCATGGTGTGTGTGTGTGTGTGTGCACATGCACACAGACATGCATATATAAACAAAACATTTTAATTGAATTTTCTGTTGATGGATACTTAGCTGAATTCCATATCTTTGCTCTTGCGAATAGTGCAGTTGTGAATACATAGGCACATGTGTCTTTTTGATAAAATAATTTCTTTTCCTTCGAATAATATATCTGGCAGGGGTATTGCTAAATCAAATGTTGTATTGATTTTTTATTTTTAAGAAATCTGCGTATTATTTTTTGTAAAGATGGTACTAATTTCCATTCCCACCAACAACGTATAACCATTTCCTTTTTTTCACATCCTCATAAATGTCTGCTATTTTTTGTCTTTTTAGTAGAAAAGCATTCTGACTGGTGTGAGATGGTATTTCAGTGGGGTTTTAATTTGCATTGCTCTGATGATTAGTGATGCTGGGCATTTTAAATAAGCTTGTTGGTCATTTGTATGTTATCTTTTGTAAAATGTCTGTTCATATCCTTTTTTCCACTTTTTAGTAGGGTCATTTGTTTTTTGTTGTTGTTGAGTTGTTTGAGTTCCCTGTAGATTCTCAATATTAGGCTCCTGTCAGATTCATAGTTTGCAATTTTTTTCTCTCATTCTGCAGTTTGTATGATCACTCTGTTGATTATTTCTTTTACTGTTCAGAAGATTTTTAGTTTAGCCAAGTCTCATTTGTCTATTTTGGTTTGTATTGCATTTGTTTACAAGTCATGAATTATTTGCCTAGGCCAATGTATGAAAAAGTTTTTCCTAGGTCTTCTTATAGTATTCTTATAGTTTCAAGTTGTACATTTAAGTGTTTAATGCATTCTGTGTTAATTTTTGTAGATAGTAACAGATAGGTGTGTAGTTTCATTCATCTGCGTATGGCAATAGAATTTTTCCATCGCCATTTATTGAATAGCACCTTCTTTCCCCATTGTATGCTTTTGCTGACTTCATTAAAGATCAGTTGGCTGTAGTTATGTAGCTCTACTTCTGGGTTCTCTATTATGTTCCATTGATCAATGTGTCTATTTTCGTACCAGTACCATTAGGTTTTGGTTACTAAAGGTTTGTAGCATAATTTGAAATCAGGTAATGTGATGCCTCCAGCTTTGTTCTTTTTGCTCAGGATTCCTTTGCTTTTTATTATTTTTTTTCTCCTTCTAATTTTCAGTTTGGTTGATTCTTGCTTTTCTACTTCTTTGAGGTGCATAGTTAGATTGTTTATTTGGAATTATTCTACCTTTTTGATATGGGTGTTTATTGTTATAAACTTTCCTCTTAGTATTGCTTTTGCTTTATTCCATAGGTTTGCTATGTTCTGCTTTGTATTTAAACCATTTCACAAAATTTTTAAATTTTCTCCTTAGTGTCTTTCTAGACCCAGCGGTCATTCAGGAGCATGTTGTTCGATCTTCATATATTTGTACAGTTTTCAAAGTTCTTTTAAATATTGATTTCTACTTTTATTCAATTGTATCGATAAAATTTCAATTTTTACAATTTGTTGAGACATGTCCCAACATACGGTCTATCTGGGATAAAAATATGTATTCTGTAGCTGTTGGATGAAATGTTCTGTAAAAGTCTGTTGGGTCCATTTTTTTCTGAAGTGCAGTTTAAATCTACTGCTCCTTCCATTGTTGGGCTCCTTTGTGAGAATGTGGACCACTGGTTCTTACCCACTCGTTTCCTGCATTGGGGAGCATCTCCAGGCTCCTAGGCTTTCCTGGCCAATCAGGCAGCCTACTTCCTCTCTTTTTCCCCTGTTGCCTTAGATGTTTTCTATGACTTTTCTGTTGAATTCCAGCATTCTCTCTTAGGCAATCTATTTGTAGTATGATTATCTACTCACTATTTTGATTCTTCTGTGTGAAGGAGGGGAGTAGCAGATGCCTCTAGTTAGCCATGTTCTATTTCTTCTTGAGTCCATTTACTTAGCTTGTGTCTTCCTAGGAATTTGTTCATTTCATCTACCTTATCTAATTTGTTGGCAAACACTTGTTACTAGTATTAGCTTATAATTGTTTTTTTATAAGACTGGAAGTAAGGTTCACCCTCTCATTCCTGATTTTTGTGATTTGAGTTATTGACTCCTTTCTCTTTCTCTCTCTCTCTCTCTTCTTTCTTGGTAAATGTAGCTAAAGTTTGTGAATTTTGTTAACATTGCTAACAAATGTTGATTTCCTTAATTTGTTCCCTTTGTTTTTCTATTATATGTTTTATTTCCTCTCTAATCTTTATTATTTTTCTCCTACTTTCTGTGGGTTTAGTTTTTATTTCTTATATTAGTTTTTTTAAGGTGGAAAATTTGACTATTGGTTTAGTATCTTTCTTCCTATTTAACATGGGTGCTTCCAACCACAAGTTTTTCTCTAAGTACTGCTATAGCTGCATCCCATAATTTTGAAATATAGTGTTTTTTGTTTTGCTTTCATTAATCCTAAACTATATATGATTTTCCTTATGCATTCTTCTTTATTTGTTATTTAGGAGTGTGCTGTGTAATTTCACATATCTGCACATTTCCCTAATTCAATTTTTATTAATTTCTAATGTTTCTATTATTATTTATTCTGCCATATACAGAAAAATAAAACTGGACCTCCTATCTCTCATCAAATACAAAAATCAACTCAAGATGAACCAAATGCTTAAATATAAGCCTTTAAACTTTAAAAATACTAGAAGAACACCTAGAGGAAACTCTTCTCAACATTGGCCTAGGCAGATAATTCATGACTAAGATCTCGAAAGCATAAGCAATAAAACAAAAAATAGACAAATGCGAGTTAATTAAACTAGAAAGTTTCTAAACAGTAAATAATAAAAATAACAATCAACAGAGTGAACAGACAACTTGCAGAATGGGAGAAAATGTTTGCAAACTGATGAATTCAACTGGGGACTAATACCTAGAATTTACAAGGAATGTAAACAACTCATCAAGAACAACAACAAAAACAAGTAACTCCAGTAAAAGTGGGCAAGGAACACGAACATACTTTTTGCAAAAGAAAACATGCATGTGGTAAAAGAAACGTGAAAAAAAGTTCAACATCATTAATCATCAGAGAAATGCAAATTAAAACCACAATGAAATAGCATCTCACACTAGTCAGAATGGCTATTACTAAAAATTTGAAAAATAAGAGATGTTGAGGATGCCAAGAAAAGGGAATGCTTGTACACTATTGGTAGAAATGTAAATTAGTAAAACCTCTGTGAAAAACAGTATGAAGATTATTCTAAGGACTAAAAATAGAACTACTGTTTGATGTAGCAATCCCACTACTAATTATACATACAAAATAAAATAAATCATTATAACAAAAAGATACCTGCACACATATGTTTACCACAGCACTATCTACAATAGCCAAGATAGAGAATCCACCTAAGTGCCCACCAACAGATGATTGTATTAAAAATGTGGTGTGTGTAAAGATACATATATATATATATAATGGAATATATGTATGTGTGTGTATATATACATAATGGAATATATGTATATATGTGTGTGTATATATATATAATGGAATGTGTGTGCGCGTGTGTGTGTGTGTGTATATATATATAATGGAATACTATTCATCCATAAAAAATAACGGAATCATGTCTTTTCTAGCAGCATAAATGGAACTGGAATCTAGTATATTAAGTAAAACAATGCAGAAAGAGTAAGTCCAAACTCACATGTTCTTACTTATAAGATGGAGCTAAATGATGTGTACACCTGACAGTAGAATAACAGTTATTGGAGACTGGGAAGGGTAAGAGGATGAAAGGGGGTGAGGGATGAGAAATTACTTAATGTGCATGATATACGCTATTTGGGTGATAATTATACTAAAAACCCTAGTTTTCACCACCACACATTATATCTCTGTAACAAAACTTCACTTTTACCTCTCGCATTCATAGAAATGTTGAGATTTTGCTTCACCAATATGCAATATTGCCTTGTCATATTTTCCAAACTAGATCATATGTCTAGGTTTCAAGATTTCTTTTCAAATCATATGGAAGGTAGGACTCATTATATTTTGTAATATATAGTGTTAGTTAGTCATCTATACCTTTCCAGTCAACAATATAACTTGATCTCAGTGCATTCCCTTTTATTACATATAAATGTAAATTTATCTACTTCAATCTTTTAAAAATCTATATAAATACCTTTCTGCAGAAGCTTTATAATTTATCAAAACTGCCCTTCAAAAATATGACACAATAATAGTCATGTGACAATACTAATCTTAATGTAGTTTACTGGAGTCAAAACATGATTTTTTTTCCTACAACCATTTGATAGTCAGTAGGATGCCTATTCTCTTCTTTATTTCTCAGTTTTTTTGACTCTTGAACATGTTAGAAAACATTTTTACTTTTATCCTTGGACTGCCTCAAAAAGAAACCAACCCAGCATTCTCATATAAACCTCACATTTACTAAAAGTTGCCAACTGATGGTGAATGAGTTCCAAACATAAATATTGAGAGAATATTTAATAGATAATCTTTTACAATTAACCTTGAACTTGTAGGTCACTAATAAATTATTTGAAATACATGTATCTCACACGTACCAAGAGATTTCTGAGAATTGATACATCCTGCAACACTGTAATAGAAAATACTGTTTTCCCAGGACTAGCTTTGCCATTAGGGAGAGTGCTTTATTTTTTTCAGTCATTTTACACAGAAAAGAGAGAATTACCACTCCATTTCTGTGAAATATTGGCAGTGTATTACTTACGATTAGTTCAGCTGCAGGTAAAAAGCAGAAAACAAAACAAATAGCAACACGAAAGCAAAAAGAAACACAGCCAAAACAAAACTGCATAAGAATAACACGAATAAAATGTGATATTTTCTTAGGTTGTTTAACTCAAATACCATCAAATAGCCTGTTCAGTGGACTGATTCACATCTTCACATTTTTGTTCTCTTAAGTGTTCTGATTGGTCATTCTGCTTTTCCCTTTCTTCTTAGCCTAGGTTTTAGGTATTTCTGATTTGATCACTTGTCTCAGCATCCTAAAACTTGCAGTAATCTTCTATATTTAGAACATGTGTGTGTGTGTGTGTGTGTGCAAGTCAGAAACATTTATAAAACTATTTGCCTTCACTATCCATGCAGGATTTTGAGCTCGGTTTATATGAATTGATTCCATCATAAGTTCAGAGACACTAACCGTAAACAGTCACTGAACAATGCTCTGAAACACTGCAATATTTTCCTATCCCATTCATCTCTACAATCGTTTTTAAAATCAATTTCAGTCGATAAAACTTGGTAACCCCAATTTCTTCCTTTTTCAGCCAAAGAAATTGCATCCTACTATATAATCAAATAAAAAACATTGGATTGACAGCCACGTCTGTTTTATGTCCCAAATACCTGGAAGCTGGGTTCATCATGGTTTTGCGGGGTTTTTTGTTGTTGTTGTTGCTGCTGCTGCTTTCTTTTACTTCTTTTATGTTGATGACAGTGGCTGCCGCCATCAGGCTGCATGGCTGGGGTTCCACACTACATGGAACCTGTGGAAGCCCCTCCCCTTCTGAGTTGGGATAGGAGCTACAAACCGCAGCTGCAGACCCAGGTCTCCAGCGCTACGCAGCAGGCGGAAGCCCTAACGTCCTGGGCTGGGTTACAGCGACCCAAACTGCAGCTTTGGATCGCAGTCTCCTTGTGCCCTCGGGGGAGGCAGGAACAGGCAGGATCTGCCCTCCCGGTTGCAGCTGCAGACCTGGGCCTCTGGCTCACTAGGAGCTGCGGACAAGCGGGAATCCCGCCCCTTCCGGTTTGGCAGGGCGGGAACTCCTGCGTGCAGCTGCAGCCCTTTAATCTCAGAGCAGGGTTGGAGCCAAGCCTCGGGGCCATGAATGGCAGCGGGAGGCAAAGTTCCGGGTGGAAGGGGGCGGGGTCCCCTGTAAGGCCCCACCCTCAGGCCAGGGCGGGCCTGAAGGCTGAGAGTTGGGCTACCAGTCCCTCCTACCCAGAGTGGGGATCGCGGTGCCTCTTCCGGGCCTGCCCATTGCCACCCATGGACCAATCAGCATGCACTTCCTACCCTCCGAGGTCCATAAATGCCCTGGGATCAGTCAGTGCAGGGCAGACGATGGACAGAGGACAGAGAGGGCGGGGAGATGTGGGGATGTGATGACCAGCTGCGGAGAGGAGTACCCTCTCAGCCTAGAGCTGCAGAGAGGACCCACTGGTAGAGCGGAACTACCCTCTTTGCTGAGAGCTTCAGAGACGTGCAGAGAGGTGGGAACGACTTGCCTGCAAAGAGAAGCCACTCTTTCCAGGGCCGCCTCTTTGCTTGTAACTGAAGTCTAGACAAGATGACCTGCCAATAGAGAGGAGCTACCCACTTCTCTGAGCTAATGAAACTCTTCTTCACCCTTCAGTTGTCTGTGTACCTCATTCTTCCCGGATGCAGAACAAGAATTTGGGCAAAGGTACCACGGCCACAGAGGTTTCTGGCCAGAAAAATCGACACCCCAGAGATTCAGTAATGAAAACATTGAAGAGGTAAACCACTTTCTGCATATTCTCATGTTATTCACTCACGATTTTATGGGTTTTTCATTTTTTCTTTTCTTTTCTTTTTTTTTTTTTTCTTGTATTTTCAACAACTCGCTGTTTTTTCCTTCCTGTTCAACCTTTTTCAGTAGATGAAATACAAACGTAATGATACATCAAAAGAGCTACTGATCTGGCTGCATTTCTACACCCACCACTTGCACCTTACTGAACTCATTTATGGTTTCAAAGCATGCTGCATGCTGCATATTAAAACTATTTCTTTTTCTGTCTGTCAGAAAACTATTTCTTTTTCTGTCTCTAATGTCTTGCTATGTCAGAAAATTCCATGTCCTTTTAAAAAAATTCCTGATTATTTTGGAGAAAACTGTTGACACTGCTGAGCACACTTCTCTGCAAAATAGCCTTACCCCTAGCTTTCTAAAAACATCATCTATTAGATTCCATTTTTATTTGCTGGCTGCTTCTCATTTAGCATTGCTTCCTTCTCCTCTACCAAATCCACAAATTAGGGAAATTACCAGGGTTGCATCTCATATGCTCTTATCTCTTTACATCCTAGTTGATTTCAGTGATTCTAGTGGTTTAGATTATATTGATGATTCCAAATATATATTATAACCATTGTCATTTCTCCTAATTTTTTGAAAAATGCAAGTATTTGCAAGATGATTTCACTTTTATACCTCTTAGGCACCTCAAATCTGCCACACTAAACTGAGCTCAGAATTAACCTTCATTGCACCAAAAAGAAAGTAAAAACAACAGAAAAAACTTTCATTTTTGTCTCACTGATCATTATATTTCTAAATAGCATTACCTCTCAAGTTACTCAAGTCAAAAATCTGAAATAATTTACTGCCATGAACCTTTATTCTTTATATTCAGTCAATCACTACATCTTCCCAATACATTTTAATTACCTACACTGTACACTTCTTTGCATTTACAGTAGCTATTTTTCCTTTGTCCCTGTACACTATTGCTTAAGCTTAGTCTTCTTTAAACACTTAGCGTATTCTGTGTAGTCTTATTTAAGCACTTAGTATATTCTGACAGTCTTCTTTCTTGGGCCAGGGCGTCTGATAAACTCACTCATTTGTCAGACCTCAGATCAAGTATCACTTCTTGAAGTTCTTCTGTCGTGGGGGATAGTCCCATGTCATCATCAAGAGTACTCTATACTTTGTTTTTTACAGCATATGTTCCATTTTTTTGTTGTTGTTATAAATTTCTAAAAAAAAATTCCATAAGTCCATAAACTGCCGTATATTTTTGCACACAAAACACACCAAAATAAGGATTCAATTAATATAGATTTCTTGATTGTTTTACAATAAATCCTTTCAAGACAAATTCAGAAGTTTGGTTCCTACAACCAATGCTGCATCAAGTATCTTGTTCATATCATGTTCCACACATGTTGAGAAAATATTTATGGGCATTTTTTCTCATTTTGACACATCATAAATATTGCAGAATAAAAGATGTATACATTTCCATTAAGAACTGTATGAGAATGCTTGGGTTACCAAACTATAGGCATTATTTTGTAAATCTGATAGAAGAAAATGAACTTTCATCATTGTCTTAGTTGGAATGTCTACTACTCACTATAAGTAGTCTCAAAATCGTTTGTTAATTGAACATAAATACTTCTTGGTAAATTTTTCTTCCTGGAAATTTTCCCATTGCATTTTTAGCATTGTTGAATTAATGGGATTTATTGTTGTTTCAAGAATAACTGTAATTGCTGATTTGAAAGTGGTGCTGTGGTCAAAAATGCCATGTATCTCAATTAATTTGAAGAATTATTTCAGAAAAAAATGGACAGTGTGTAAATAAAAACTGAAATATATTTTAGCTATAATTATTTATAAAGAGTGCCTGTTAACAAATTTAATAATGCATGCAACCATTACAGTTTACAAAGTAATAAGTATTATAAATTCCATTTGCAAATCCTTATTATATTACCAAATAAATTAATGAGGTTTTAATTGCATAATTATGTGAATAAAAATTCATTATATGCCCCAAACCAGTACAAAAATGAACATTTTTGAACGTTAATGTAATTCCAAAGAAATTCATAATTTTAAATTAATCTGATAGTTTTTGGACTATATCTAACTTCAAATGGAAAAAAAATGTAAAAAACACAACAAAAATGAAGCAGCATGATTTGTTGTCTCACGTAATGATATCTGAGAACTGAAACTCTATGAAGATTGATTTACCCTTTATCTTTTACGTGTACAAAACTTTCAAATCTGTATAGCTGTCACTACTGTGATTAGGATTGAACACTGGCTCTTTTCACAGAACATTGGGCAGATTAGAAGGTAAAACAGAAATTTCTGACAGCCGTGACTTGGATGTAACCATCCTGTTCATTTTTTTCCATTATTTACTCTTGTTATATTTATTAATTGATGTTAAAAACAAATACAAATTTGTAATTTTCTTTACAAGGTGGGTCGACATATTATATTTTTTGGCAATAATGGAGTAATTTATCTTCACACTGAGATGAAAATCTATACAAAATATAAATAATAATAACCCTGTCCCACATGACTTTAAAGTATAATGTATTTCTATGTAGTTAGTTACTATAACATGAGAAATATCCTGGGTAAGATATTGGCTAAATAATACATAAATATAATTTAAAAAGTGATTCTATGTTTGTAATATATTTTAGGTTATTATAAATTATTAGGTTTACATCTTGTGCCGCTAACTGTTGAATATGCCATTTAAAAATATTTTCTCTGTTAATTTAAAAACATATTAATATCTGCTGCTCTACAACTAAGCATGCATATGAGATGTACCTTAGAAGTAATTGGCAATCTAAACTCAAATTTCAAAGATTAAATTGTTTCAAATTGAATTAATAGATACATAAAAAGCAGGAACTAATATACGTAATTTTTTATATAAAACAGGGACTTATTTATAGCCAGTGCAGCAAAAATATATTGAAATAAATTGAATATGTTTGGGTGGAAAGAATAGGAATTTTGACATATTTGCTTCACTGTACAGTACCTGTATATATTCTCATTCAATTTTTTCCCTGTTTGTATGTGCATGTGTCTAATTTATCCTTCTTGGCAAGTACTATATTTCATGTCACTTTGTACTTATTTATTTTTGAGACAAGGTCTCACTTTGTTGTCCAGACTGAGTGCAGTGACATGATCATGCCACACTGCCACACTCAACTTCCCGGGCTCAAATGATCTTCACACCTCAGCCTCCCAAGTAGCTGGAACTACAGGCATGTGTCACCACACCCAGTGAAATTTTTATTTCTTGTAGAGATAAGATCTTGCTCTGTTATGCAGGTTCATCTCGAACTCCTGGATTCAAGGGGTCCTCCTGCCTCAGCCTCCCGAAATGCTAGGATTACAGGTATGAGTCACCACACCTGGGCCACTTATTATTATTATTTTTTTTTATTTTTTATTTATTTATTTTTTTTTAGAATCTATTTTTTTTATTATTATACTTTAAGTTCTAGGGTACATGTGCATAACGTGCAGGTTTGTTACATATGTATACTTGTGCCATGTTGGTGTGCTGCACCCATCAACTCGTCAGCATCCATCAATTCATCATTTATATCAGGTATAACTCCCCAATGCAATCCCTCCCCCCTACCCCCTCCCCATGATAGGCCCCAGTGTGTGATGTTCCCCTTCCCGAGTCCAAGTGATCTCATTGTTCAGTTCCCACCTATGAGTGAGAACATGCGGTGTTTGGTTTTCTGTTCTTGTGATAGTTTGCTAAGAATGATGGTTTCCAGCTATCCAGATCGTATAAATCTTTCGCCTTTCACTTATTATTTTTTAAAGCAATTAGCACAAGCTATAAAGTATGCATCAGATATCTGTATGTCTAACTTCCAAAGACAAATATGTCACTGTAACAGATCTTATTACAAATTGCGTGTGCATTCATAGAGATCGCAATGAATAATAAATAACATTTATTTGCTTTTAAGTAGTGTCTTTTGTTTCCACATGGTGGGATAATCTACACACCTATGTAATCTTAAAATGGTATAATATTTAAAGAAATTGATCAATGCTTATAATAAAATTTGTGTAAAAATTTTGTACTACAGCAGGTGTATATACAGATTTATACATTAGGAGAAATATAAGTATATAACATTATAGAAACATAAGAACTGATTGGAATGTCCCTGTTGAACTAGTGAATCTGAAAAGAAAATAAATAAAACTAGTAAATGCTAGAATAACTATTGTGGGTATAATCAGTGTGCTCTCCTTTACTTTCATAAGTTGAAATATAATTGAAAGTATTACTATAAGTGGCAATAATGTGTTAATAAAAGTACAAATATTATCGTGGGATGAAGCACTCTGCTATTGATTTTGACTCATAGGTAAAAAGTTGGCATCTTTGTCGTGTGCATATCTTGGATAAAATATGTCTATCTTTTGTCATTCCATCTATCCATTACTCCACTGAATTCTCAGATATCAGTCGATCCAATCAAATACAATAAAGACTTCATTAAAAAAAGAGAGACATATCCACATATATATGTCAAATAACATATTTCTTTGGCCTTTTTCATATAATATTTCTATCTGTGTACAAATCTATTTTTCTGTCTGCCTTTCTGTCCTTATTATCTTTCCCAATGGACCCTTCAGAGCTATGCAGCAACCTTTATTAATGAAGCATCTTTTGGAGGCAAACTAAGTAATATGTTGAAGATCCCTTTATGTTTGCCCAGAGTGGGCAGGGAGGCAAATGCAAAATAATGTTTTAGAAAGATTATTTGGGCACTGACAAAAAAAGAAGACTAAGAGGTGAGAGATTACTAAATGTGAGGTGTGGGGCTGATTATAAATGGAGTAATATGGTTTTCTCATGTGGAAGGTAAAAAAAAAATCTCAACGAGTAAATATGATTATGCATTTGACATGAAATAAAAATATAACAAGCAAACAACTATGATTAGAATCATAGTTGATAAAACTAACTTTTATTAGAATCATATTGTAATCACGGATCATTTACTTAAATAATTTGTACATCAATTTTTAAGATGTTAAATTCAAGGATCTTTATTTATGTGAAAATAGTTCATCTGGTTTGGAAGATAGTTTTCTATACTCACCTATACTCTTGCTATAGCCTCTAAATGTATCTTCTTTAGTATTCCTTTTCCTACTTTAGTATTCCTTTTCCCACAAGCATTCTTAGAATTTAAAACATACACTGAACCTTGTCTCATCACCAGATAAAACTTGCTTCATGTTTTCTAAAAGATAATGTAAAAATCATGAACATAGGAATATAAAAAGAATAAGAAAAACAATTATGCTAAAATTACTACAAATAAATAAATAAATGCCTTTTGGCTCTTTCTTTGGGTGAGACACATTACAAAGTCATTTACACATGACAGGAAACTTAATCCACTAAACCACAGTTCACTAAGTAGTAGCTTCTAGTTAGCAAGGAAGGAACAGAAGTTAATTCCCAAAGATAGTATTTGAGAAGTTCAAAGGAATATTTGGATTTTCTGATGTCAAAGTGGAGTGTGGGATGATAAATTACCTAGTGAGTACAATGTACACCATTTGAGTGACGGATAAACTAATAGCCCAGACTTCACCATTACACAACATATCTATGTAACCTTTGTTAAAGTTAGTCATTCTGAAACGTCCTTTGACCTTTCATTTTCCTCATGACTCTCTACTTATTTCCTTCATGCTATAACTGTACACTGAAAGCATAGAATAAAAATACTGTCTTCTGGTGATGAGAGACACTGGGGAGTACTAGAGTCAGGAGGAAGAGATGAGGGCAAAAGTGGAAAAACTGTTGGCTACAATGCTCAGTAGGGAGAAGATCATTTGTACCCAAAATCTCAGCATCACACAATTTTTTTATCCAGGCAAAAAAAAAAATTTGCACATGTACTCCCCAAATCTAGAGTAAAAGTTGAAAAAGAAAAAAAAATCCTATCTTTTGTTATTATTGTGTGTGCCCATATGTGTGTAGGCCTTCTCTTCTTAAGTAAGTTAACTTTCCACAAACATATGGTTGTTTGTCCAGTGTCTGGCAGAGTGTACAGATGAAGAAGGTATTTAGTAGACCTTTTCTGAATTAACTCAAATTTTAAAGATTTATATTCAAAGGCATTATTAGCTAATCACTATGGAAGTCATTGAAAAATCCAAATGTGAAAAAAGACACAGTTAATTACTTATAAAGAGTATGTAAGCATATAATATGTGTTACTATTCTCAATGCTAATGTTTCCCCACTGATAGTTTACAAATATCAAAACACCATGGAAGTTGTCTTTTGTCAATCAATGAAATGCATATTTCAACCTTTTAGTGGTAAGTCAGAACAGTTGGAGGGCCAACCAGCATGTGAAAAATAAGCAAGTAGAGAAATTAACAGAGAAATTCATTCAATAATTCATTCAATTATTTTATCTTACTGCGAAGCATCACTAGGTATTATGCTGACTTTGACATTTTTTCCTCTACATGGTATTTTATTAAATATAAAATATATAAATCAACAAGTATTAAAATAATAACTGTGCTATTCCCCTAAATGTTTCTCTGGTGTCTCAAGTTACATGTGTGTTTATATATCTGTATCTATATATTAGTATTTATGCGATTACATAAAAAATATATAGGAGAGTGTAAATTTTAAATATCGGTTTGGTTAGGCCATATGATGCCCAGATATATAGTTAAACATTATTTCTGAATGTTTCTGAGAGGGTATTTCTGGATAAGGTTAGCATTTGAATATGTGTAGGGAGGAAATGGATGGTCTCCCCAGTACAGGTAGACATCATTCAATCCCTTGAGGGTCTGAATAGAACAAAAAGGTGGAGGAAGGTTGAATTTACTCTCTACCTTAAATCTTGAGCTAAGATATAGATGTTTTTTTGCCCTTGGTGCTCCTGATTCTTTGGCCTGTGAATTGGAATCTACACCATCAGTTCTCAGCCTCTCAGGCCTTAGAAGTACATCACTGGCTTTCCTGGGTTCCCAAGGGGCAGACAGCAGAATGTAAGAATTCTCAGTCTCCAAAATTACATAAGCTAGTGTCTTATAATAAACTATTTTCTAGAATACACACACACGCATATGTATATTCTATGTTGTGGAATATATATTCTAGTGTTCTATAAATTCACATGATACATGTAAACCTGTTATCAGTATGTTAATTTTCATTCATATATATTTTTTAATTTAACTAGTATCATGAAATAAAACGTAAGTGAAATTAGTTGACACTGACACACATCGATGGAGAATTCTTGTTGCTTTTTTCTCAAGCCAAATACTTTTTCGTGTTAAGTATGTATCCCAGTTTCATTAATTCTGTTTCCCAATATCCTCACTAGAAATGAGGTGTAGTGCCTAAAATAATGACAGGCATTAAGATTGAATACTATGAGCCTTAAAAGCTTTTTTGTCTTCAGAGAATTTCTATTTGCAAGCAAACATTCTTAGGAGAGTGACTCTGGAACACTCCTGTTTGACGGATTCCTCAGGGTTATGTGGTGTACTTACATCAAGCCCTCCTTCCTCCCAAAATTACTATGTATTTTATACCATTTGTTGGCCAGGCGCGGTGGCTCAAGCCTGTAATCCCAGCACTTTGGGAGGCCGAGGCGGGCGGATCACGAGGTCAGGAGATCAAGACCATCCTGGCTAACACGGTGAAACCCCGTCTCTACTAAAAAATACAAAAAACTAGCCAGGCGAGGTGGCGGGCGCCTGTAGTCCCAGCTAATGTAGTCCCAGCTACTCGGGAGGCTGAGGCAGGAGAATGGCGTAAACCCGGAAGGCGGAGCTTGCAGTGAGCTGAAATCCGGCCACTGCACTCCAGCCTGGGCGATAGAGCGAGACTCCGTCTCAAAAAAAAAAAAGAAAATAGCTGAAATAATAATGATACCCCAATCAAAAATATTAAAGAACTTGAATGAAGATATCTCCATTGAAAACATACAAATGATCCACAGGTATATGAAAACATGTTCGACATCATAACTATCAGGGAATTCCAAATCAAAACCATAATGATATATCATCTCACGTCACATACAATGGCTATTATTTTTAAAAAGGTAAGTGTCGGCAGGATGTGAAGAAATTGTAACCATTTTACAGTGTTGGAAATATAGTGTTGGTGGAAACATAGTTTGGTGTAGCCACTATAAAGCATAGTTAGAAAGTTCCTTAAAAATAAAAAATAGAATTAGGAATCCAGCTACTAGGTATATATTTTAAAAAATTGAAATCAAGAATTTAAGATATGTTTACACTTCTATGCACTTCCATGTTTATTTCAGCATTATTCACAATAGTCAATATGTAGAAATAACCTAAATGTCCACCAACGGATGAATAATAAGGAAAATATGAATACATGTACAATGAAATATTATTTAGAGTTAACAAGGAAATTCTGTAATATGCAACATCTATGAACCTAGAGAACACTGTGATAACTGAAAGAAGCCAAGAAAAGAAGTGCAAATAGTGCATGATTCCACTTATAGGAGGATGCTAAAATAATCAAAATCACATAGAGAGTAATACATATTGCTGCCAACATTGTACGTGTCCCCTTTTCTCCACAGCCTCACCAACATCTGTCATTTTTGTTTTTGAAACTTTAACAACAGTCATTCTGACTGATGTGATATAGTATCTCATTGTGATTTGGATTTACGTTGCTCTGATGATTCATGTAGATTAACATGTTTTCATATAGTTGGCTGGTCACTTGTATGTCATCTTTTGGAATGTCTGTTCATGTCCTTTGCCCATTTTTTAATGAGGTCATTTGTTTTTGTTCATGGATTTGTTTAAGTTTCTCATACATTCTTGATGTTAGGCTTTTGTTGGATGCATAGTTTGAGAATATTTTATCTCCTGCTGAAGGTTGCCTATTTACTTCGTTAGTTTTTCTTGCTGTTCATAAACTCCTTAGTTGAATTAGGTACTATGTATCAATTTTTGCTTTTGTTGCCATTGCTTATGTGGACTTAGCCATAACTTATTTGCCAAGGCTGATGGCGAGAAGGGTATTTCCTAGGGTTTCTTCTAAGACTTTTATAGTTTTAGGTCTTACCTTAAAGTCTTTAAGTCATCTTAAGTTAATTTTTATATGGTTATAGAGAGGGGTACAGTTTCATTCTTCTGCATATGAATGATCAGTTATCCCAGCACCATTTACTGAATATGGAGTCGTTTCCTCATTGCTTGTTTTTGTTGACTTTGTCGAACATCAGATAGCTGTAGGTGTGTGGCTATGTTTCTGATTTCTCCATTCTGTTCCATTTGTTTATGTATATATTTTTGTACCAGTACCATGCTGTTTTTGCCACTGCAGCCCCTTGTAGTATAGTTTCAAGTCAGGTAGTGTATGCCTCTGGCTTTGTTCTTTTTGCTTAGAGCTGCTTTGACTCCTTGGGCTCTTTTTTGAATATTAGAATAGTTTTTTTCTAATTCTGTGAAAAATGACAATGGTAGTTTGACATGAATAGCATTGAATTTATGAATTGCTGTGTGCAGTATGGCCATTTTAATACAATTGATTCTTCCTATCCATGAACATGCAATGTTTTTGCATTTATTTGTATCATCTCTGATTTTTCTTTTACCATTGTTTTACAGTTCTTCTTGTAAATATCTTTCACCTCCTTGGTTAGATGTATTCCTAGGTATTGAACTTTTTTTCTGGTTAGTGTAAATGGAATTGTGGGGATTTTTGTTTGTTTGAATCTCAGCTAGAATATTACTGGTGTATAGAAATACTACTGATTTTTGCACATTCATTTTGTATCCTAAAACTTAAATAAAGTTGTTTATCAATTCTAGGAGTCTTTTGGCAGAACCTTTAGGGTTTTGCAGTTATAGAACCATATCATTAGTGAATAGAGATAGTTTGACTTCTTCTTTTCCTATTTGGGTACCTTTTATTTATTTCTCTTGCCTGATTGCTCTGGCTTGTATTTCCAGTACTATGTTAATAGGAGTGGTGAGAGTGGACATCCTTGTCTTGTTCCAGTTCTCAAGGGGAATGGTTCCAACTTTAGCTTGTTTGGTGTGATGTTGGCTGGGGGTTTGTCATAGATAACTCTTATTATTTTGAGGTATGTTCTTCAATTCCTAGTCTGTTGAAAAAACCCTGTTGAGGGTTTTTATCATGAAGAGATATTAAATTTTATCAAAAGCTTTTTCTGTCTCTATTTGAGGTAATCATATGATTTTTGCAGTTTGGATATTTCTCAGAGAACTAAGAGTTGAACTATTTGACACAGAAATCTCACTACTGGGCATATAACCAAATGAAAATAAATCATTCTACCAAAAGGACACATGTGCCTGTATGTTCAGCTCAGCATTATTCACAATGGCAAATACATTGAATCAACCCAGGTGTCCATCAACAGTTAACTGGATAAAGAAAATGTGGTAATATACACCATGGAATAATGTCCTTTGCAGCAACACAAATACAGTTGGAGGCCATTATCCTGAGTGAACTAATGTAGAAACAGAAAACCAAATACCACGTTCCCACTTACAAGTGAGAGCTAAACATTGATACACATGAAAATGAAGGTGAGGATAATAGATATTGGGGACTAGAAGAGGGGGCATATAAACAGGAGAACAAGGGCTAAAAAAATCTACCTGTTGGTTTCTATGCTCACTCCCTGGGTGACGGGCTCAGTCACACCCCAAATCTCATCATCATGCAATATACCTCTGTAACAAACTTGCCTTGCTCATATACCCACTGATTGTGAAATAAAAGTTGAAAAAGAAAAAATAAATTTATAAAAGAGAGAGGAGAATGTTGGTTGCTGGGGACTGGGAAAAGAGGGAAATGGAGAGTTGCTGTTCAATAGGTATGAAGTTTGAGTTATGCAAGATGAATACATTCTAGAGATCTCAGTGCAACATTGTACCCACAGTTGATAGTGCTGTGTTGTGCCCTTAATATTTTCTCAGAAGGAAGATCTCATGTTACCTATTCTTGACACAGTAACAAAATACTTTGATTAATTGACTAAATAAAAATACATTTTATAGTCAGGTAATATTACAGTCAAATGTGTTCACAGTAGAAAAATCACCTTGTTAATGAGGAAACATGAAGTCATATATTCAATTAGCAAGAGATACTCTCCATCTCTAGATAAACACTTTGTATAACATATTCAAAGAAAGGATAAAAAATAGTCTGAGTAATCCAGATCAAATTAATTATCACTAAAGAAAGCATTATCTTTGGCTAAAAGTTAAAAGCAGCACTAGATTTACAGAGAGAAAAATCCACAGTTTATATAAGAAGGCTG
Source organism: Piliocolobus tephrosceles (assembly GCF_002776525.5). Classification (NCBI taxonomy): domain Eukaryota; kingdom Metazoa; phylum Chordata; class Mammalia; order Primates; family Cercopithecidae; genus Piliocolobus; species Piliocolobus tephrosceles. Next base: position 33,748,307 of record NC_045455.1, read on the forward strand.
TTTGAATAAAATTTGTTCATATAATTGTTTTAATGTGCTTAATTAACAAAAGCTTATGAAAATCTCATTAACTGTTCTTGCTTCAAGAAATACAATATGCCATTCTATGTACATAATATTATAAAACTTCATAGTTATTTTCACATGCAAAAATATAATGTGCTGTTAGCATATTGTTTTCTAATATTCAATTTTTGGAAAGCATTAGAATAGTTAATGTTTGATTTTTTTCATGCAGGAATACCATCCAGTGTTTAGAATACAGTGTCATGAGGTTGAATCAACAGGCACATGTGCCAGAATAGGTTTTCCTTAATTTGTCAATCAAACAAAATACGTAGGGATGTATCAGCTATTAGAGAATATGGCATTACAAAGTATGACACAGTCAACATAGGGGAGGGTTAACATTAGGGCTCTGGTTGGTAAAACACTGTCATAGATACTGCAACAGAGTAAGATTTTAAGCAAGAGAATTTGAAAAGGAGACAATAGAGTTTCAAACCGTGGTAATGGGTATTCTGACACTAAAACAATAGGAAGTACATGTACTGTTAGAAGTACTAGCAAGGAATGCAGGCATGGTGTAAAGTAGGAAGGCACAAGGCTTGTATTCAATAAAGTAATTACTGTATTTACTTTCCATATATGAAATACAACATTAGAGTAGATTGAGCCGGTAACGCTTATCTAAAACCGAGCTGCCACTTTTTTCATGACAACTAATAAAGCTTAAATTTTGAATAGACTGTGTTAATCTTGACCTTAGGTTTGGAATTAAGTTACAGGATTAATTACGAATAAGTCATAGAGGAGGTCGTTTTAACATTTTATGTTAATCAATTCAATAATACCATAATATTTTAAGAAACAGGCATTCAAAAAGGCTTATGAAGTTATAATAAGAAATACATGCTATATATCTCTCCTTTAAACATACATGTTATTTTATCTTTTTAAACATGTATATTTGGTATTGGATCTAGATGAACTACTGTTCATTTTCCCAGGTTCTCTTCCCATGTCCTAGTTATCAAATCCTCAACAAAAATATATTTTGAATGTAGTAACTCCATACAAATTCAAGGGACATAAAAGACTGCTATTAAGCATGCTAAAAATTTCAATGAATAGCCTTAGATCAAGTAGAGTTTGGTATAAGGAAATTTTTAAAAATATAACAACAACTGAATAATTCCTCTTTCCAAAATATGCTCAGAAATAAAAGGATGCTATTATTTGAGTAGGAAAAATAGTGGAGGAGTTTTAACTCACAGATAACAATCTAAAAGTACAGGTGGGGAAATTCAGACATTCATTGATGTACATTATTTTCAAAAAATATTCAGAGAGTTTGAATTGTTAGTCAAATCTCCTCCTTCAACTTGGGTTGAGCCATAGAGAGCCCAAACAGACAGACAGAAAGATAGATAGATGATAGATAGATAGATAGATAGATAGATAGATAGATAGATAGATACATACATACATACATACATACATACATACATAGATAGTTATGTAAAGTATTTGTAAATACAGATAGGTGTTAGATGAATTAGATTCCAGAGAGTCATGGATGCCCACTAAAGAAATGAACTCTTGGCCGGGCGCGATGGCTCAAGCCTGTAATCCCAGCACTTTGGGAGGCCGAGACGGGCGGATCACGAGGTCAGGAGATCGAGACCATCCTGGCTAACACGGCGAAACCCCGTCTGTACTAAAAAAAAAATACAAAAAAATTAGCCGGGCGAGGTGGCGGGCGCCTGTAGTCCCAGCTACTTGGGAGGCTGAGGCAGGAGAATGGTATAAACCCGGGAGGCGGAGCTTGCAGTGAGCTGAGATCCGGCCACTGCAGTCCAGCCTGGGAGACAGAGCGAGACTCCGTCTCAAAAAAAAAAAAAAAAAAAAAAAGAAATGAACTCTCCTCCACATCCCAGACTTCTGTGATACCATGTCCAGCAACCCCTCCCAATATTCATGTTGGCTGTAGGCAGAATTACCATTTGTTCATGTCAAAATACTTATTTTGATCATGTATTATATGCTAGAAATGTATCTAGGTCCTTGCAATACATCAACAAATGACGCCTGAATAGTCTTACTATGTCAGCTTTCCAAGGAGTCAGCCTGGTACTGGTCTTAGGCACTGTGAGCTTGGAGTGACAGAATTATGCTTAGAGCTCTGTAGAAGTTTCTCTCTCTCTCTCTTTGTAAACATTGAATTCATATTATACCACGTCACATATATATAGAAATATATATTTCTATATATATATAGATATTTCCTTCCATTTTACTTTATACTTGATCTCATCTATTTCCTGTTATTTAAAGAATTACTTATTGTAGCATTTTATTTTCTCACAGCATTTTTTAGACCTATGCTGCTTTGTGTTATTTTTAATGGTTGCCACCCCATGGATTACAGTATGCCTCCTTAAATTAACACAATATATATTGAGTTAATATTATACTACTGTTGACCTTGAATAATAGATTTTTCTAACTTTAAATTGACATTAAATAACATATTAAAAGAAAGAAAAGTAGCCTTTATACATTCAAATATATTATCCACATGTGTAAAATGGAAATAATGAATACCTCATGGTAGGTTATGAAGTTTAAATAGTGATAGGCAAATGATTTAGTTTATTTGTCACAGAAGTAGTCCTCAATCAAAGATAGCAATTACTAATATATTTTCTATTTCTACTAAAATAATTAGCTTGTCTTAAATAGCTACTTTGTTCCTGCAAAGATAGTTATAAGCATTATGTTAAACATTTGCAGCTATAATGTAGATTCTATCTAGTTTAGTAATTCTATTAATCCTATTAATACCTTATAATGTGGCCAAAAGTAGATACTAGATACTTTCTGAAGATGATTTTTTATCAAAAAAAATCTTATTCATCTTTCCTATTAATTAGCATCCCTTTTATCTCATCACTGCATTTGGAAATTTTCCCTGACTTCTAGCTAATATGTATCTATCTCAATGAGGTTTTCTTCATAATGATTCCAATTATAACAAATATTCATATTCAGGTTAGCTCCATAATATCACTTAAAGAAGCAGTGAAAAACTCAGGAAAGGTCTTTACAGGACCTGTGTTATCAAGCTCCCTTCCAAAAATTCCAAAATAAATTGATTGGCATGGGAGAGGTAGGTTTTATATCTCTGAATCTTTATTTCAGAAATAGAAAATACCTGTTATGAGTCCATTTATTCTTCTTTTTCAAAAGATGTTTATTAATCATATTTTGTGTCATTTTTGTGGTTTTAATATTTTAGTTTCAATTTTTCCTAAATGCTGTATATTCAACCTATGTAGAATTTTAGGCCTTATCTTATATACTTGGAAATGATCAAACATGTAATAGGGGAATTTTAAAGCCTGGTATTTAGTAAGAATAGATAATTACTTACTACTAGTGACTTGATATTATATACAGAATAGTTTAATCTTTCAACTTTATAGAAATTTATCAATAAAAACAGATGATATACAGGGAAACATATTTGATAAAACTGTTTAATTTGCGACAATTTAAAAAATAATGTTAAGAAGGATAATCATAGAATTACTGTCCAAATATGCCAATATTTAGACAATTCAAAGATCCCTACTAATTGTTCTAATTTATTAGAAATTGTATATTTCAAGTGCAAGTATTCATAATATTTAGCAACACAGGATAGAAAGGAGGCAGGAAGGGATTAATGTCTAACACAAATTTAATAATTCTCCGTAAAGTGATTGAGTAAAATCTGAACTTACACAATAGTTGAATAGCAAGGACCTTTATTTAAAGGAGCTTCTGAAACATAAACAGCATCCACCAATTATTTTTGCCTCAAGAAGTTTAGAGTTTGGAGAGAAAAATGCAGATAGGTAAACAAGCAAATTCAATTCCTGATAAGTGATGGCAGGCTCAGCTCTTACTACATGCAGAGATACCAGTTAAAAAGATTTGCCAATTATGTCATTGATATGTTAAAAATTGAGTCATTGTTTTTGCAGTTGTGTGTGGCCAAAACCCCTTCCTCTCATTATCAGCCTCTCATTTCCTCTAAAGTCTTGTGTAAATTTTACATCAGTGAATCCTTTTCTACCCACATTGTCTGTAAATTATAGAATCTCCTTATGCAGATGTCTGTATCCTCCTTTTCTCCAATGCAATGATAACCATTGACACTCGGACATAGTTAGCCAATTCATTTATGTATTTTCTGTTTCTACTTATTAATTCCATAAAAACAAGAATTTTTTTCATTTTTTTCCTGCAGCCACTGAAAAAAATGCGTTATGAACTAGGAGATCAGTAAAATAATTAATTGCTGCTGCTTAGTGAATATGAATGGTTAGCAATTCAGAATACTTAATTCCATAATTCCTAGAGTATGATGTAGTACCTAGTCTTCAGAGGATAGCAATAATTTTGATTTTGATTTTTTCATTTTATCTTGTGATTTGATAAAATCTTAAAAATGTAGGCATAAAAGACTTTGTTGCTTTTAGTTCTAAGAATAGTCATTTTCTCTTGTTGCACAGTCAGTCCCAGTTAACTGAACTCGTAATTTAAAATACAGATAGTCCCCAACTTACAACAATTTGACTTACAATTTTTTGACTTTACAATTGTTTTATTGGGGGCATTAAAAGTATTTTTGGCTTATGATATTTTCAATTTATGATGAGTTTATTGGTACATATCCCCATTTTAAGTTGAGGACCATCTACACTGCAAAGCTTCAAAATACAGCAACCATAAAAATTCAGTCATGTTGAATTTATATAAAGTTTAGAAGACACTAGAGAAAATATATTTCTAAAATGTTCTCTAGAGAAGAAATAATAAGTTCTAAGACAGTTTGACAGTCACATAGAGAGATGATGAGTTTTACATGGCCTCCCTCAATGTTACATAAGTGGTCAGGCTTTCCCATCCCATTCCCTTGGATATAGTAATTGATGGGAAAAAAAAAAAAAAAAAAAGGTGTCTTTGCAGAAATTATTCACTTCCTGAAGCAGATGTAAGTACCTATATCTCATTCTGCACTCAAGAGTTCAATATTCTTCTTAAAAAAGAATGCTCCGAGTACAATTTTATTCACTGATGTTATTGAAGTCTTCTCTCAATCCAAGAAGCACAGTAATGGCTGGGATCTCATGTTGGGCCTATACAATAACATCCTATCAAGCACCACCAGCAACTACTCTCCTGCACCTCAGAGAATCTCTCCAGGTTCTGTGTTTCAAATGAGCTTGCATTTTGCTTTCTCTTTCTAATCAGCTTGCTTTTTCTACAGCCTTTGACAATTTGTGTGTGTTTTTTATCTGCTGTCTGCATAACTGCCTAATCTATTATTATCAAGATTAGAATTGCATTGCATGTTTGATTATTAATCTCTACAGATTTATTCCTGAAAACCGTCTTTGAGATCTTATTTGAATTCATGTTTCTAAATAGAACCCGTGGGTCAACTCCATGTGACTCTGCTCTATCAACTTCTTTTTGAAAACAAAACAATGCTGGTACTTATGCTCTTACTTGTTCAAAATGGAAGTTCAGATATTAGATATACATTCAGTTCATTTTCTCTGCCTTAATGTCCAGACATAGCATTTATTACATTCCTATAAATAACATCATAAGATATTTTTTGAAAACATCATTGGTTTTTTTTGTCTTATTTAACCAATCTTGAAGTCTAGTGTACCTTATTATTTTAGTGATTAAATAATACTCATATTCATTGTTGATATAGGACCTTTGCTACTTAGATTTAGAACAATGTAATAAAAACATATATTTAGTTTTAATCTCAATAAGTCTTTGAGACAACATACTCTCCATTTTATAGAAAAATAACATCCTAGATATTTCACATAAAATAGCTAGTAATTAGCAGAATGTAAGGCCTTCACATCTCTTACAAAACAAATGAAATCTTTTTATCATTTATAATGTTCTCGAGATTGATTTCAAGGATTCTGCTATTTATGGATGTCTTCCTTAGCTAATCAAAGCAAATAAAATATGTTTATTTTTAAATTTTCTAGCAATGTTTTGATTTTCTTATCCAGCCTTTTAATATGGTCCAACTATGTCAGTTTCATATTTTCTCAGAATTTGTATTAGATGATTTTCCCAAATAAAATAATTTTAACTAGTATTAATATAAAATTAATTATATTAATTTTCTCATCACATCTTGTGTTTGAACCTCTCTTAGTAACTTTGTCATTATTCTTTAAAAATTATTTTTTTTTCTCAGAGGAGAAAAAAATGAAAGATTACTGTAATGCATCCCCCCATGCTACATGGAAAACAAAAATGGTAATTCTGTTTTAACGACTCACTTGGATGTTTAATTTCCTTCTTAATATGTGCAAGCCAATAAAATAAACATCCCTTAGTATCTTGACTTGTAAACATAGATGATTAAGCAAAATAATTACTATGGTCTCGGATCAGAAGATTTTTCATTCAGTCAGTAATTTTTATTCTGTCAGTGAATAACAAATTACCACAAATTTAGCAGTTGACAACACATTTGCTATTTGTTTATTTACATTTCATAGTTCTGTAAGTTACAAGTCAAAGCAGATTCAAATGGATTCTCTGCTTATGATACTTCAAGTCCAAAATCAAGATGCTGGCCAGGCTGGGCTCTTATCTGAAGGCTTTGGGAAATAATTCTCTTTTAATCTCATTCAAATGGTTGACTTAATTATGGTCAGTTGTGTCAGATGCAAGTGGTTAAATTCAGGTCCCCATTGCATTGCTGGCTGCCAGGCATAATCTATTTTCTTCCTTGAAAGGCCACTTGCATTCATTTATGTGCCCCCTTTCATCTCAAAGCCAATGGTCACTGTTAAATCACCCTCATGCTACTGCTTCTCTGATTTCCCTTTCTGCTACCAGTCAGAAAAAGGTAACTGCATCTGCTTAAATAATAGCTTTACTAATATGCAATTGATGTAGAACAATTCACAAATTTAAAGTGCAAAAATTGATGGTTTTAGTGTATCCATACAGTTGTACAACCATCACTATGGTAAATTTTAGAATATTTTTATTACCACGGCATTGTTAAACTTCTTTATTGAATCTCTGGATATATCTGTCTGGCTAACCACTTTCAAAATAATAAAACTAAGTGTCTCTTTAACATTTCAAATATATTGCCCCATCCGTGGTTGGGTTATAAAATATATGTTAACTGCTGTTTGTTTGTTGTTTTTTTTTTTTTTAGACAGAGTTTCACTTTTCTTGCCCAGGCGGGAGTGCAATGGTGCAGTCTCAGCTCACTGCATCCTCTACATCCCTGGCTCAAGTGATCCTCCTGCCTCAGCCTCCCCAAGTACCTGGGATTATAGGTGCTGACCACCACGCCTTCCTAATTTTTGTATTTTTAGTAGAGACAGGGTTGCACCATGTTGACCCGGCTAGTCTCGAACTCCTGACCTTAGGTGATCTGCCAGCCTTGGTCTCCCGATGTGCTGGGATTACAGGGTTAAGGCATAATGCCCGGGCTTAACTAAATTTTATAAACAGAAGTAAAGAGGACATACCATGTATTGAGTGAAATTTTTTCCGTGAGCGTCATGGACCAATATTACTTCATAGAACTTTAATATTTTATCTTTCTGATCATTTCCTTGCCTGGCATTTGTACCATTATTGATAATGTTGAGCCTTAATTCACTACCACTTGCTAAGCCATTTATTCCTCTCTCCATATGCGCTATATAATCACAAATCCTTCAAGTTTCTACTGTAGACAGATTATTATTTCATGATGCTAGAAAAATTGTGAACAAATCCAGCCCTTTAAATTAAAACCAAAAATAATAATGCAAGAAATCATAAATATCTCTACATGTAAGTTTTTCTGTGAAACATTAAACTTGTTATGTATAAAAATACCTAAAACCTATGTTTCTGGAAATATTTACCAATTAAAATATGTTTCATATGTAATTCTCAGTAACAATAAGTACACTAGCAAAGAGATAATGTTACAATAGTCAACCCAGGACTTCACTTTGTTCCTTTCCACATCATTCTCTCAAAAGAGCTGCTTGGGTTTCTTCACAGAATAGAAATTGTTTTTTAAGAATAAACAAACAGAACCAGAAGAAGCTTTTGGGGGTCTGAGTTGGGAAAGTGATACATCATTCCTACTGTATTTTATTGGTCATATCAGTTATAGAGTCAAAACAGATGTGGGGACAGGTAGGAGTCTACCTCTTGGTACTCTGTAATCGTATTTGTGACACACACTCTAAATGTACAATGAAATGCTAAATACTTTATAAAACATTCTTAAACAATACCTCATATTATCTAGTTTTCCAGAAGAATATTTGAAAATGAATACATCATTGAATCTTGAAGAAAATTGCTTCTGGCTATGGGAAAATATTTCTAAACATTCTTACATAAAGAAACAAGTTTGATTTTCTATAATGACTTAATTTGTCATTCTCAGTAGGATTGTTGAGATATTGCACAAGAGCTAAAGTTTTATGTTGTTTTTAATTTCAATTTATTAATATTTTACTTCATTTTCTGTGAGCATATTGTTTCCTCAGGTCAGATATTAACTCTGTCCAGATTTCTTGATAGTTGGAAACCAATAAAGATTTAATAGAAGGAGCCTGAGGGAAAGTATGCATTTAAATCAGGTGGTGTTATTTTAATATTCTAATAACTTTCATCTATGTGGCAGTAAAATTCAATTTCAAAAGTTTTAATAAAAGGAATACATGATTTATTTTGCTGGATGTTCATGAATCTCTTAAGTCTTTGTTTCATAAAATAAACTGTCTAGTGTTGCTTTTCTTATAGTCTGTTTCTGAAGTACTGGCTCTACAGAATGTTAATAGAACATAATACACATGAGAAAATTAATAAAATGTTATGTTTTTAAAATTAGAGGGGTTTTCTCAGAGCTGAAAATCATGTATTTTATTCTAAATCTTCAAAATGTATGATATACATTTAAAATAAATAAATAAATAAATATGTATTCAAGGTGTGTCACTGAGGATTGCTGATTCTATTTACACTCTTAGGGAAACAATGATTTCTATGATCATTAAAGAGATTTAATAAAGTGTTTAATTTTTGCAAATATAAAGACTAGCAGAGCAGGTTCTTGGACTACATCTAAGAATGACTTGCAGCATGAAAAATAAGTCATGTTTCAGGAAACTATAACTCAGGACACTGTCAAAACACTGAGTTGAGTAACATACTGCAAATGCTGGAACCATTGAATCAGTAAGCTAGTCCCAAGAAGCTGCCATCTTTACTACGGTCACTTACATAATTGAAAAACAGAGACTAATTCTGGGCCCTACTGCTTTTGTGATTGGGTTTTGATGGCTACAGGGCTGAAGACTTGACATTGATGCCTAATGACTTCTCTTCCTTTTTAGTTCAATTATAAATGTCTCTAATCAAACCCGATTCCAACACACACACAAAACAACAGCCACAACTATTGCTATGTTTTTATTATTTTCTTATGTTTTGGATTTGGTTTACTGTTCCTTTTTTAATGCCTTGAGATAGATCTTAGATAATTGATTTTTCACTTTCTTATATTTAAAATACACATACAAGGCAATACATCCCTGACTCCATCTTATCTACATTCTCCAAGTTTTATGATGTATCTTTATTAACAATTACTTCAAAATGTTTAATTTTAACATGATTTCTCTTTATATATATATATATATATTTTGGAATAGATTTATTTGACTATGTTGGTAGATATGTCAACAGGTGTTCTCCTGGTTGAATCAATTCACTGATTTAATTATAAGTAAGTCATTCAATGGTCATTCAATCAGTAGATATTTTAATCTCTGGACTAGTCAACAATATTAAAAGTAGTCTGAAAAATATGAGAGCTAAGAAAATAGTTCTGTAGTACTGTTATTTACTTTTAGGTGCTAAATTAGAGGATATATCTTTTTTTATGATACTTTAAGTTCTAGGGTACATGTGCACAACGTGCAGGTTTGTTACATATGTATACATGTGCCATGTTGGTGTGCTGCACCCATCAACTCGTCATTTACATCAGGTATAACTCCCAATGCCATCCCTCCCCCCTCCCCCCTCCCATAATAGCCCCCAGTGTGTGATGTTTCCCTTCCTGTGTCCAAGTGATCTCATTGTTCAGTTCCCACCTATGAGTGAGAACATGCAGTGTTTGGTTTTCTGTTCTTGCGATAGTTTGCTGAGAATGATGGTTTCCAGCTGCATCCATGTCCCTACAAAGGACGCAAACTCATCCTTTTTTATGGCTGCATAGTATTCCATGGTGTATATGTGCCACATTTTCTTAATCCAGTCTGTCACTGATGGACATTTGGGTTGATTCCAAGTCTTTGCTATTGTAAATAGTGCCGCAATAAACATACGTGTGCATGTGTCTTTGTAGTAGCATAATATATAATCCTTTGGGTATATACCCAGTAGTGGGATGGCTGGGTCCTATGGTATTTCTAGTTCTAGATTCTTGAGGAATCACCATACTGTTTTCCACAATGGTTGAACTAGTTTACAATCCCACCAACAGTGTAAAAGTGTTCCTATTTCTCCACATCCTCTCCAGCACCTGTTGTTTCCTGACTTTTTAATGATTGTCATTCTAACTGGTGCGAGATGGTATCTCATTGTGGTTTTGATTTGCATTTCTCTGATGACCAGTGATGATGAGCATTTTTTCATGTGTCTGTTGGCTGTATGAATGTCTTCTTTTGAGAAATGTCTGTTCATATCCTTTGCCCACTTTTTGATGGGGTGGTTTTTTTTTTTTTTTTTCTTATAAATTTGTTTGAGTTCTTTGTAGGTTCTAGATATTAGCCCCTTGTCAGATGAGTAAATTGCAAAATTTTTCTCCCATTCTGTAGGTTGCCTGTTCACTCTGATGGTAGTTTCTTTTGCTGTGCAGAAGCTCTGTAGTTTAATTAGATCCCATTTGTCAATTTTGGCTTTAGTTGCCATTGCTTTTGGTGTTTTAGACATGAAGTCCTTGCCCATGCCTATGTCCTGAATGGTATTGACTAGGTTTTCTTCTAGGATTCTTATGGTATTAGGTCTAACATTTAAGTCTCTAATCCATCTTGAATTTCCGATCTTTGACAAACCTGACAAAAACAAGAAATGGGGAAAGGATTCCCTATTTAATAAATGGTGCTGGGAAAATTTGCTAGCCATAAGTAGAAAGCTGAAACTGGATCCTTTCCTTACTCCTTATACGACATGACTTCTTAATTGATTTATGGATTATTTAAAAGTGCATATCTTTATTTCAACATGCATCAACTTGTGAGTGGTACTGTCAAATTTTTGAATTAATTTTACTGTGGCGAGATAGTGTAATAATTATTTCAATCCTTTGTGATCTGGTGAGACTTGATTTGTAGCATAGTGTTTTAGTTTGTTTTGTGCTGTCATAACAGAATACTGGAGACTGCATAATTTCTAATAAATAACAATTTGTTGGCTCACAAATCTGGAGACTGGGGAGTTCAAGATTCCTGAGGAGGCACCATCTGGCAAAAACCTTCTTACTAAATCATCCCATGGTGGAGGACAAGAGGGCAAGAAAGAGAAAGAGAGAGGGAATCAAACTTATCCCTTTATAAAGAAACCTCAGTAACTGACCCACACAGGAAATAACAATATTAATCTGTTAATAAAGTTAGAGACTTAGTGACCTAATCAACTCTTAAGTGTCCCACTCTTAATACTGCTGCAATAGTGATTAACTTTCCAACACATGCTTTATGGGGGACACATTCAAACCATAGAACCCAGTATAGAGCCATTTTGAGGATCAATGTTGAACTATATATATGTAGTTATAAATAGTGTAAATACATGTGATCACCTCATGTGGGACAAGTGTATCAGCCAGAGATCTCCAGAAAAACAGAACAAATGATTTATTATAAAAATTGGCTCAGGATATTGTGTGATTACGGTAATTCGGCCAAAATCCAGTGATTTAGTAACAGGGGTTTCCATATCCAAGAAGGTGGACATAGGAGAGGAGAATGAAAATTTGTCTCTTATCCACCTTTTTGTACTAAAAGAGGAGTCAACAGATTGAATAATTGCCACCCACATCAATGAAGTTGATTTTTACTCAGTCTGCTCATTCAAACATTATTATCTTCAAGAAACACCCTCACTGACACATCCGGAAATAATGTTTTACATACCTTAGCCTAGTCAAGTAGACACATAAAGTAAACAATAACAACTCCACGCCTTGTAAACTCGGCACCTATACAAATCTCCTTAAACCATATTTGATCTCCAAATAAAGACAATAAATCGGATGGTAATAATTTCACATAATATGATAAAACTATTCTGTGTACAACTAAAATTGCACTAATCCCTACCAAAAAAGAGGAAGTAAAGTCCTTGAGTAATGTTCACGATTTTAATATACCATAACTTAAATACTATAATGTAAAATTAGCAATACTTATTAAGGGATAATAAAGTCAATACATCTTATGTTATATGATAAGGAAATAAGATAGGAGTGTAAACAAAGATACTTGCTTAATATATGTATACATACACACATGAGGGTGTACAACATAGGAACAAAATACCCATGACAATTATAGTGTTCATTTCTGTAACTGGTCACATGGTTGTTACTAGAATTTATAACCACCTTCTTCTTCTATCCATTCTGTATTCCCTTTGCCTTCAGCAGGAAGCTCAGCTGGTCATGGTTTCTTACTTGATGTAGTTACACAAACTTTTATACCTGAAGGATCATGGCTGTTTGTAGTCCTGCCTGGATTAGGTTGTAGTTTTCCATAGGCCTTAATTACTAGGGATGGTAACACTAAGAGAAGCCCTGGGAAACCTCCTAAATTTCACACATGCTTTCTTTACTTCCATTGTAGAATAGTAGTTCAACTTTCCCTTAGTATTGAAAATTAATAATCCCAGCCAACACTATAACTGCCTTCTTAGTCTATAGACTCAGAGCATGAGAAGCCCAAAGTAGCCGAGTAGCTGTCTTAATTTAGAATGAATGGAATCATTGTGTCTACTGGTAGAAACATTCCTTCCTCTGGGACTAAGACTTCTTAGGCTGGCAGAGCATAAAGTCACAGGAATAAGAAAAAAAAAAAATTTGTTAGTGAGTCAGTAGGGTAAATGGTAAATGGTGACACTCCCATTTCCTCCCGTTTATTTCAGGACCTGTGAATCCTGGCTATTGGAGAACCAGTATCACATACTGGGCACTGATTGACAACATACACAGACTTATGGAGAATCCTAGCTCACAATGTATTGCAACCTAGTTGGTGCTATAAATGAGTCTTCACAAAGCCATTCTACCATTCTATTAATCCATCTGCTTTGGGACAGGGAGGTGGGGAAACAGGGCAATAACAGTGAAGCCTGAGTATGTGTCCATTGCCCCCATTTCTTTGGCTATGAAGCAATATCCTTCCTTTACATTAAACCAAGGTAGATTGGGCATTTCCAAATTGCTCATGTTAGGCCATATTTTGATTCCAATTTGCTCATATTAGGCCATATTTTGACCCTTCCATGTTACAGTTTTATTTCTGTTCTCCATTACATAATTTAAATTTTATTCAACATTTTTCTTTTAAAGCAGTAAATGGAGATTTGTTGTTATTGTACTTTAAGGAAACCAACATTATTTTATTTACTGTAGATGTTGAAACCTGGTATTTTATGTTAATTGTAGGCACTTTCCATAAAGAATATTTTCTTAGTGTATTAGTTTGTTCTCACAAATGAACTAATGGTTATGCTATAAGGACATACCCAAGATTGGGTAATTTATAAAAGAAAGAGATTTAATTAACTCACAATTCAGTATGGCTGGGAAGGCCTCAGGAAACTTACAACCATGGCAGAAGGGGAAGCCAGTCCTTCTTCACCTGGCAGCAGGGAGAAGAAGAATGATAACCGAGTAAAGGGGGAAATCCCTTATAAAACCATCAGATCTCATGAGAACTTACTCACTATCACGAGAAGAGCAAGGGGGAAACTGCTCCCATGATTGAATTACCTCCCACCGGGTCCTTCCCATGACACATGGGGACTGTGTGAACTATAATTCAAGATGAGATCTGGGTGGGAACACAGACAAACCATATTACTTAGTAAATAAGTTTTCTAAAATGTTAGACAAAATACTATTTAAAAACGTTAAAAAGTAAATAAAAGTTATCTAATGCATGCAATATTGTAATATACATTGATGTTTACTTTTTGAACATAAAATTAAATGTCTTACTTTTAAAATATTAGACACATGAATTATTTCATCAAAATATCAAAATCTAATGTGCTAGAATTGATCATTTGGTAAGACTATTATACACTCTGTAATATAATTTCAACTGGCAATTTATGTTTGGGTGTTATTTTTTAAAAATTTAAAATGTGCTTTCCAGCTTATGTCTAATATATGTGAAGATGTTTTTATTTATTTTTTAATTGTTATTAACATTTGATTGACATAGAACAAAATTCACCTATTTAAAGTGTACAATTTAATGTTTTTGAATATGCAGTCATCTCCACAGTCAATTGTAAAAGTTTCCTGAAGAAAAAAATAGCAATTAGCTGCCACTTTTTATTTACCACCGGCTTTATGTAACAACTAATTTTATTTCTCTAAGTATATACTACCTTATTCTGGACATTTCATGCATGTTCAATCATGTAGTATGTATTTTTCTGTGAATGATATTTTTACTTAAAGTGTTGAAGATTCATTTCTGTATTAATATTCCTCAGATCTTCATTTCTCTTTATGGACAAATAGTATTGCATTGTATTGATACACCACATTTTATCCATTCTCTTGTTGATGAATATGTGGATCATTTTTACATTTTGGCTATTATGAATAATGGGTTATTCACGTAAGGTTAAAAATTTTGTGTGGCTATATGTCTCCTTTTTTTAAAAAAGAAAATTTTTGCTTCTATTTTAGGTACAGTGGTACATGTATAGGATGGTTAGTTACATGGGTGTATAGGACCCAGCTAGTGAGCTATAGAACCCAATAGGTGTTTTTTCAACACATAATCCCCTGCTCTATTATTTGGTACTGTCTATTGCTTCCATGTTTGTGTCCATATGTGATCAATGTTTAGCTTTGACTTACAAGCAAGTATATGCTGAATTCTCTTTTGCTGTTTTTGTGTTAATTTGCTTAAAATAATGGCCTCCAGATCCATTCATGTTGCTGCATACGTCATTATTTTGTTTCTTTTTATGGTTGCATAGTATTCCATGGTGTATATGTATCACATTTTCTTTATCCAATCCACCATTGATGGATACCTAGGTTTATTCTATGTCTTTGCCATTGTGAATCGTGTAGTGTTGAACGTACAAGTGCATGTCGTTTTGGTAAAATAGTCTATGTTCCTTTGGGTATATACCCAGTGATAGGATTTTTGTGGTCAAATGATAGTTTTGTTTTTAGTCCTTTGAGAAATACCTAAATTGCCTTCCACAGTGTCTGAGCTAATTTACATTACCACCAACAGTGTATGAGCATTTCCTTTTCTTTGCAGCCTTGCCAGCATCTGTTGTTTTTTGAGTTTTTAATAATAGCCTTTCTGACTTCTGTGAGATGGTGTCTCATTGTGGTTTGAATTTGCCTTCTCTGATGACTAGTGATGGTGAGCATTCTTTCGTAAGTTTATTGGTCATATATATGTCTTATTTTGAAAAATGTCTGCTCATGCTTTTTCCCCACTTTTCAATGGGGTTATAATTTGCCAGCTGATTTGTTTAAGTTCCCTATAAATTCTGGCTTTTAGGCCTTTGTTGGATGCATAACTCACCAAGATTTTTTTTCATTCTGTAGATTATCTGTTTACTTTATTGATTTTGTTGTTGTTTACTTTATTGATTTTGTTGTTATTGTTGTTTTGGCTAAGCAGAAGTTCTTTTGTTTAATTAGATCTCGCTTATCAATCTTTTTGTTGCAATTGCTTTTGGCCATTTGGCCGTGAATTCTTTGACAAAGTAGGTTTCAGAAGGGTATTTCCTAGGTTTTCCTCTAGAACTTTTGCAATTTTACATCTTACATTTAAATCTTTAATTCATCTTAAGTTAATTTTTCTATACAGTAGAAAATAGGGATCCAGTTTCTTTCTTCTGCATATGGCTAACCAGCTATACCAGCTTTATTTATTTAATAGAAAGTCCTTTCCTCATTGCTTATTTTCATCAGTCTTATTGAAGATCAAATGGTGATAGGTGTGAGTCTTTATTTCTTAGTTTTCTAATCTGTTCCATTGGTCTTGTGTCTGTTTTTGTACTAGCACTCCGCCGTTTTGTTTACTGTAGCCTGATAGTATAGTTTGAATTCAGGTAATATGATTTCCCAGAACTTATTCCTTTTACATAGGATCATTTTGGTTATTTGAGCTCGTTTTTGGTTCCATATGGATTTTGTGGACCACGGTGCAATAAAGATATAAATCAATATTAAAAATACCTCTCAAAACTACACAAATATATAAAAATGAAACAGCTTGCTGCTGAACAACTCTTGGGTGACCACTGAAATTAAAGCAGAAATCAAAGCAGTATTTAAAATTAATGAAAATAGAGACACAACTTCCCAGAATCTCTGAGATGCCATCAGCGAATTAAGAGGAAACCTATAGCCCTAAACAGTTTTATCAAGAAGTTAGAAAGATCTCAAATTAATAATTTAACTTCCCACCTAAAGGAACTAGAAAATAAGAACAAACCAACTGCAAAGCTAGTAGAAGAAAGGAAATAACTAAAATTAGAGAAGAAATTAATAAAACTGAGATGCAAAAACCTATACAAAAAAAAAAAAATGAAACCAAGAGATTGTCCTTTGAAAACATAAATAAGATTGATAGACCACTAGATAAACTAAGAAAAGAGAATATCCAAATAAGTGCAATCAGAAATAACAAAGTTGACATTACAACTGATCCCACAGAAATAAAAATGATCCTTAGAGAATACTATGAACTCTATATACATGAATTAGACAACCTAAAGGAATGAGTGAATTCCTGGAAACACACAGTCTGCCAAGATTGAATCAGGAGGAGACTAAAGTCCTAAATAGACCAGTATTGAGCTCTGAAATAAAACCAGTATTAAAAGAGTCTACCAACAAAAAAAAAGCCATGGAACAGACAGATTCACAGCCAGATTCTACCAGATGTACAAAGAAGAGCTGGTCACAATCCTACTGAAGCTCCTCCCTAACTCATTCTATTAGGCCAACATCAGCCTAATACCAAAATCTGGCAGAAACATGACGGAAAAAGAAAACTTCAGGCCAATATCCCTGGTGAACATAGATGCAAAAATCCTCAACAAAATACTATTAAATCAAATCCAGCAGCACATAAACAGGTAATTTATCATATCAAGTAGGCTTTTTCAAGGTTGGTTTCACATATGCAAATCAATAAATGTGATTCACCACAGAGACAGAATTAAAAGCAAAAACCATATGATCATCTCAATAGATGTAGAAAAGTCTTTTGATAAAATCCAAGGTACCTTCATGATAATAAACCTTAACAGCCTAGGTGTCAAAGAAACATACCTGAACATAATAAAAGCAATAAAATACGTCTGTGAAAAACCCAAAGCCAACATTATACTGAACAGGTGAGAACTGGAAAAAGGCAAGGATGTCCACTCTCACCATTCCTACTGAATATAGTACTGGAAGCTCTAGCCAGAGCATCATCCCAGAGAAAGACATAAAATGTATCCAAATAGGAAAAGAAGAAAAACTCTCTCCCTTTGCTGACAATATGATTCTATACTTAAAAACCCTAAAGACACCACCCAAAAGGCTTCTAGAACTGATAAATAATTTTAGCAATGTTTCATCGTACAAAATCAATGTACAAAAATCAGTAACAATTTTTATATAACAGTAATGGCCAGGCTGAGAGTTAAATCAAGAACATATCCCATTTACAATAGCCACACAAAAAATAAATTACCTATAAATACAACCAACTAAGGGGGTGAAAGATTTATAAAAAGACAGCTATAAAACACTGCTGAAAGAAATCAGAGATGACACAAATAAATGGAAAAACATTCCATGCTCATGGATTGGAAGAATTAATGTTATTAAAATGGCCATACTGCCCAAAGCAATTTTCAGATTCAATGCTATACCTATCAAACTACCAATGTCATTTTTTCAAGAATTTCAATACATTTTTATAAAATATTTGATCATTACTGATTTTTGTTATTTCTTAGTATTTTAATAATTATTGGCACAAACGTGATAAAAAGTGTTTGTTCTACCCGTGGTATGCATTTGAATTTTTTCCCCCTTTTGTTAACTTACATATCAATAATATTAAATAATTAGTAACAGTGCCTCAAAATAAGTTTACATGTTTTCATTTAAATGTCTGAGTTTATTAGTTCCAAATATGATATATCTTTTATGATATCTGACATAACACTATACAGTATATATTTTATGATTTGTGATATTACACAAAATCTAAGATTTAGAAATATGATTACATAAATCCACTAGGTTTAAAGAATAGAGATTTTTAAGGAAAAAGGTCTCAGTTTTATTGTTACATGGTCACATAAAGGCCATCATATATTCTTTATTTTCTAAACATCTTCTGACTCCTTCAGACTTCATTACAATACCTTTAATATAAATCAGTTTTGTGTGTGTGTGTGTGTGTTAAAAATCAGTAGGCCACAATATTTATGCATTGAAAAAGTATTGCCATGACAAAGTCGTGGGATTCAGCATGGAACTACTCTATGGAATTGAAATGCAGGTACAATCTAGCTCACAGTCTCACAGTAGTTAACTATTGAAGGTAGCGCTGAGATTCCAAATGAACTAATAGTCCTGCTAGTCAGGAAGTTAGTGATTGATAGAATCAAAATCAGTAAGCAGTTCCACAGTAGGGGATAAAAGATTGTAAGGTAATCACTTGGCAATAATGCTTGGGCAGGCACTGCTCTTTTATATAATTTGCCAAAGGTTTTCTTGAGAATGCTTGAGCACAGGAGTTCAGATGAAGATTTGGGACTGAAGGCATTCTGAGGCCCCACTCTCCCAGGGAAATGAAGAAAGCCCCATGAATCCTTGAAGCTGTCCCAAATTTAAATGGCTAAAGGACAATTGCTCTAAGGATCTTAATTCCTTGAACTGATATTATCACCGTGGGAAGTATTCATGCCATACTAATACAATGCAATTAATTTTAGAATAGAAAATGCACTTTATTTCAAAGAAATTGATAAGAAACTTTGGAAGTCTTCTGAATATCTATGGAAAAATAAAATCTGTGATACACAATGCTAAACTGGCACAAACATACATCATGTGTTTACCACTTTAAAAACCGTTATTTTTAGTCATATTAATCACGTTTTCAAATTGAAGAACCAAGTTCCTTAATACAATGGCAGACACTTTGCTGTTCTGCAAATTTGGTTTGAATTAATTTATGAATAAATAAAATATTTTTATATATTCTCTCCTTAAATGTTTTGGATATCCCAAAATTTTTCCTGCAATAAACAATGAAGTTGATCAATTATTCTATAATACAGAGAACATCACAGTTGGTACCACTTTCAACTGTAAAAAATATTATCTCTTTGTGTAAGTTGTCTAATATTGAAATAAGCAAAGTTATCAAAAAATAAGGTACGTTCTAATTTTATCAGACCTTGTAAAATTAGTAATTTTTGAGGTAATTTACATGCCTGTGTCTTATGAAAATAATTTCTAAATAGTATACAAACCTTCCTTGAATATTTTTGTAAAACTAAACAAACATCAATAATTATATAATTAAGGCATTGATTTAGTGAAAATAGTTGTAACATAATTTTATATGACAGTTATAAGAATATAATTATTATAATATCATAATTGACCTTTTCTTACTTTATTATCAAATATTTTAGGGCCAGATGTGCTGGTTTACATCTGTTAACCTAGTACTCTGAGAGGCTTAGGTGGGAGGATCACTCGAGGCCAGGAGTTTGACGCCAGCCTGGGCTACCTAGTGAGACCCTGTCTCATCGCAAAAAGAAAAGATTTTATTTCTCAAATGTCAAATAATTTAAAAATTCTTGGTTGATTAACTTCTGCTATGGGTCTTTGGCTAGGTGATTAGCTCTGCATGGACATCTTTACCTCTTGATACATCCTTGGCTAATTGTCTTAAATCTAGTAAGTCTCTGTTTCATCATCACCATTTCAATCAGGCCTTATACTATCAATCCTTTTCTATCCAGCACTCCTGGATTCCCTCTACATTTTTCTTTGTCATCTTTCTATATTATCTCTTAGCATTCTGTATAATTCACCTATTTATTAAGTTCATTGTTTATTGTCTATCTTCCCCTCTTAGAAGGCAAGGTCTACAGGGCATAAATTTTTTTTCTTACTTGATTTACTGATGACTTTCAAATGCTAATTCATTATACAGCACATAGCAGGTGCACAATATATATTAGCTAATTATACATAAAGTTGATAGCCTTGTTTTTCACAAATAACTTCTAGATACAGTCCTTTCTATTACTTTTTAAAAACTGTATATTAGCTTTTTTATTCCCTTTCAAATCTTTTTAAATTGTTCCGTATTATTTTTCCCATTGAAGTTGAAATTGAACATCACATTCTTCATGTAACCTACAAATCTTTCATAATCTGATTCAATGCTCTCTCTCTCTCCAACTCCTTGTGAGTCATTTAAAATACTCGACATAAACTCTACTAAAATTGTCTGTAACTTGTTGATACTCTCAAACACCTTTGTTTTCACTTCCCCATCCCCTTCCACTTCCCATTGGGTGCATTCTCTTTCTTTCCATACACACACACACAAAACTACCTACTTCACTAAATTGTAAGTTTATTCAGTAAAGTAAATAATTCATTTTATGACAATGAATTCAGCATTCAGCATGGTGACTGGTGGTACATAGTAAATATTAACTAAGTATTTGATGAACACATAACATTAGCCCTTTTTATAACTGAAAACTCCTACATGAAGTTATCTCATAACAGGTCATATAAACTTTAAAAAAAGTTTTTATAAAAATAACTGAAATCACAATTTTCCCTAAGAAAGTATAACTTATGTTGTAAAAGAAAATGACAAAAATGGTGAAGATGTTTCCATTTTCATATTGTCTTCTGTGACTATTTGGTGACAACCCTGAATGAAATCCTTCTGCCTTTGTCTGTACTGTAATATCAATTTTTATTCAGAGTGCACTGACCACAAAATCCCCAGGTAACTGGAAACTGATTGTCTCAGGCAATATTTACTGAAACTAGACTTTCTGGTACCTACAAAATTTTTGTGACTCTCACTGAGAAGATTGCTCATACACTCAGTCTATAAAACAGAAGGAAATAAATTCACAGAGTGCCTATATTGGAATCCAATCCCACACCATGTGTTACACAAATTGCCCTAGCCTTAATCCTGGCATGCTTCTTTGTGAGAAGAATGAATAAAAGCCAAATCCTTCTATTATTTTGCTAGCCATGGCCTTATATGCTTTCTTTTTCAAAATAAATCCACCTTGCCATATGACATTGATAAATTTCTCCCAAGTCCTAATGCATATGGGACCAACCTTGCATGACATTGGAACAATGGGAACTCATATATATTGCTTGTGGGAATGTAAAA
Source organism: Piliocolobus tephrosceles (assembly GCF_002776525.5). NCBI lineage: Eukaryota > Metazoa > Chordata > Mammalia > Primates > Cercopithecidae > Piliocolobus > Piliocolobus tephrosceles. Next base: position 33,770,104 of record NC_045455.1, read on the forward strand.
TAGAAAAGCAATTTATAGTGTAATTTTTTGGTATCTGGTAAAACTGAAGCTGTGCATACAGTTTAATTAAGCAATGACTCCCCTAGATCTGTACCCTAGAGAAAATTCTTTGCAGCTTTGTCTGAATGACATGAAGAATTTCAAAATATCTTTGAAATGTTGAATTAACATATATTCTAAGGTATAACCATAGTGATCTGAAAATAGATAAAATATACATAAAATATATATTACATGTATAAATAAATGAAATATAAATGTAAATGTATTTATAAACATATAATACATAATTATATTATATATATATGGTAGGCAGCCTATGCCTTAAAATGGGTGGCATCTCAGATATAAGAAAAATACAAAAACAATGAAAATTTATTATAATCTAAAATTCTGCTCCCTTGATAAAGTATCTGTGATGATTCCTCTTATGCTCAGGAAACAAAGCCCTTAAAAATTCATATGCACCTAAAGAGATGGGTGGGGATGGGGCATATGATCCAAACTTTGCTAGTTAGAATCACCAGGCAAATTCTGCTGTATCTATAAGAGAAACTTCTAACAAAATGGGGTTGGTAATCTGGGAACAGATAATTTTGGTACTATTTATGTCAATCATACTCACTATGTGAGAAGAACTTGCCAGATACAGAGATGGGTTAATTTCGGTTTTGACATTTTCTACAGTTAGCAAATATTAAGCAATATTTTCTTTTTTTATGCCTTCATTCAGCATATTTTATATATTCAATGGCTGAAGCCAATTAAAAATTATTTCAAGTTATTAATATTAGGATCATGACATTTAAATTAGAGATATTAAAATTCATAATAAATGTAAAATTCATAAAAAAGTATTGTATCAGTGAAGAATTAAGAGGAAAATTAAGCAGAAGATTATAGAACCCCATAATATGCTGAAAATTTATTTAATATTTTCTGTCAAAAAATAAAATATCTGTCCAAATCATTTAAAATAAATACCATTTAATTAACTCAATTAAAAAGTTAAGCCATAAATAAGTAGTAAACATAGGCATTTATTAATCTGAAATGAGAAGAAACGAGTTATAAATGGACAAAAAACTATTTAGAAAATATTTACATCACAAATTCAATGAATGCTGATAAAAACACCTTGATACTAATTTTTCTATAACTTTGTAAAATAATAAATAATTTATGGCACTAGATATCACAGAGGTTGTGATTAAATACACATTCTAATTCATTTTATAAGAATACATCTAATTTAAAATCTTCTTAAGGAAAATTTGCTACTTACATCCAATAATTTACAATTGTGTATATAATTTGACTCAGTAATTTCACTCATATTTTTCAAGATAGTTATCACTGAAACATAGGCATTATCACATACAGTTATGTTATAACAGTGTTATTTTAATTAAAAATACTAGGTATTCACTTACAGTGATGACTAAATAAATTATAATGCAGGCCATGGGTGGATTACTATGCATTCATTTAACAGTTTCATTTCAAATATATAATGAAGTATGCTTAAAATAATTAGTGATAATTATAAGATACAAAATGTTATAACAATCATGTATATATTCTGAAGGTAAGTAATGATTCTTTTTAAATTTAATTTTATTTGTTCATGTACATATTATCTTTCCAAAATTGATCATTTATCATGTAATTTATAGTTAATTAAACAATAAATCCCTTTAGAAAAATTCTCCTATACATTCATATTTTTCTTTAACTGACTCCACAAGAAAGTGCACGCAATTAACATGGAAGTTATTCACTGGAAAATGAACAAGCCACTCAAATTTCTGAAATAGTATTTCCATGTTGTTTGCAAAAGTAACTGCAGGAAACAATTTTTTACATCATAATTATAATTATAATTTATAATTGAAGTACAGTCATAAATGTTATTGTAGCAAAGAAAGTGTTTTATGCTTTGTATTAAGTTTCTATTGCTGCTATAAACAGTTTCCACACACTTGGTGGCTTAATACTATACGAGTTTATTATCTTGGAGTTTTGGAGGTCAGAGCTCCAAATGAGTTTCACTACACTAAATTAATTTGTCAGCAGACCTGTGTTCTTTCTGGAAGCTCTGAGATCTGTTTCCTTGCCTTTTCCAGTTTCTAAAAACTGTCTGAGTTCCTTGACTCCTGGCCCTGTATTACTGTGATTTCTACTTCTGTTGTAACTTACACACCATCTCTTTGCTCCTGTTACCACATTGCTTTCTGTCTTTGCTTCCTCTGTGACATAATACTCTTTGGTTCTCTGACTCTACTACCTGTCTTTTATAGGGTCCTATATAATGCAATATAATCTCCTTATCTCAAGATACTTAATGTAATCACATCTGCAAAGTCCCTTCTGCCATGTAAGATAACATTCACAGGTTCCAGAAATTAGGGTATGGACACATTTGGGTGGCCATTACAAAATCGACCACAAACTCATGGAAGAATAATACTACGTTGGAAGATCAATTAAAATAGCTCTGTTTTGGTTAAACAGTTAGTTTAATGCCTTAATATGTCTCATCAAATTTTTTTCTACATATGATACATGGGTAATTTCTGGTTAAATTCATAATAATTTTAGATGGTGATTAAACACATAGATTGAGTTTACTGAGTGGATTAGTTGAGAGTAAATAGTTTTTATATTTTTGACAAATTGTATGATATCAGCCCAATGTCCACACAAGTTTGTTTGTTTGTTTGTTTGTTTGTTTGTTTGTTTGTTTTGAGACGGACTCTCACTCTGTGCCCAGACTGGAGTGCAATGGCACGATCTCAGCTCTCTGCAAGTTCTGCCTCCTGGGTTCATGACATTCTCCTGACTCAGCCTCCCAAGTAGCTGGGACTACAGGCACCCGCTACCACACCCGGCTAATTTTTTGTATTTTCAGTAGAGACGGGGTTTCACCGTGTTAGCCAGGATGCTCTCGATCTCTTGACCTCGTGATATGCCCGCCTCGGCCTCCCAAAGTGCTAGGATTGCAGGCGTGAGTCACCGTGCCCGGCCAATGCAAGTTTTAATCACAGATCAGAAAACGAAGTAAGACATATCAAAATTTATTAGATATGATCATCTTAAACATCATCTTGAAGATCTGTAAGTTATAAGATGCAGAACATATAAGATATGTATCCTTTTTTATTATTAGTTAAAAATACGTTTATATAATTTAATATCCAAGCAAAAGTTTTAGAATTAAATAAAAATTAAATTAAATTAAATTAAATTAAAAATGTGTTCTTTAGAGCCAATGAAATTAAAAATCTAGCAATCGGTCAATCTCAGTGGCTAATACAGTCTCCTCTGAATAGGCAAAGATCAGTTAATGTGAATTACATACCATCATACCTTTGCTCTTTCAGATTTTGAAGCCCATAGCATGGTCAGTTATTAAAATAAATTTTTGTACATTAATCAGAGCTGGGATGAGAATCATTTTTAATGCCCACCTGTTGTAAATAGTCTTAATTTACTGAAATGGTCATTATTCTCTTTATGTGCAAGTGTGTTTAACCCTGGGCTACTTAAAAATCTAGTAAAGTTAATTAAACTGAGCATGTGTACAAGCAATATGAGTTAATTTTCTTGGTAATAGAATAGGAATAAAAACTTCAAGAACAAAGTTAAGGAATTAAAAACCAGTATAATCACATTTTCTTAGCGTGTATAGATATGTTATTGGTGTTTATACTAAGAAGAAAAACACTTATGTTATATTGTATATATTTAAAATAATTTTTAAAGTTTTATTCATAAGGTAACTTGAAACTGTTACTACTTCAAGATGTTTTGTGAAAACATTGAATTCAATTCCTAATTCAGGTAATAGTTGTATATTTTATTATTTTGACATTTTAAACATACAAACATTTATATTTTTCAATCAAAACAATATCTTGAAAACCAAATGTAATAATGTTTAAAATATGAAAAATTAACTCGACAGTTTGTTTAAAGTACTCATTTCTTTGGTAATGTCAAAATAACTTGTTTAAACAGAACTAAACCTTAAATATATTTGTTGAGATATATGCTTTGCCTTTTATTTCACAGCAAGGAACAATGCTTCCAGCAACTTACTTCCATTGTGACATGTAATAGAAAATTTGTAGTTGGGTTAGGCAAGTAACAGGTATATATTGTCATAAGTTGGTCCAATTTACTTTGGTCTTGGAAACTATAAATAAATATTTATCAATCATTATAAAGATATATGGTTGCCAAAATATACATTGATAGGAAATGACTCTTAGCAAGTTTATTCTTAATATATTTTAAAATGATTATTATTAAATGTATACATTTATTAAACTAAATAGGCTTGAATTTAGCATAGCATATATTGCTTGATATAACAGGAAATAAGGCAATAAGCTATAATATAATATTTTTCTTATATTTTTCATCAAAGAACAAATACCATTCGTATTTACTCAGGTACATATATACAATGGAGTACTAGTCAATCATAAAAAAAATAAAGAGATCCTGTCATTTTCAACAACATGTATTGAACTGGAAGTCATTATGCAAAGTAAAATAAGCAAACATGGAAAGATAAGCATCACATGTTCTCACTTATTGTGGGATCTAAAACTCAGAACAATTGAACTCATGAAGACAGAATAGAAGGATGGTTACCAAAGGCTGGGAAGAGTAATGGGAGGGTGGGAGGAAATGGGGATGATTAATGGGTATAAAAAAAATAGAAGAATGGACAAGACCTAGTTTATGATAACACAACATGGTGATTATAGTCCCTAGCAATTTAATTGTACATTTTTAAATAACTAAAATATTATAACTGAATTGTTTGTAACACAAAGGATAAATGCTTGAGGGGGTGGATACCCCATTTTTCATGATATGATTATTATGCATTGTGTGCCTGTATCAAAACACGTCCTGTACCCCCATAAATTTGTATATCTAGTGTGTAACCACAAAAATTAACATGAAAAATGTTTAAAAAGAGAAACTTCAGCAACAGTTTATTTATTATCAAATATTTAAGATAATTATCATCTTAATTTTTGAGACAATTATCATCTCCATTATTATATTATAGATATGTAGTTGGTATTTATACTAAGAAGAAAAACACTTGTTATATTTTATATATTTAAAATAATTTTTAAACTTTATAAATATAATATAAAAAGTAAGAGTACAAAAATAACATAAAAATTATATCCAAGATTATTCCTTATTTTGATTATTTATGTGAATTTAATGAAAGAGAAAGTTTAACTATTTGCAGATACTGAAAAATAGATTCATATATGTGTTACTATCTTCCTGCAACCATATTTGTTTAATTAGTTTTATTTCATCGCTATGTGATTGTGCTGATTTCATTCATTTATCACATACATAATGAATGTCTACTATGTCCCAAGCCCTTTCCTTAATTCTGGTTATTCAGGTTTGAGCAATTATGAAATAGTTCTTAGAGATACTCCTTAAATGAGTGGGATAATTTAATAATAGATAAATAAGGGGAGAGGAAAATTATGGAAGAAATTGAAGGAGAATTATTTGAGAGTGCTTGTCTGAGTGGCTAATTTGGTTTGAGTGACAAAGGATTAAGTGTTGAGGGGAAGACAGGTGTCTGAATGACCCAAAGAAGGTTATTGCATGAATATTTGGATTAGGAGGGACTTAAGGGCAATGAAAACATCTAGTGCAAAATAGTGTAAAACAGGAATGATCTTTATGCAGCAAAGAAAATGTGGGCAGCTAGAACATAGTGAGTCAAAAAATAATAATGTATATAGCAATGACATAAACAAGAGCAGGAAGATTTGATTTCTTTGAAAGTATAATTGCAAACCATTAGACTATTTTAAGCAAGTAAGAGATATTAACCACCATTTTTTAAAGTGATTTATCTGGATTTGTTGAAGGGGTGAAGAACGAAAGGGGAATTCAGGGAAATCCCTGGATTTTTGGCTTCAGCAACTTTGTGGGGGTATTGCTGTTCATACAACTAAAATCAGTGAGAAAGAATCCATTGAAGTATGGATAAAGAATTCTATTCTGTCCAAATTACTTTAAGATGACATCGAATGGAAATAATAGGAAGGCCAATATATAGGCAAGACTGGTGTTTCAAGTACAAAACAACAAAACACTCAATTGTAAATAGCTAGCCAAAACAAAACTTCACCCCATTACATAAAAATCACAGATTGGCTTTGTGTTTGCTGTGTAGGTTGGGCTCAGCTGGCCTCAGCAGGATTCTAATGTGTGATACTTGCCATCTTAATCTGGGGCCAAGGCTAAGTGAGTGAGTGGTATTTAAGTAAAGATTCTTTGTTCTAGCAAATCACAAAATCTCCAAGAGATAATGGACAAACTGCGTAATTACATACAAATCTTATGCTCAGAAATGGTGTATGTTACGTTTTCCTCATATTTCATTGGCCCAAGCAAATAAGTCAATGAAATGATGAGGTATAATTTTACTACTCAAAATGATGGCAAGGCTGGAGAGAGAACAATCAGTTGTTAAGATTTAACACATTAAGATGCATTATACTTTCCCTGTATTATTGAGATGTATGATATTTACTTATTTATAATAACATTTACCATTTTAAATGCAATTTTTCCCTGAATAATAGAAATATGGTTATAATGCTGCTGCAGAAGAAAGAAATTGCTGTCTGTCAAGAGCTTTTAAAGCCCTATAGCCATTTATCTTATTAATTCATCATTACCATGTTCATAACTCTCATTCTGGCAGATTCAGAAAATGGAGAATTAAAATGTGTCTGACACAACTGGGAGGTGCTACCTTCCACAAAAAATCACAATTACTGCATTTAACTTAGATTTTCCTGTTAGACCATGCTTGAAAAGCATAAGCAGAAAGCATGATAAATTTGTTGTACGATGTTAGAGCTTTTAGTAGTTATTATCCTGGGAGACACAGATCTGTACCCTGTAATACATTCCTGGTGTATATCATTCCCTTTGTGATTCTGTCTACCCTTCCAATGGAACCAAACCTTTTTCTCAACTGAAATATATCTTTATTCATCTATTTATAGTTTATATTATCGTACAAGGTCTGGTTGGACCTGTGGGCCATTTAGACTCCTCATTATTATTCTGTGCATTTCTTTGGATCCATTACAAGTTCATGCAGTCCTTATTATCTTCTTAATTTTGATTTTCTGTCAGGTGTAATGTTTGTTGCTGGAGACACAATAAGAGTGGCGCAGATGTGATTCCAACTTGTCCTGATATATCAGTTAGAGATAACAATTTAATACTATCAGTACACCCATGCCCTAAAGCATTCCTGGAAAGGAGAGGATGTAATGTTCCAAAAGGGTTTATTATTAATAACCAAAGAAATAAGGTTGTAAAAATGCACATTCAGTACTTAGGTCATTCTTGATTTATGCATCTCAACTTATTTTAGAGTATATAAAGGGACTGGAAAGTCGCTTTTGGTTCCATTATAATAATATAATCTTCCACAGTTAGGCTCACTAATGGATAACCTCTGTTTTTAAACTTTGGGAGTTGTTGCAAACCTTTTTTTCTTTTCAGAGAAAGATTTTCCACTTGGATCTTCCATCTCTTTTTTATCCATTGACACCTTAAACTTTTTGTCAATCACTCATATTTCTTTTATCAAAATCTTCTCTCTTATGTTAATTGATTGTTTTATAATATCAGCCAGGGCCAGATTCAGATTTTTGTAAGGGCCTAACAATTATGCAATTTAGGGTATAATTTTGAAGACAATATAAGACAACAAACGTAAAATTAGTTTCAAAATAAATTATTCTTGAATACAAATAAATCAACAATGACAAATTTCATAAAGAAGAAATTTTTTTTAATTGCCTACTTTTAGGTTCAAGCAGTGCATGTGCAGGTTTGTTACATGAGTAAATTATATGTCACAGGGGTTTGGTGTACAGATAATTTTCTTACCCAACTAATCAGCATAATACCTGATAGGTGGTTTCTTAGTTCTCAACTTCCTTGAACTTCAAACAGGCCATGATGTCTATAGCTCTCTCCTTTTTGCCCATGTGTACTCAATGGTTAGCTCCCACTTCTAAGTGAGAACATGCCATATTTGGTTTTCTATTCCTGCATTAATTTGCTTAGGATAATGACTTCCAGCTCCATCCTAATTGCTGCAAAGAACATAATCTCATTGTTTTTTTGGATGCATAGTAATCCATGGTGTATATGTACCACATTTCTGTATCCAGTCCACCACTGATAGGCACCAATGTTGATTCCATGTCTTTGGTATTGTGAGTAATGCTGTGGTGAATACATGCATGTATGTGTCTTTAAGGTAGAATAATTTCTATATCTCTGGGTATATACCCAGAAATGGGGTTGCTGGGTTAACTGGCAGTTCTGTTTTACATTATTTAAGAAATCTCCCGACTGATTTCCACAGTGACTGAACAAATTTTCATTCCCATCAGCACTATACAGGCATTTCCTTTTATCTGACGCCTTGCCGTCCTCTTTTTCGACTTTTTAGTAATAGTCATTTTGATTGGTGTGAGATGGTATATCATTGTTTTAATTTATATTTCCCTAGTGATTAGTGATATTGAACATTTTTCTCTTAAAACAGATAATAATACAGAAAAATATTCTAAGTAACTCCCTCATATTCTCTATATTTTAAAAATTGTCCCTATATTTTGGTTTCATATGTATTGCAAAAAGCCATAACGAGGGTCCATGACAGTTTTCAAAACAATACACTTACCTAACTGAATTTGTTATCGACTATAAAAGTTGTGTTTTTCTTTACTTTTACTTTCACATTACTTTTGCTTTGTTGTTTATCTCTTGTTATTCTGCTGATTTTCTTTAACATTTTACTTTTGTTTTAATGTCTTCATTATCTATCTTTTTTGACTAATATAAGCATCTATAGAAGTGAGAATGAATCAGTTAGTATATTTCCTAAAGCCCATACTAAATATCTTCAGCTCAACTTTCTCTTAGCTATGTCCCCAAATTCTTGCAATCAGATCAGTGCTGCTCAACACAAGAGAAAGTGTGACAGTAGAGAAATTGGAGTAGAAAGAGGTAAAACTCTTTTTTTTTTTTTTGAGATGGAGTCTTGCCTACAGCCCAGGCTGGAGTGCAGTGGCACGATCTCGGTTCACTGCAAGCTCCGCCTCCCGGGTTCACGCCATTCTCCTGCCTCCGCCTCCCGAGTAGCTGGGACTACAGGTGCCCGCCACCACGCCCGACTAATTTTTTTTTTGTATTTTTAGTAGAGACGGGGTTTCACCATGGTAGCCAGGATGGTCTCAATCTCCTGACCTAGTGATCCACCCGCCTTGGCCTCCCAAAGTGCTGGGATTACAGGTGTGAGCTACCGCACCCAGCCGTAAGAATCTTTTTTTTTTTTTTTTAGAGGAGTAGAAAGAGGTAAAAATCTCCAGGTCATTGTGGAGTCAGGTAATTGCGGTCTACTTTCTCAAAACTCACAAAGCCTTAAGGCTATGTAAGCACATTGCTAAGATCCCTTCATGGGCTTTTTAAATGACTATAAAATAAGCGATTGTGTACCTTAAATATTATGCTGAATATTATCATATAGCCATTTCTGTGCAGCAAGGATGATAAAGTAAACCAAACGAGAACGTTACAGTTTTCTATTCTTGGACTGTGATGTCTTTTAAATAATCAAGCTTTTCACAGGACCTCAAATTAACAAAATGTGGGCACCTAATGTAAATCACAATGTTATTTAATTGACTTTTATTGTTATTCTACCCATTTGTTGTACAGAAATCAATGTTAAATAGCATTGCTTATTTACATAGAGAAGAGTTCTTTCCTGTAATACTGTCAATGGTGAATGTATATTTTTAAATGATCATAAATGTGATTAGATGAGTGAGTGTCCCTCAGATGTACTTTAAAAAGAATGTTATCTGACCTGGCACTGTGGCTCACGCTTGTAATCCCAGCACGTTGGGAAGCCTAGGCAAGAGGATCACGCGAAGTCAGGAGTTTGAGACCAGCCTGACCAACATTGTGAAACCCCATCTCTACTAAAAATACAAAAATTAGCCGGGTGTGGTGGTGGGCGCCTGTAATTCTAGCTACTCTGAAGGCTGAGACAGGAGAATGGCTTTAACTTGGGAGGCAGAGACTGAAGTGAGCCAAGATCCCGCCACTGCACTCCAGCCTGGGCAACAGAACAGGGTTCCGTCTCATAAAAAAAAAAAAGTTATTAATTTAGACAACTGTTATAAACTGTATATTTCTGCATAAATAAGGTCTTGAAAAATAGATAGATAGATAGATAGATAGATAGATAGATAGATAGATAGATAGA
>NC_045455.1:33780482-33796186 GCF_002776525.5 Piliocolobus tephrosceles
AGATAGATAGATAGATAGATAGATAGATAGATAGATAGATAGATAGAGATATGGACAAATATTCCTAGGAATTAAGCAGTTTATGTTCAGTGGTAGGAAGACTTTTATTCAACGTACAGCTCTTTTAACATTTTTAAAATATTCTATCCCTTATTATTGGTTAAAAAAACATACATTTTTAAAACTGGCAAGTGAAAAGATAAACTGTAATTATAATATTTTATCTAAAACATTCTCAGTAGAATTTATTGTATTTGCTTCTCATTATTACTATAACAAATTACTACAAAATTAGTGGCTTAAACAACACTGAAATTAGTGGCTTAAAACAACACTGATGTCTTACTGTTCTGAATGTTTAGAAATCTAAAATGGGCGTCCTGGGTGGAAATTACGGTGGTGGCCTATTTCCTCCTGAAGACTCTAGAACGGGCAGACTCTTCTCTTTCCTTTTCCAGCTTCTAGAGGCCGTCTGCATTGCTTAGCTTGTGGTCCCTGCCTGCTAGAGTCCTCACATGACATCATTCTGAAACTAGTCTTCTGCCATTCTACTTTGCAATTACAATGACCTACCCACATAATCCAGGATAACCCTTTATCTCTGGATCATTAATTTTATTAAATATGCAAAGTCCTTTTCTCATGTAAAGTAACATATTTAGAGGTTCCATGGCTCAGGCCATGTCTATCTTGGGCAGGGTTCATTATTCTGTCTATAATATCTGTCTTCTAAAAGACTATCATGAATAGAAGATACAATTGAAATGCAGCACCTAAATATATTTTATTTGATTCAGTAGGATTGTATTTAGTTAAACTCCCCCAGTATCTTGAGTATTGTGTTATACCAGGCCCAGCTATAAGTATCAATAATTTTATATATTAATAAGAAAAAAGACACAATTCATTCTGACACACTGCAAAGAGTATTTCAGATTCTGAATATCCTAAGATAAATTCTAATTCCTGAGTAGGAAGTCCAGGTAGACTGAAATTATATGCCATTATATGCAATTTCTATTATTATTTTATTTAAGGCTCACATTTGGTTCTTCCATGAGGTCTTAGCTAATCACCCATGCTCTTCTAGGTTGTCTTCTCTCTTTTGATTTCACAGTTCACTTTCTTTTATATCCTCCAGTGCATTGCATTTATTTGTTGATTTAAGTAGTCATTGCTCCCACTGACTGACAGGCCCTGGAAGCAGAATCAACATTATATTTATCTTTGCTTTGCCTGTGACTTGCACAGACACTAGAAGCAAATGAAATGTGCTCAATAAATAGGTATAGTTCATTAAGCAAATAACTAAATAGAGTTGATTGAATTACTAAATGAATAATTAAGGACAAATATATATTACAATGCTTATTTTAAACATACTCAGCAAATAAATATGAGCATCATACTTCTGCCTATTTTTTTTTCAATTTCTCTGCTTTACTTTGAAGATAGTTGCAGCAGGAATGTTGCATTTGGTGCTTTAGTCTCTCCAGGTGATCATAAATGTAGTAGCTTTATGGAAAAGCAGTTGGCTCTGTATTTCCTGGAGTCAGTCTCAGAACTTCCACCTAGGGATATATTCTTGAAGAACGATTTTCATGTCAGCTATTGTATTCTACAGCACTTTGCAGTAAGTGACTCTGGGCTGATTCCCTTTGTTCTCTAAAAATCAAGTCTAAAAGAATCCATTATAAACAGACAGCATTTGTATTATTTAAATATCTGCAGACAGTCAAAAACTATTTCTATTCTATCAAGCTATTTTTGTTCATTCAATGATTGCCAAAATTTCTCAGAGATCCCTGGGGGAAAATAATTTAAAAATTTTCTCTGAGTCTTTGCTACTGAATAAGAAATAAAAGATTTTTAAATGATATAAATTAAACATAGAAGTCAATTTGTAATTTAACAGTAAGCATGCAATATTAAAATATGCAAATTCAAGGTAAACATATATTTATAAATTATGGCATTTTCTGGTTGCCAATGAAACCAGCTTTCCTTTTACATGGTTATATCATCTCTCTTATCTTCTTACCTAGTTGGCTTCTGATATTAAGGATCATACAGCTGTCAAACAGGAAAGTTAATTTCCTGTGTCTCATCATGGCTTGATAGTAGTTTTAGTTACTCACAGAGAGTCAGAAACGGGAGTGCAAAAGAAGGAGAAAATTGTTTAGACTTTATGCATTGTATTTAAAGAAATAAACACCTAATTAATAGTAAAAAAAAAAAAATAGGAGGAGCTGCCTATTTAGTTTTTTTCCCACTCTAGGGTATTTATAAACATACATCAGCAAGAGGATTGTTTGTTTCTCACAAACTTTACAGGGAGGGAATTCTTAGTTTAGTTTAATCAGATTATTTACACAAATAATAGTCACATGGTAAGAATATGTAAAATTATGTGAGTGCCACCAAAGGTCCTCTAGAAAATGGTTCCTTTTATTATTAATGATTCACCACTTTCTGACTTATATGGTGCAAATCCCCTCTGAGTCCCCAATATATTGCATTTCAAGAGAAACCAAGACATCATTCAAATTATTTTTTCTTAATGAACTTAAAATAGGGCATGGTTATTCTTTGCTTTGGCTTAAAAACTGTACTTATAACTGCCTCACAGGGCCACTTCATGCATAACTTCAGTGAGCACATCCTTTTAATGCTGAATTGGCATAAAACCAAGTTGGGCCGTTTACAGCATGTCAACACTGCTGACACATGGTTCACATTGAAGGACTTATTTAAGATTAAGGGACTCCTTCAGGAAAATCCTGGCTCAGTTTACAAATTTTGATATTACGCCAACCTTAACTTTCAAGTGACTCCAAGCAATTTCGCAGCCACCAATTTTGTTGTATGTTAATTTCTCAGAATTCTAGAAGCATAATGAATTTGGATTCTTAAGCCTTGGATTATTTGTGTTCTACTAAATTTAAATAATCAGAAAACAAATAGCATGCCCCTATATTGTTATGACAAGGCATTGGTTTTCTGTAAGTCTAACACATTTGTGATTAGAGATGAAGGATGATGTCGTAGATGCCTAGATACCAGGATCGTTATATGATACTCCTTTATATGACTTAAGTTTGGAGGAAACCCCTGAGTGCTATCGCCTCCTACTTGATCCCATTACTTTTATTCCTTTCTTGAAGTTTCTTAGTTATTTTCACCTGCGTACATTTCCAGAAAACCTGCAATTTAAAATGCTGTCTCTAAGCAGAGTTTGTCAGCATCAACCACTCCCTGAGTTATGCTGTTTTGATTTGGATTATATTTAATTCATTGAATAATTGAGAAATAATTGATATTATGGAGTTATCCAATTTATTGACTTTTCATAGGGATTTCATAATTCAAATTTCCTGTCTGTAAATTAGTTTTTAAAAATTATCTATTTTTGTCCATTTGCCTATTTTCTAAATTTCTCTTAGAAACCATTTGATAGGTATATCTCTTGATATATATTGTGTTGGTATTGAAAATATGATTTAACTACACTAATTGGTGTATAGGTATATCATTAACTTTTAAAGTCAGCTTGCAAAATAGCTTTTTTAAAAAATAAATGCATGTATTTTACATGTGCTTTTCTTTGGTCTTCTGTGTGCGTAGTAGCATCACCAACAAATTATGTAGCCCTATTTTTAAATTTTGTTTTTCTCATAAACTTTAAAAACATTTTTTCACTAAAAATTATTATATATGATATTCTGCAATAAAATAAACAATTTTCAACTATAAATTTTCATTTTATTTATTAATGTTATTACCTTTATCTGATATTAGAGATTAAAATATGCATATACATGCTTTAGAACTTCTTTCTTCTCCCTTTGATTGTTAAATAGTTAATAATTTTCTCTAGAAGTTATTAAAAAGGAAAATATCTTGTATTTGCTGTTGCAATTGCCCTTGCAGTGAGTTGGATTGAGTCACCATTACTGCTGAAGAAGGATTCCAAAATCTGTAAATGAAGGGAATACTTAAAAATTCAATTTTAGCTACACATCTAAGTTATGCTTTCTACTCCACATGTACTATCAGAACCAGATTTTAATTCTTATCTAACACCTATATTTACTTTTCCCATACATTGGAATGCACAGAAGAAAAGTTATGATAGCAACCTTGTAGAGGCCCATATTCTACTATGATGTAGCTAGAACCCCTTGTGAGTTGACTAAGTCCTTTGCAGAAAATACATTTAGGGACAAATGCAACAAGTAGGAAGACTGAAGCTTCTTCTTTTATGACCAATGTGGAAAGATCTACCTTGTATATGAACAATAAACCATTGTAGTTTTCATCTTGACCAATCAATCACTGATATGGGAAAGCAAGTGGCAAGTTTATGGCTGTTTCTAAGGAGCACAAAATGCCTGAGTTTTTTTTCATTAAGTCCCTCTATATTTATCTTGAGCCACCTGAGCATGATTTCAATAGAAACCATCTTTATGCTAGATTACCAGCAAAAGGGAGTCAATGAGTCCCAGAAAAATAGACTCCAAATGATCAGACTTTCAGGTTAACAGTTTGTTAGGATTTGGTGAGTGAAATCACACTCTTCTACTTATCTATGATCCACAGCAAGGTCTCCAAACTTGGAAACCATGAAAGAGCAAATATTCAATATTCTATACAGGACTTGCTTTTAAGTTCAACTATAGTATTTAACCACCCTGTTTTTTTGTTTTGTTTTGTTTTGTTGTCTAGATGGAATTTCACTCTTGTTGCCCAGGCAGGAGTGCGATGGCACGATCTCAGCTCACCACAACCTCTGCCTCTGGGTTCAAGCAATGTTCCTGCCTCAGCCTCCCTAGTATCTGGGATTACAGGCATGCAGCACCACACCCAGGTAATTTTGTACTTTTAGGAGAGATGGGGTTTCTCTAGCCACTCTGTTTTTTAAATCTTATTTTGCATGTATTCAAACTCTAAAACCATAAAAAGAACTATAGAAAAGACTAGCCTCCTGAATGTATGTGCGTTTTACAAAAGCTTCCAGACTTACTCCTTAACACACAGTCTAATAAGACTCTGTTTTTGTTAATCATATAAGTAATAATCATGACTTAGGTATTCATATGCTAAGATCCTGGCTATAATTATAAATAAATACCTCCCATTAAAAATTATAGCTAATGTATAATCTATAAGTATTAAGGACATCAATACTAAAACTAAAACTACTATCTTAAAATTGTTTTCAATGTCCCTTTCTGATCAACTGGAATACCTTGTTTTATTGCACTTTGCTTTATTGAATTTTGCAGATATTGTGTTTTTTACATACTGAAGGTTTGTGGCAACCCTGTGTTTGGCAAATCTATTGGAACTATTTTTCCCACATAATGTACTAACTTCATGTTTTTGTGTCACATTTTGGTAATTCTCACAATATTTCAAACTTTTTCATTATTGTGATATGTTTATGGTGTTCTGTGATCACTGATCTTTGGTGGCATTGTTGTGATTGTTTGGGGAGCTACAAACCTCCACCCATATGACTGTGAACTTCATCAATAAATGTGGTGTGTGTTCTCACTGCTCTACTGGCCAGCCATTCCCCTACCTCTCTCCCTGTTCTTGAGCCTTTCTATTTCCTGAGATAAACAATATTAAAATTGGGCCAATTTCTAATCTTACAGCACCCTCTAAGTCTTCAAGTGAAAAAATACACAACAATATTGAAGTTGGACAAGTTTATAACCCTATGATGGTCTCTACATCTTCAAGTGAAAAGTCACATGCTTCTCACTTTAAATCAAAAGCTAGAAATGATTAAATTCAGTGAGGAAGACATTCAGAAAACAGGCAGGCTGAAAGCTAGGTCTCTTGTAACAAAACCCCCAGCTGTTAATGCCAAAAGAAAGTTCTTGAAAACAAACAAACAAACAAGAAAGTGTTACACCAGTGAACACATAAATGAAGAGAAAGAGAAACAGCATTATTGTTGATATAGAGAAAGATTTAGTGGGTTTGGGTAAAATATACGAGCCACATCATTCCCTTAAGCCAAATCCTAACCCAGACAAAAGCCCTAACTCTTTTTCATTCTAGACAGAGAGAAAGCTGAGGAATCTGCAGAAGAAAAGTTTTAATCTAGCAGATGTTTGCTCATAAAGTTTCAAAAAAGAAACCATCACCATAACATAAAAGTGTAATGTGAAGCAGCAAGTGCTGATATAGAAGCTACAGCAACTTTTGCAGAAGATCTAGCGAAGATAATTGATGAAAGTGGCTATGCTAAATAGCAGATTTGCAGTGTAGACAAGACAACCTTCTACTGGAAAATGATGTCTTCTAATGCCGTTTTATCTAGAGAGAAGAAGTCAATGACTGGCTACAAAACTTCAAAAACCAGGATGACTCTCTTGCTAGGGGATAATGCAACTGGTGAGTTTCAGTTGAAGACAGTACTCATCATCCTGAAAATTCTAGGGCCCTTAAGAATTATGCTAAATCTACTCTGCCTGTGCTCTATAAATGGAACAATAATGGCCCAAATGGAAGAAAAATGGCCCAGATCATGCCACATCTGTTTATAGCATGGTTTACTGAACATTTTAAGCCCACTGCTGAGACCTACTGCTCAGGAAATGAAAAGATCCCATTCAAAATACTACTGATCAACGACAATGTACTTAGCAACCCAAAAACTCAAATTAAAATGTTCAAGAGGTTACATTAAGAACATTCATGATTCATGAAAGAAGGCCAAAATATGAACAGGAATTTGAAGAGTGGATGACTGTAGAGTTCAAAACTTCAGTGAATGAAGAAACTCCAGATGTAGTGGAAATAACAAGAGAACTAGAATTAGAAGTAGAGCCTCAAGATGTGACTAGATTGCTGTAATTTTCTGATAAAACTTTAACACATAAGGATTTGCTTCTTATAAATTAGTAAAAAAGTGGTTTCTTGAGATGGGAGCTACTCTTGGCGAAGATACTGTTAACACTGTGGAAATGACAACAAAAGATTGAGGGCATTACATAAACTTAATTGATCAACCTGGTTTGAGAAGATGGATTCCAATTTTGAAAGAAGTTATGTTGGTAAAATGCTATGAAACAGCAACACATGCTAGATAAATCTTTAATGAAAGGAAGAGTCAACTGCTGTCACGAATATTATTGTCTTATATTCAGAAATTGCCACAGTCATCCTTACCTTCAGCACCACCACCCTTATCAGTCAGCAGCCATCATCCTCAAGGCAAGACACTCCACCAGCAGAATGATTAGGTTAAATGAAGGCTCAGATGATTCTTAGCCTTTTTTAGCAAAAAATTATTTTTTAATTAAGGCATGTACATCATTTTAGACACTATGCTATTGCTCACTTAATATACTTCAGAATACCATAAAGACACATTTGTACACATTAGAAAACTGAAAAATTTGTGTACTTACTTTTTGCAATCTTCACTTTATTGTAGTTGTCTGAAATTGAACTCTCAGCATCTCCGAGATATGTCTGTACTGTGATAGCTAGTTAAGAATCTTCACATTTAAATTTCCTAAGTTTAAATTTTATATCACTTAATTTCATGTTTTTGGTATATACTTGTTTTATTCTTTCAGCAAGATAGAAACTGTTCTTATAGACTAAAACTTTAAAAGAATATTTTTCTATTAATATTTATCTAGGAAGTAAAGTAAAACACTTGCTAGCAGCCTAAAAATTAATTATTAACCTTGTAAGTTCAGTTTTATCACTAAGGAGTACTGCTATTTAAAAGATATGAAAAATTATTCCAATTAACAGAGAATTGTTCTTATCGTTTATCCCAGTCTTAAGAGTTTTCATGATGACAAGCATAGGAAAGAAATCTATATATTTAGTATAAATGGTGTATCACTTGGTCTTTCTGCTAGAAAATGTTAAACTGTGTGATTACTGCATTATGCATATTCAACCTCTGAAAACGTTTAGATTAAATGTTGTTTCAGAAGACAGGACAGAATGAAAATTAAACATTTATAAAGCAGGAATCAAGACAAGAAGATGCATATTACACTGAAGCTTAATGTTTATACCACTAGTGGAAGGACTAACATAGAAAAAGCAACAGGAAGAAAAAATCTAGGGAAAATTTTTTTTAAAAAAACATGGTTCAACTATGTAGTAAGTGGCACTTTCATGTTAAAGTACATGATACTTTCAAATGAGTAACTTAAATGTGAGCTGTACAGATAGAAAGCAAATTTGTATTCTTCCCTTAGTTGATTCAAATGAACACTAACAAAAACACTTTAAACAATAGTTAGCCGGATCCATGACTCATAACTTCTTTCTTATTTTATCTATGTGAGGTAAATCTACTGTGTCATTTGGCCTGCAATGATATTTAAGCTCTGATTGCATTGATTGTCACCTGACAAATTGTATTGATTGTCACATGACAAAATAATAAATGAAGTCCAGTCTTTTGACAGAAGTTGCATTTTTTTTTATGTGTGTTTGTCTGTAATCTCTTGTATAGGTAAATAATATTTATTTAACTACATCAAGGCCATTGGACTTTTTCAGACATATGGACACAGCAGCAATATGCAGTAAACCATGGTTGATTTAAGATACTTTCAAATATATATGGAGAATGCTTTAGCTACTGCTCTGTCAACTGTTATCTCTCCTGACAGTTGAAATGGGAGAAGAGCTGCTCTTGGGTATTAGTTTCTTGATTCATAGAAGGATAGTTTGAAGTTTCTCAAGAGTGGTAGCATAGAAAAAGACAGAATGTAAGGTGTTGTCAGGACCACATTCCCTCTAAAATCATGAGAGCTGGATTCTTCCTAGACTCTTTTAGCTGCTAGTAGACCCAGACATTCTTTGACATCTGCAGTACAACTCCGCTCTCTACCTCTGTGTTCTATGGTCCTCTTCCCTATGTCTGTCTGTGTCCAAATTTCTCTTCTTACAAAGACAAGCCATATTAGACTAAGTAAACACCTTACTCCAGTTATTATTCCATCTTAACTAATTACATCTATCATGACCCTATTTCTCCAGTTATTACCCCATCTTAACTAACTACATCTACAAAGACAATGACCCTATTTCCAAATAAGGTCAAATTCTGAGTCACTGGATATTTGGCCTTTGAGATACCTTTTGGTGGAGATACAATTCACTCTGAAACAAATGTCCTTCGAATGAAAGAAAAAGATAAAATGAGAATAAAGAAGCACATTTTGCCATTTTGCCAAAGATACTTTCCTAAATTTTAAATGGAAGTTTAAATTATAGCCATTTCTTATCATAAGGTTGAACAAATGTGAATTTAAAAAGATCACACTGTTTCTATGTTTTTTTGAAAGCCAAAATATTTCTATTTTAAAAGGGTCATCAATGAAAGCAATTTAGCCATGTCAATATCAGAAAACCTATGGTTGGGGAAATGTGTTCACATGGCATAATTCTAACTCATAGGCATCATTCTAAAGTCTAGAGAGGCACCTCGCATTTAACTTACTGGTTTAGGTCTTATTTTCCTCTCTTTTATATCTTATCTTAATATTTTGTACATTGCTTTAAACAAAATTGGTCTGTGCTGTCTGTAGTTAGAGAAAAACAGAAAATGTTCTGTACAACATTCTAAGTTAAGCAGCCTCAGGGAATCTGCAGCAGTTTTGGAAAGCAGGAACAGGATAAGGCAATGGACAGTGGTAGCTATGCAAATAGATTTCATCCCACATTTTGAACTAATAGTACTAGTCATTTTTCCCTAGTAAACAAAGTAGGTGAATAACTAAAGCCTGGGCAATAATACCCGATACTTGGCTACAGATAAGTTCAAGCAGTGAAATGCAACATGATCAAATCTTAAAGTAAGTGTTGTCTTGATTTTAGAATGAAATTGTGGACATACCCTTTGATCAACAACTCACTATTTTCTCCCTCCATCTCAAAAAGATACAAAGTTTCAGTTATGCAAGATGAATAACTTCTAGAGATCTAATGTATGACATGAGAACTATGGTTAATAATAATTTTATTGCATACTTGACACTTGCTAAGAGTACACCTTAAGTGTTCCTACCGAAACGAAAAATAAAGAATTGGCTGGGTGTGGTGGCTCATGCCTGTAATCCCAGCATTTTGGAAGGCCGAGGCGGGTGGATCACCTGAGGTCAGGAGTTTGAGAACAGCCTGGCCAATGTGGTGAAACCCCGTCTCTACTAAAAATACAAAAATTAGCTGGGCATGGTGGCGGGCACCTGTCATCCCAGCTACTCAGTAGGCTGAGGCAGGAGAATCACTTGAACCTGGGAGGCAGAGGTTGCAGTGAGCCGAGATTGCACCACTGCACTCTGGCCTAGGTGGCAAGAGCAAGACTCCATCTTAAAAAAAAAAAAAAAAAAAAAAAAGAAAAAGAAAAAGAAAGATATGCTAAGAGGGAAGCTTATTGTGATAAATGCCTACATTTAAAAAAGAGAAAGACCTCAACCAACCAACATAACTTTATACCTCACGGAGTGATTTAAAAACAACAACAAAAGGAAACCCAACTTAGTCCAAAGTTAGCACAAGGAACAAAATAACAACCATTAGACTATAAAGAAAGTAGAAGAGAAAGCTAAAGACTTAGGTAATATAGACTATATATATTCCTATATACAATATATTTTATCTATAATATAGACTTAGATAATATATTTGCATACCACCTTTCTGACAAATAACTAGTATTTAGAGGATATTTAAAATCTCTCAAAATTAGAGAATAAGCTAGGTGCAGTGGCTCACGCCTGTAATCCCAGCACTTTGGGAGGCTGAGGCAGATGGATCACAAGGCCAGGAGTTAGAGACCAGCCTGGCCACTATGGTGAAACCCTGTCTCTACTAAAAATACAAAAAAATTAGCCAGGCATGGTGGTGCACACCTGTAGTCCCAGCTACTTGGGAGGCTGAGCCAGAAGAATCACTTGAACCTAGAAGGCAGAGGTTACAGAGAGCTGAGACTGCACCACTGCACTCTAGCCTGGGCAACAGAGAGAGACTCTGCTCAAAAAATAAAATAAAATAAAATAGAGAATTAAAAAAAAATAGAAAATGGGCAAGAGACATAAACAGTCATTTCAAAATAGAGGATATATAGTTGGCAAATAAGAACATGAAATATTTTTAAACATTATTGCTCATTAGAGAAATACAAATTAAAATCAGAACAACTAAAATAAAAGTAATAAAAAACATCAAATGTTGGTTAGGAAACAGAGACATTGGACTATGTTATTGGTAAAGTAAAACAGTGCTGTCACCCTGCAATAGTTTTGGAGTTTCTTATAAAATTTCCCAAGCAGCCTAGAAATTACACTCTCAGATATTCATACCGAATGAATGAAATTTATGTTCACACAAAACCTATATGCAAATTCTTCTATCAGCTTGATTGTTTGTAGTACCAAACTGTAAACATCCAGATGTTGTTTGAATGGTGAATGGCAAAGGAAACTGTGGTACTTCACACCATGGAATATTACTTAGCAATAAGAAGGAACGAACTATTGCTAACACACAGGAACTAGGATGAATCTGAATAATTTATGCTGAGTGGGAAAAAAAGTCAAAAAAATTACATACAAAAATTACATGTTACACTCACATAATATATATATATATATATTTTTTGAGATGGAGTCTCGCTCTGTTGCCCAGGCTGGAGTGCAGTGGCCGGATCTCAGCTCACTGCAAGCTCCGCCTCCCGGGTTTATGCCATTCTCCTGCCTCAGCCTCCCGAGTAGCTGGGACTACAGGCACCCGCCACCACGCCCAGCTAGTATTTTGTATATATATTTTTTTTTTCCAGGGGACTTGAAAGGTTTATTAAAGTTTACTTTGACTCTTGCTGATTTTCTTTTTTTTTTTTTTTTTTTATTATACTTTAAGTTCTAGGGTACATGTGCATAACGTGCAGGTTTGTTACATATGTATACATGTGCCATGTTGGTGTGCTGCACCCATCAACTCGTCAGCACCCATCAATTCATCATTTATATCAGGTATAACTCCCCAATGCAATCCCTCCCCCCTTCCCCCTCCCCATGATAGGCCCCAGTGTGTGATGTTCCCCTTCCTGAGTCCAAGTGAGCTCATTGTTCAGTTCCCACCTATGAGTGAGAACATGCGGTGTTTGGTTTTCTCTTCTTGTGATAGTTTGCTAAGAATGATGGTTTCCAGCTGCATCCATGTATTTTTTAGTAGAGACGGGGTTTCACCGTGTTAGCCAGGATGGTCTCCATCTCCTGACCTCGTGATCCGCCCGTCTCGGCCTCCCAAAGTGCTGGGATTACAGGCTTGAGCCACCGCGCCCGGCCACATAATATTTTTGAGATAAAAAAAATTATAGAAATGAAGAACAGATCAGTGGTTGTTGAGTTAGGTACAAGATATGGGAGGGTATTAGAAGGAGGTGGTAGGGTGATAAGTATTAATAGTAGGAATCTGAATAATGACAGTACTGTTCTTTCTTGACTGCTGTGGTGGATACAGAAACAACACATGTGCTCCAATAGCATAGAAATGAATACACAATAATAAATACCTCATACACAAATGAATACAAGTAAAACTGGCAAATCAGAATAATGAATTGAATCAATATCAATATCCCGGTTGTGACAATGTACTATAATTTTGCAAAAGGTTACCATTGTTGGTAACTGGATAAAGCTTATAAAAGATCTCTTATTTCTGACAATGTCATGTGAATCTACAAATACATCTAAAATTACAATAATAAAATATAAAAAATTATGTTTGTAGAAATATTTTGAGGCTTAATTTGATGCTATTGTCTTTTCATAGAAGACTTTAAATCTTTTCTCAGCTATTTGCCAATTTCCACTAGACATCTGGGAACACTTCAAACCAGTAAGGCACTAGGTGATTTGGAATGGAGCAAACTCTCTAAAACTGCCTGTGAATTTTTAGTTTCCCTGTCTCTTAGGTGCAACCCTTTGACTCTCCATACTGAAACAGGAAGATTATGCTAGTGACCCTTCTTTTGGTGGGCTCTGGATTTCAACAACTGTTCCTCTAGCCCAGTGGCTGGAATAAGCAGGAGATGGGGAAGCTGGGGCCGGAGTGGGTGGGAGTTGGATGTGAGGGCTGAGGGGTTTTCACACTTTTCCTGTACAACCCCAAGAAAATTTTGGCTATGCCTAGAGACAATTTGGTTGGTTGTCACATCTGGTAGAATGCTACTGGAATCTAATGGGTAGAGGCTAGGAGTACTGCTAATCATCATACAAATCACAGGACATCCCCCCCAATCAACGAAGAATTATCTAGTCCAAAATGTAAATAGTACTGAGACTTAGAAATCCTGCATTAGCCTCAGAAGGCTGATCTAAGCGACCTCAGCTTTTCAGCCATATACTGCATAGTTTGACAAAGTCGTGAGGGTATAAATCACTCCCAAATTTCGCCTTATCTGCCTATATTCCATCATCTCCTAGCTCCTGGTTAGATAATTTTCCACTGTCTTATTAACTCTCTCTGATGCCCCCAAGCAGATGAGACCTGTCTACTTTTGTTTTCCTTTTAGTCCAGTTTCTAGTTTTTCTCTTTCCTTGTTAATTCTACATAAATAATTGTGCCATGATGAGAAGTCTAATTCCTTTAATACATTTTCTAAATTTTTAGGTCAATTTAATACTTTATCAAGCATACTCATTTGGGATGCTCATTTTTATACAGTTCTTTTCACTAAAAATATTTTAAAGCTTGCCTTTAAAACAATACAAATATATAACATATGGTGTTTATGTCCAGTATCTATAGAACTATAACCCTAGTTAATCTGTTAAAATATTTTCATTTTTTCTGCTGATCCCCACCTACTGCTACTTTTTCTTTGATTGAGTACATTTTTTATTGAAAACTGCTTACTTAACTTACTTATTATTTATAAAAACCCCTGGGATTCAAAAATAAAGTAATTTTTTCCAATAATTACAAGATTTAATTGAAGGCTATGGACTTTACTCCTCTACAGCATTGTAAGTAAAATGTTAGAAGGGAGTTCAGAAATATGTTACATAGATTTTAGGCTGAACACAGTGATCTTTTAATTGCTATAACATGGTCCAAGTGCAATAAAGAACCACATATATGTATAGATATGTACACGTACATGTATGCATAATATACATGTATGTAAAAGGTACAACTGATCACATTGCTTTTAACATTTTGGAATATTTTATTTACATAATTTAATATCAACTAAAGATAAATTTGAGATTGTACCTTCCTAAAAACAGTTCTTTAGAGATTCCAAGAAATGGAAAAATAAGAATGACAAATAAATTATGGTCAGGAGTATATCTTCTTTCCAATGCAGCAATTCTGCCTTTAAAAAAAAACTGCATCAAGGCGTGTACATCATATAATGTCACTCTGTAAAAATTGGAAAATTCTGTTGGAAAATCGATCACAGCATCATTTCCTTTTGAGCCTGGACACAACCCGAAAATCATTCAAAACATAGCAAAGAAGGCCATTACCCACAGATCATAATTCACATATAAAATGAAACCTATTTCCTTTGTTTAAAGTAGTTTCAATTTCTTCTGTTTAAACTGACTGATAAAGAATGTTTCAGAAAAGAGTAAAACAAAAAGACCACAATGTTATAAAAATAGTTCATGAAAATAAAATTACTATGAGGTACCATCTTTTGATTTGTTTTAAATAATTAGGAAACATCTCAATGTTAATTGTTTTATTTAACAAAAAAGATCATACAAATAGTAAAATCATATATAAACATGTATGCTTATATTTGCTATTTATATTTTTAACAAATATTAGATATTTTGAATTAACTCTCCCTAGAAAATTATAATGTTTTAAAAACATAAGGTTTGATGAAAGTAGAGTTTTTAATCTTGTGGGAATTATGAATATTTTTATGTTGAAGCCTTTGTGGTTGAGAAATCTTGATGATAATATTACTTGTGAAAACACTAAAAATACTCTTTTAGTCTTTTGTGTTTATAAACATGTACATATTAAATAATTTCACTAATAAATAACATAAATGAGTACATAGATTAATAGAAAAGTAGAACTGTATGCCTGAGTCAATTTAGGAGATAATTTTATATACTAGTATCATAAATCTTTGTATAAAGTAGCACAGGTTCTCTGAGTGCAGATAGCTCTTCAACATACTTATTTCATTTGCTTTGTATGTATGTATTCAGGAGTGGGACTGCTGGATCATAATTTTTTAATTCAAAAATTAAGAGTTCTTTTTTAAATTTTTTGAGCAGCTTCCATATTGTTTTTCAGAATGGCTGTACTAACTTAGATTCCCACCAACAGTCCTGTTTTCTCCACATCCTTAGCAACACTTGTTATATCTCATCATTAGATAATAGTCATTCTACCAGGTGTGAGGTAATACCTCACTGTGGTTTTAATTTCCATTTCTCTGATGATTAGTGGTATTGAGCATTTTTATTTAACGTATACCTGTTGGCCATTAGTATGTACTCTTTTGAGAAATGTTTACTCAGGTAATGTGTCCATTTTTAAATGAGATTGTTTTTCTACCATTGACTTGCTTGAGTTTTTATATATTTTGTATCTTAACCCCTTATTGGATGGATGGATGGATGGATAGATAGATAGATAGATAGATAGATAGATAGATAGATAGATAGATAGATAGA
>NC_045455.1:33796196-33866196 GCF_002776525.5 Piliocolobus tephrosceles
AGATAGATAGATAGATAGATAGATAGATAGATAGATAGATAGATAGAGACGTATTTATATGTATATTCTCCCAACCAAATATTCTATCTTTTGCTTTGTGGAAGCTTTTAGTTTGCTGTAACCTCAATCTCTTTTTCTCTTACTGTGGAAGTTTTAGCTGAGAGGATCCCTCTTGGCATTTGGTCTGGATTGCAGCCTGATCAAGGTGGTGCTGGTAATGTTGTCTAATGAGTGGTACCCATGGAGTGGTCAAACTAGTGATGCCTGAGCAGAGGCTTATGTAGAGAGACTTGCACTCTGGGATCTGGGCAAAAAAATAGCACTGGTCCCTGGGGAGCAGGCATACCACTGCCCCATTGGTAGCTTGTGAAACAGCCAGGCGGCCAAGAAGAGGAGTTCATGCTTGCACAGATTTACAGTGGCTCTGGGGCTGGGGCAGGGCCTAGCTCTCTATGACAGCTAAGCTGGTGTCTGGAGCACAGGAATGAATTTGACTCTGGGGCTCAGAGTGTGAAACAGCTCACTGTGATGAGGATTCTGGTGTCTGAGACATAGTGCAGCCACAAAGTCCAGGTGTGAAGTGTGAGCACTCAGGAAGTGGCCACAGCTTGGGTGTTGGGGCCCATGTGTGGTTGGAAGAGAGGGTGGATCCATTTCCCTAGCAGTTGAATAGCAGCCGCTTCTTGCAGGGAAGAGAGCGTTTAGTCTCCTCTTCTGTGGGGCTCTCCAGCAGGAATTTGGCCATTACCTCATTGGAAAAAGATCCCAGTGTCCTGGGCAGAGCAGTTTGCCTGGAACCAGGGTGGTTTCAACTTTCAGCTAATATCAATAAATTCTGCCTTTCTTCTTTGTTCCTACCTCTCTCCTGGAGTATCAGGTATGCCGATCTCACCAGTGATCCTTTCTATATGAATAGTCTCCATTTTTTTGCTTCATTATATTGCTGCAGATTCTTTAATGGGCCCTTTAGCCCTCTCTGCGTTGTTTTGATTTCTGGATAGCTGTTTCTGTTTATTTATTTTATGTATGTATGTATGTATGTATGTATGTATGTATGTATTTATGAGACGGAGTCTCGCTCTGTCACCCAGGCTGGAGTGCAGTGGCACCATCTGGGCTCACTGCAAGCTCCATCTCCCGGGTTCACGCCATTCTCCTGCCTCAGCCTCCCGAGTAGCTGGGACTACAGGCGCCCACCACCACGCCCGGCTAATTTTTTTGTATTTTTAGTAGAGACGGGGTTTCACCGTGTTAGCCAGCATGGTCTCGAACTCCTGACCTCATGATCCGCCTGCCTTGGCCTCCTAAAGTGCTGAGATTACAGGCGTGAGCCACCGCGCCCAGCCAGCTGTTTCTATTTTTAATGGCGGGGCTGAAGGATGATGTCTCCTAGTCTGCTCTGTTGGTAGCATGACTCTCATGATGTTTTGATATATATAGTGAAATAATGAAATCAAGCTAATTATTATATACATAATTAACAGATCTTTATATACATATTATGTACTGGTATGGTGAGAATATGTAAGTAATTTTCATGTAAGTAATATTTTATTATTGACTATAGCCACGATGCTGTTCAATAGATCTCCAGAACTTTAAATAATAAAGTTCTCAAAGCTTTATACACATACGTTTCTTTCCCATGTTAGTACCCAGAACATTTATTGTTTCACAATAAATTCGTCTGTGTAATTTTACTTGAACGTTTTGCTTCTGAAAATATAAAATGACCACTATTTTTCAGTTATCAAAAATCAGTCCATGTTTGACAAAAAAAATTGCCATTTTGGATAATAAATCTGTATATGACAAAACTTTTTGAAATTCAGCTTTCCTTATCAGTTGTTTAAAACATACACAATCATTAATGTCCCTTGCTAAATTTCTAAAATACATTAATAATGTAATGTGTCTAATATTAAAATATTGTGTCCAGCCATCAAATATAATGTCCAGAAGAAACATCAGTTTTGACAAATCAAACATATTATCACATAGGCCCAACATTTTGTACTTCCTTTGTTTAACTAATATTACCATAAAAAGAAATATGTTTTAGATGATTGATTTGTTTTGTTACTATTTTGAATTAATATGCTATTAAATTGTAATTTCCAAAAGACTAATAATTTTAATATGTACAGTCATGCACCACATACCCATGTTTTTATCGATGATGCACCACATGTAAATCTCTGATCCCATAAGATTATAATGGAACTGAAAAATTTCTATTGCCTGGTGACATTGTGGCTGTCATATGTCATAGTGCAACACATTACTCCTGTGTTTGTGGTGATAATGATGTAAGTGAACCTACTGTGCCACCAGTCTTATAAAGGTATAGCACATACAATTATGTGCAGTATGTAATATTTAATAATGATAACTATGTTACTGGTTTATGTATTTATTATACTGTACATTTTATTGTTATTTTGAGTGTACTCCTTGTACTTATAGATGTTAATTATAAAACATCCTCAGGCATGTCCTTCAAGAGGTATTCCAGAAGTCATTGTTGTCATAGAGATGACTACTCCATGTGTGGTATTGCCTCTGGAGATGTCGAGGTAGAAGACAGGGATATTGATGACGCTAATGTTGTGTAGGCCTAATGTAATGTGTGTGTTTCTGTCTTACTTTTTAACAAAATTTTTGAAAAGTAAAGTATTAAAATTTTAAAAAATTTTAAAAAGTAAAATAAGTTAATCAATTAAAGAATAGAAAAAAGTCAATAGAGAATATAAAGACAGAAAATATATTTGTACAGCACCACAATGTGTTCTTTAAGCTAAGTGTTATCACAAAGGAATAAAATAGTAAAAAAAAAAAATATAGGGAGAGAGTAAAAGGTTGTAGTAAGATTAATGTACTACTGAAAAGAGAAAAAATATTTTTAAAAATCTAGTGTAGTTTAAGCGCACAATATTTTTATTTTTTAACTTTTATTTTAGGTTTAGGGCACATGTGCAAGATTGTTATATAGATAAAGTATGTGTCATGGGGATTTGGTGTATAGATATTTCAGTCACCCTGATAATAAGCATAGCACCCAATAGGTATTTTTAAAACCTTCTTTCTCCTCCCATTCTGCACCCTCAAGTAGGCCCCAGTGTCTGTTTTTCTTTTCTTTGTATCCATGTGTTTCCATTGTTTAGCTTCCATTTATAAGTAAGAAAATATGAAATTTGGTTTTTCATTTTTGCCTTAGATTGCTTACGATAATGGTCTATATAGCTCCATCCATGTTGCTGGAAAGGACATGCTCTCATTCTTTTTAATGACTGCATAGTATCATGTTGTATATGTACCAGATTTTTAAAATTTAGTTTGCCATTGATGAGCATTTAGGTTGATTCTGTGTCTTTACTGTTATGAATAGTGCTGAAATAAACATATACATGAATATGTCTTTATGGTAGAAATAATTATATTCATTTGGGTATATACTCAATACTGGTATTGCTGGGTCAAAAGGTAATTCTAAGTTCTTTGGGAAATCACCACACTGCTTTCCACAATGGCTGAACTAATTTACACTCCCATCAGCAGTATAAAAACATTCCCTCTCCTCTGCAACCACTCCAACATCTATTAGTGTTTGACTTTTTAATAACGGCCATTCTAACTAGTATGAGATGGTATCTCGTTGTGGTTTTGATTTGCATTTCTCTGATTATTGGTGATATTGACCTTTTTTTTTCCCCCATATACTTGTTGGCCACATGTATGTCTTCTTCTGAAAAGTGTGTTTTTTAATGGGTTTTGTTTGTTTGTAAATTTAAGTCCCTTATAGATTCGGATAACTAAACTTTCATCAGATGTATAGTTTGCAAATATTTTCTCCCATTCTCTGGATTGTCTGTTTACTCTGCTAATGTTTTCTTTCTTTTTTTTTTTTTTTTCTATGCAGAAACTCTTTAGTTTAATTAAGTCCCAGGAGTCAATTTTTGTTTTTGTTGCAATTGTTTTGGGCGTCACCATGACATTTTTACAAGGTCCGATGTCCAGAATGGTATTTCCTAGGTTTTCCTTCAGGGTTTTAATAGTTCTGTATTTATTTTATATTTAAGTATTTAATCCATCTTGGGTTGATTTTTGTGTACGGTATAACAAAAGGGTTCAGGTTCAATCTTCTGCATATGATTAGCCAGATATCCCAGCACCATTTATTGAATAGGGAGTCCTTTCCCCATTGCTCGTTTTTGTTGGCTTTGTTGAAGATCTGATGGTTGCAGGTGTGTGGCATTATTTCTGGGCTCTCTATTCTGTTTCGTAGCATGGAAGTAGCACCAGAGGACTAAGGTCATGTGGGCCAAAATCCTGCCTGCCACAGGCACTTTTTTTTTTCTTTTTCTTCTTTCAGATGGAATCTGACTCTTGTCGCCCAGGCTGGAGTGCAATGGAGCAATCTCGGCTCACTGCAACCTCCGCCTCCGGGGTTCAAATGATTTTCCTGCCTCAGCTTCTCGAGTAGCTGGGATTACAGGTGCCCACCACCATGCCTGACTAATTTTTGTATTTTTAGTAGAGATGAGGTTTCACAATCTTAGCCAGGCTGGTGTTGAACTCCTGACCTCCTGATCCACCCACCTCAGCCTCTCAAAGTGCTGGAATTACAGGCGTGAGCCACCATGCTCGGCCAGAAATATTTAGATACCAGAAAGCTTGTAGTTGTGTTTAGAGTAGAAAATTTTAAAAAGTTAAAAATTAAACTGTAAAAAAAGGTTAACATGGTTAACATACAAAAGCATATATTGTATCATGGTTTTATAATGAGCTAATTTAGCAAAGAGAATTTCCAAATTGTATTTTTCCAGAATTTCTTCTTTTGTGTTTCTGGTTAGAGTGGGCCACAAAAGACATTCTTAAAAGATTTTGAAGAGTGGACAGGAAGCAGTCATTTTGTAGTACACAATGTTTTGCTTATCATCTCTTTATTGTAAAACAATACCTGAGACAGCCATTGCTTTTTTTTTTTTTTGGTATTAAAATTATTATTTCATGCTGGAGTCCTTCAAATCCATGTTGTGGCAAAATCAGGACACACGTAAAATATATTACAATACATAAAATTCTGCAAGCTTAACCAAAATTGTGGTAAAATTAACATATTAATTACAGGCAATTTATCACATAAGTAATATAAAGTTAAAAGATGAGAAAAGGTAGCATTAGTCTTCTAAGACCCTGTTTACTATCTAAAGTTCACAGGTCCAGGTTGTATAACTGCAGTTGGCAGTAGATCCTCCAGTTTGGTTTTGAATAATCTCAACCAAACAACCCAAAAATGCCATTCTGGTAACAAAACAGCTCGTAATACCCCTCTGACCTCTGATACAGCACACATTGACCAAGATAACAAGAACTGGGGAAGTAGTAAACAGAAGAATGATTTCTTATATAGAGAGAGTGATTTTCAATAATATGCATATAGCACAGGTGTTGAAAAAACTATGACACTTGTTAAAGTGGTAAATCAGATAGTCCTGATTACTCAGGACTATCATAATAGCTGCAGGAACTATTGCCATGGGATTTTGTAGTAAGGAAGAGAGATTAGACTCAACTCCGAATACATTACAGAGAAGTGGAAATTTATATTCAGGGTAGGGGTAACTAAAAAATCAGTGCATTTCATGATATAACTGATCTTATAAAATGAACATGATTATATCAATAGATGCAGAAAAAATATTTGACAATATTTGATATCCATTGATGGTAAAAACTGAGCAAACAAGAAAGCAAAATAAACATTCAATTAGTGTGAAAAATTCTATAAATAATCTATAGCTGATACAATATATAATGGTGAAAGATAAAGTGTTTTTTCTCCCTAACAGGCAAGGATTTCTCTCACCACCCTTACTTATTACCATACTGAAAGTTCTATCACAGGCAGTAAGTCAAGAAATAGAAATCAAAGTATTCAGATTGTAAAGGAATAAATAAAATGATGCCTATTCACAGGAAAGATAATTGTCAATGTAGAAAATTTTAAGGCTTCTATTTAAGCAATATCTTGGAAGAAATAACTGAATTGATCAATGTTATAAGACATAAGATCAATATACACAATTCTGTCATCTTTCTGTTAACTAGTAATGAAGAATAAAAACAAAAACATAATGTGTCATAATTTCATGAGCTCTGCTCTGTGAGAAAGTAATCTTAAATTAAGTAAAGTATGTACAGAAAATATATGCTAAAATTTTTAAATTATTGGTGAAATATATGAAAGAAATAGAAATAATTGTAAAGACATATCATGTTAATGAATTTGGAAGACTCAAAATTATTAAGATGACAAATATACCAAACTGAGTGATAGACTTAATGTAACAGCAATCAAAGTCACAGTAGGATTCTTCATAGAAATAGACAAGTTGATTCTCAAATTCATATGAATAAGTAAATGGAACTATACTTTCCAAAATAATTTTATAAAAGAACAGATTTAGAGTACTTATGATGTTATGGACGTGTTCCATCCACTTTCTCTCCCGGCTCACAAAATATTGAGAGTCCTAACTCCCAGTACATCAGAATATGATCTTATTTGGAGACAAAGTCTTTATAGAGGTGGTCAAGTTAAAATTAGATGAGTAGTCTGGGCCCTGAACCAATATGACAGGCATCCTGATAAAAAGAGAACAGTTGGACACAGACAGAAATTCACAGAGGGAAGATGATATAAACAGATAACAGAAGACAGTCATCTGCAAGTAAAAGAGAGAAACCTAGAACAGATCTTTTCCTCATAGCACACATAAGAAAACAACCCTGCTGACATTTTGATTTCAGATTTCTAGCCCCTAGAAGTGTGAAATAATAAATGTCTGTAACCTCAACCCAACCACTCAGTTTGTGGTATGGTGTTACAGTAACCACAGCAAGCTAATACATATAGCCATTGATTTTAAGAGTTATTATTAATCTAAGTTAAGAAAGCCAGTTTAATATAATCGAATGACCAATGAAACAACAGAAAATCCATACACAGGCAATCACAAACGAAATTACCTAATATTTTACCAAAATGCAAGAGCAACTTAATGTAGAAAATGCAGTCTTTCATCAAAAGGTGTAGGAACAAGGTGTATCCATATTTTTTTTAAACACAAAGAAAAAGAGAGAGAGGGAGGGGAAGGTGGAGCGGAAGGGAGAAGAAGTAGTAGAAGCGGCAGTTAACCTTTTCTTCACGTCATATAAAACACTAATTCAATATGTGTTACAGAAGTAAATATAAAACACAATCATAACACATTTAGGAAAAAATCTTTGTGATCTTGGATTAGACAAAGTGTTTTAGAACTGATATCATGTACATTAGACTTCATTAAAATTAAAAATACTTTTCTGTGAAGGACACAGTTAAGAGACTGAAAGAGACTACTTGCAGATGACATGGAAAACAAAGGATTTGTATTCAGAATGCATAAAGAATGATCAGAACTCAGTAGTAAGAAAACAATCATATAAAAATTTGCAAATGATGTGAAGAGACACTTCACCAAAAAACATCCACAAATTACAAATAAACATATTAAAAGATGCTGAATATCACCAGTAATTGAAAAACTGAACATTAAAACCATGTTGAGAAACAACTAAACACCTATGAGATGGCTAAAACTTTTTAAGTAAAGAATAATAATGACAAAAGCAAGTGTTGGCTGGCCCAGGGAGCAATGGGATTACTCAAACATTGCTGCCAGGGATGCAAATTGCACAGCCACATAGCAAAACAGTTTGGCAGCTTCCTATAAGGCTAATCATACACATACATTATGACCCAACAATCATGCTTCTAGTATTTATCCTAGATAAATAAAAACTGATAAGTACACAAAAATCTGTATACAAATGTGCAGCAGCATTCAACACATTGCCCCAAAACAAAAACAACCCAAATGGCCTTTCAGGAACTAAACTGTGATGCATTCACATTCAGCAACAAAGCAAAATGAACTAATGTTTTATGTAACAAGGACAGATCTCAAGTGAATTATGGTAAGTGGGCAAACTCAATCTCAAAATATTACATACCCTCTGATTTCATATTTTACAACATTTAAGAAAAGTCAAAAATATCAGAACTAGAACAAACTAGTTGTTACCATGGTTTGGAAGATGAAATAAAATTCAAATACAATGGACCAGCATGAAAGAATTCTTTGGAGCATTAGAATTATTTTGTATACTTTTTGTTGTAACAATTGCAATAATATAATTATTACAGTAATATAATTATGAATTAAAGCTCATAGAACTATATACCAAAGTAGCATGAATTTACTTTAAGAAACTTAAAAATTTTAATTTTTTACTGGTAAAAGAATTGAGGAAATCAAAAGCTTTAATACATTTTAATGTTGAATTTAACTTTAATTAAAAACAACTCAAATTTCAAGAATTTTAACATTTTATTCAATGGGTCTTCGTGCTCTCCATAGGTCAATGTATGTTAACAATTAAACTTTGCAGACTTTGTGTGGATAATTACTCATCCTTTCAGACATTTATTTGTAGTATCATTACATTTATCATGCTGAAAGGAATTATCTGTTGTCACTTTCCTGGGAAAAAAGTTTTGGTTTGATACAAAGTGCCATTTTTTATGTTCCTGTCAAAAGGTTAGACAATACGTTTAAGTGATTAAGAAGTCACTTTCTAAAAATTAAATATAAAATATTACAGTTCGAACACAAAAGAAGCATTTGTTCTTAATGTACACTTTGTGAGGTCAAGTAACGTCTCTTCCTTTCACAAGAACTACATTCTAATCTTGAAACTCAGGTTTGGATAAATTATACTTATTTCCTCACAGTATGATGCTATAGTTAAACTATGAAATCATTTTAATATAGTGTTAAGCCCAGTGGAGTGATTTTTTTGCATTGTTAAATCTGAAACAGGGAACTATGGTCATGTATTTATTTGTTACTGGGATATAGTTTGCATATTGAAGTAAATAATACCAAATTGTCAAACAAAAATAAAATGCATTGTGTTGTTCATCTTCTAAGTACTAATGAATGTCAACTTGTGTTCTAATTATCCCTCTAAGGGGAAGTCTATTGATCAAGAAAAGACTGGATTCAAGAAAAAAGAATCCCAAGACAGTAATTCTATGCTAGTCATAAAGCAAATTATAATCAAACACACGATGGTTTATTCTTTTTACAAACACAAGTTTTAATATATTGAAATTCATAACAATGGATTTATTTTAAAGTAAATTCTGTTTACACAAATGTTTAACTTTTGTGAAAGACACAGAGTAAGAAGTAGTCAGTTTGGAGCACATGTCTACCAGATGACTTACTTCTGGGTAAATGTGATTAATATTAGATACTCTTATTATTTATTACACTATCCTGAAAAATGAATTAACATCCACTATATTACTGAAAAGTGATAAAAATATAGGAAGTTAATATATTACTTTGTTCATTCATTCAATAAATATTTCTTGATCACTTTCTATTGGTCAGACCCTGTCCAAATACAAGCAAACAAAACCAGTAAAATCACTTGACATCTTTGGGCTAACATTCTAGCAGAGGTCAAAAGACAATTTTTAAAAAATCGAATAACTAAGAAAACCATAGCAATGCTACAAAATAATAAGTTCCAACAGAAAACAAATTATAACAAGTTAATGAAAATTGGGAGGAATATGATCATACCTTTAAAAAAGGTTGATGGCTTTGAATATATGTCCCTTCCAACTCTCATGTTAAATTGCAATCCCCATTATTGGAACTGGGGCCTGGTGGGAGGTATTTGGGTCATGGGAGCACATCCCTCATGGCTTGGTGCTGTCCTTGCAATAGTGAATGAGTTCTTATGAGATCAAGGTGTTTAAGCATGTGGTACCTCACTTCCTCACTTTTTTGCTCTTGCTCCTGCTGTGGCTCTGTGACATGCCTGTTCCTGCTTCACCTTCCCCAGGGAATAAAAGCTCCCTGAAGCCTCCCCAGAAGCTGAGCAGATGTCAGCACTATGCTTCCTGTACAGCCTGCAAAGCTATCAGCCAATTAAACCACATTCTTTATAAATTATGCAGTCTCAAGTGTTTCTTTTTTTTTTTTTCTTTTTACTTTTTTTTTCTTTTTCTTTTTTTGAGATGGAGTCTTGCTGTGTTGCCCAGGCTGAAGTGCAGTGGCGGGATCTTGGCTCACTGCAACCTCCAGCTTCCAGGTTCAAGCCATTCTCCTGCCTCAGCCTCCTGAGTAGCTGAGACTACAGGCGCCCGCCACCACGCCTGGCTAATTTTTTGTATTTTGTTTAGTAGAGACGGAGTTTCACTGTGTTAGCCAGGATGGTCTCAATCTCCTGACCTCGTGATCTGCCCGCCTTGGCCTCCCAAAGTGCTGGAATTACAGGTGTGAGCCACCGCGCCCGGCAATGCAAGAACAGCCTAACATGGAGGTGGTTACGATTGACATCATTGTGAAGATGGTATCTGAGAAAATTCTTGAAGAATGTAACACAGTCAAGGTTGCAGGGAACCGAAAATTGGATTTGATTTGAAAATATTGGAAAGCTAATTCCCAAGCCACTAATCCCTTTAAAAATCTTGGGCCCAGGCCCAATCTGACACGTAAAAGATTGTTGAAGAAAACAATATTTGAATGCAAGCGCGTTATTTAAACCAATTTATATTTTTGAGGAATCATGAAATTAGAGTTGAAGTTTACTTTATAGATTTGCATTCCTATGAATCTTGTGACACATAAGAAAGCTTCCTGGGCAAACAAACCAGCTATATATGGAATTCTTAGATGCTAGAGTTATGCAGCATTCAAAGGAAGTCAAATCCTGTGATTTCGGACTATACTAAGCAGAGTGTTTGTGATAGCATTGGCAAAACCTCTCTGACACTTTTTATTCTAACAGGAAACCTCAAAAAGATAAAGCTCATTGAATATACAAGGCAGTGATGCAGAGGAACCTTGGGAAAAAAAGAATTAAGGTGATGACCAGAAACAGTAAATATTCAGTAGCAGAATTTCATTCACTCATAAAATAGAAGCCACTGGAATAACCTCATCTTATACTATATGTTTTTTTAAGTGGTATAAGAATTTTGTCAAAAAGAAAACAAAAAATTGACAATGTAATTTGTTTTCATTTCTCAGATGCCTCCAGATCACTACATGGACATTCAGATATTCAATATTTGAAGGAAGAATTTCTCCAGCATTAAGGTAGAAACAGAGATTTTGTTAGATTAATCATGTGATCTCAGGACAAATACAGGAAGTTCTATTTATTTAAAGATAAACATTACCCAGTAAAAGCTCTAAAAACAAAATGTAGTATAACAAAACACATAGCATTCAAGAGGTAGATACACAATTTATTGTGGCAATTCATTTAAATTTTTCCTCAATTCAAACTGTATTTCAGGAAATACTGGGTTCTTTTATATCCCTTCTTTGATGAAGGTACCAAGATGCATATTGCTATTGCATGCACCGTGAGATATATGCTTCCATCTTTGCTTTCTAGTATCCACTGGGACAAACTATAGGATAAACCCTCCTTGACACTGCCACACTATCCCTTCTGCCTTCAAAGGATTATCACAGCATGTATGGTATGAACACATAGATTTTATTTCTACATTATTAGTGTTTTTCAGATATTCTAAGCAGAAATTACAACTTAAAATAAGCTATAGTGTTCTTGGCTAATTTGATTTTGTCTTTATTGCGGGACAGACTTAAAAATTTTTAGGCTTCAACAACCCCATCTGTCCCCTAATTGG
Organism: Piliocolobus tephrosceles; assembly: GCF_002776525.5. Lineage (NCBI taxonomy): Eukaryota > Metazoa > Chordata > Mammalia > Primates > Cercopithecidae > Piliocolobus > Piliocolobus tephrosceles. The sequence goes on from NC_045455.1 coordinate 33,807,985, forward strand.
CTTAGTTGCCCTAAATTCTTAACACCAAGTATCCTAGGCAGGTCTACATTGCATAGTAATCATCACATTCTAGGCACCTAAAGAAGAGGAAAATTTTTAAAAATCAGAAAGCAAATACACTTTGGATATAGTTTCATATATATTACACATATGAGAAAAGCATATAAATATATATGTGTATATATATTGTCTTTTGTGCTAAATTAGAAATCTGTAGGATTTCCATACATATATCTTATTACATGTTTAACACATGTGGTAGTATAATCCTAGTCTTGTCCATTCTTATAGCCTCAATAAAAACGAAGTCATTCCTCCTGAAAGAAAAACTCAGCTCAAATACTGAATGAGAATCATGCCTTTTTTTTTAGATTTTCTTTTACGTTTTCATTTAATTTAAACAGTAGGACCACGTGGCTGACTTGCCACCACTACTACTTGAGAAAGTCACTACAGCAGTTACTGCTGTTACCACTTGAGACTGTCATTACAAGACTGAACGAAGGGATGAAGGTAGAAATGAAAACTTAAGACAAAAGAAACTGTTTTAAGGAAAGGCTAGCATGGGGAAGAAGAAAGCTCCCTACTTCTAGTGAGCAAAGGCAGCCCCGCAAGTTTCTACAGCCCTTTGTTATTTATTGGGTAAGAAGAGCAAGGAGCTGGAGCTAACAATTGGTCAGCTGCTTAATTGATCACATGTTCACATTGCTGCTGACAGGCTTCAATTATGCCTAATCATGAGAAACATTTGTGCAGCCTCCAACAGGACTGTGGTTTATTTTCTATTCTACACATCACCCAAGGTATACATAGCTAAGTTGTGAAAGAGAGCACAGTTACAAAGCACATAATGTAAAAGTATTTCTCTTACAGCCAGGATCTGTAATTGCTCTGAGAGACATGAACTGCTATGTTGAGAAGATGCTGGTAGTTTTCTGATCAACTCATGCGGCTGTGGTCCTCACAGTGATCCACATTCACTTTATTTAACTTTTTGTGACATTGATGTCTTTGTGTGTGTGTGTGTGTGCGTGTGCATGTACCCACATGGATACTGTTTAAAAGTTTATAAAAGTTAAAAAATATTTATAAAAATGATATGAGTGTAACCATCTTTTAAAAAATAGAGTACCAGAAATTTAGAAGCTCTTTATAGATGTACATAAAGCTCATAATCTGTTATTCTAGTTTTTGATAAAACTGATTCTTTTGTATTGTCTTGACTATGTATTAGATTGTTTTAAATATATTGCACTATTATTATACATGTTCCATATCACATTACCCTATTTAATTCATACCCTTTGTCAAGTGCCTTTATAATCTATCACAGCAGAAGAAGTAGAATCAGGGCAATGATGAAGGTAAAGCAAGTGAGGTTTTCTCCATTCTTCTCAGGACAATATGTAAAGGGAAACCAAACAACTAAATAATTAAATTATATTTTACTATAATATTTGAAAATAACGAAGTTTAATGCAATAAATTCATGGTATAAAATCATAAAAATTCTAAACAAAACCAGATTGCACCCTGCACTTACACAACTTTACCTTACTGGCTTTGTCCTAATTTGGGCCCTAGATAGAGAATATTTTTATTCCCAAATGCTAGGATTGAATGTGTCTCCCAAAGTTCATTTGTTGGAAACTTAATCCCTAATGCAGCAGTGTTGGGAGGTGGGGCCTACTGAGAGGTATTTAGGTCATGAGAGTGTCACTCATGGATGGGTTAATGCCATTTTCAAAAAAAGCTTGAGACTATGAGTTTGATACCTCTCTCTCTCTCTCTCTCTCTCCACACACACACACACACACACACACACACACACAAACTCCTCTATCTGTCATGATTGACACAGCAAGAAAATCCTCACTAGGTGCCCACACCTTGACAATGAAATTTGCAGCCTCCAGAACCGTGATATAAATTGTTCTTTATAAATTATCCATCATGTGATATTCTTTTATAGTAACACAGGACTCAAAAAGATATCCATTGATGTTGATATTATCTTCATGACTTGCTTTGACAAGTAGAATATTAGCATACATAAAGCAAAGAAAGCATTTCAATGTGATTGTGTAACTTGGCTGGACCTCTTGTATTCTAGGATTCTAGATGATAAGAACATGCCCTGGAGATCAGTTGGTTCTAACATATAAATACAGAAGAAAAAGAAAAATTAGACCTATAGTTTGGGATCATAATCAAGATCAAGGCCAAGCTGGGCCAAGATGACCTGCACCCCAGTAGAAGGCCTACCAACCTTTAGACCCTTGAACAAACCGATGCATAAATTTATCGTAAATGCATATAAAACTTGTAGTTTATTTAACAATTTTATTATAATACTTAAGGTGTGTATGAATGAATCTCAAATATAGTTTTGTATGTTTCACAGTGTATATAAGCATCATGAAAATATAGTTTGTGAATGGAGTAGAAATACTGCATTGAAAATTACACAGCCATACAAACACAAAGAGAAAAACAAAATGGAAGAACAAGTCAACGTAAGGCATCTTAATGCTCAGCTGTCAATAAGATTTAGATAAGCATAAAATGTTCAAATCTTTTAAGTAACTCTTGACTACAATTAGTTGAGTATATAAATACATAAACCTAAATGTGTATATTCGTGATTTATCAAAACACATTAATGTACCTACTAAATATATCAAGATGTAAAATTTAAATGCCAGCCAAAAAAGCTTTTATACTTCTCCTCTTTCATTACAATCTCACTTTTCTTATAAAGGCCATGATATCACCTGTGGCTATAATGTAGTATTTTTGATCATGTATAAACTTTATATTAGAGAACTAATACACAGAAGTATTTGTTTGTTTTAAATGTATAATTCACCTACACTTTTGTTTTTAGCATTAGCTTGTACAATTTTTAAATATATTTATTGGTACACATATTTATTCACCAATGTTGTTATTAATACACTTTTAGATGTTTTTGCCTGTTGTGGTACTATTCTGAACATGGGCATAAATAACATTGAACATGTTCTTGGTCATGCATGTATGCTTGCATTTCTCTTTAATATCAAAATAGGATAAGAATTGATGGTACCTAGGGTCTTGGTTTATGCAACTTTGGTAGACATTGTCAAAGAAAACTCTCAATGTTAATTGTTCGCAAAAAGATGCCTAAACAATCTTTAAATTATCCTCTTTTTTAAATCATAGTTTTTCTTTATCAAATATTATTGTCTTATAGATCAAAAACTCATTCATTTTTATCTTCACAATTTCTAGCATGTGTAAGGAGACTGAGTGAGAGGTAGGGTATTGTACATAAATGATTTCATGGGAGAGCTAGTCATTTAGAAATTAGTCACTTAAGACTTTAGCATATGTTATTTCAAACCACACACCCATTATATGCTTAGTAAATATTTGTGTAATAAAATATATTGAACAAGTCATGTAATAACGCAGGCCCTCAACTTTATAATTGCATAAAGAGAACTAATAATAACTACTTGAGAAAGTTATGGTAAGGATTAAAGGTAATCTGTATAAAATTCCTGAAGTACTGCATGTATTGAGTTACTAGAATTTTAATAAATATTGATTTAAACTCACTGGCAATTATATTTTTCTGTCTCACGTAAATAATCCATTTAGCTAAACAGAAATGCAAGATAGAATAGCTTATTCAATTTCCTAATGCTAGATATTCTGAAAAAGACAATGTAAGGCAGATATTTGCATTGAATTGTAGCAAATGTAGTGTCTATATGTATGCATATGTGTGTGTGTCTATATATAGTTAAAATTGTGCCATTTACAGAATTCTGTAATTTACAAAATATTTACATAATCTGATGACTGCCTCAGTGCTCTGAGTTAATTTTACCATCTAGTATTTATTCTTAAAAATCAATGGGAATTTTTGTAGATAAAATCTTATCAGTCCAAATTAGTCTTAATACTACTTAAAACAACAAAACCATCACCACCTCCCCCACACACATACCACACTTTTAAAAATGTACATACATTTTATTATAAATTATTTAAAAATATGTGCTTAACAATATTAGAATGTGAACAGAAAAAAATGTTTTTTCAAAAATGAATTTTCTATGAAGATATACAACACATAAGATATATTTTCAAAGTTAGAAAAAAGAAAGAAAAAATGCCAAAAAATGCAAGAAATCAAGTCAACTTAAGCACCTTCTCAAAAAACAAAAAACCTAAACTCATTAGTAAAGAATAAATAGACTAACAAAGGCTTCACAGCAATCAAATTATTGAAAATAAAAAAATATGACATAGGAAAAAATAATCTAACACAATGCTAGCAAGCCTTTGAGAAAATATTACGTGAGTATTTTTTGTACAAATGTACATTTAATTAAATTTTAATATAATCGGTTGAATGTATTAAAATTAAAATACTATAAGACATTTGTCTTAATTCTCAGAATATTTTCTAGATAGATAGATAGATAGGTAGGTAGATAGATTTACATACACATACATGTATTTGTATGTGTGTTAAATATAGATATATATGAGAAAGATTCTAAAAATTAAGAAATATTTATGTAAGTGTTATCTAAATAAGAACAAATAGGAAATAAAAGACCTTGCAAAATAAATGAAACATATGAAATAAATTCATTTGTCATATTATTAATGTCTCATATATAAATACACGATGTATCTGTACTCAATTACCTATTGTATTGATACTGAAAATCACCATTTTAATAAACCCAAATTCACAAATTATAGGCAAACTTGGCAAAAGAAAATGTTCCAAAAATAATTTACATGAATTAAATGAGATGTTGCACAACAATTAAAAGTATTACACCAGTAGATTCCAAATCATTTACGTGAGGTATGGTTCAAACACAAAACATGATTCAGAGAATTGTACACAACGTATCATTTTTAAATCAAGCAACACAAACATTTATGAATCATAATTGCATAATTTTTAGAAATGTGTATATATGTATACATGTGTTTGTTAATACACATGTAGACACGAAATATGAAAGTTGCACATCCAATTTAGCAGCATATGATACAGAAAGAAGCACAATTTGCTGCAACAGTGAAGATAGGACACAGGCAATCAACATAATAGCAATAAAGAAGAGATTGCACTAAATCCAAAATTACATATCACATGATCACATTTATACAATTGCTTACATATATATACATGAGTATGCATATCTATTCATAGCACCTTAGCAAAAAGTAGAAACACACCTACACCTATTAATTCATAGTGAAAAAAATAAACTAACACTAAATATGTATCATAGATTTTATTGATTTTTGTGTGTGTTTTTGTGTGTGTATATCTATGTGTGTGCATGTCTGTATATATTTGCATGAGCAATAGCAAGAAGGGAGAACATTACTTTGTGAGCTTTTGGACCAGGAGGATAAAATGGAATATGAATAGTCCCTTATGTTTCATACCTTTTTATATTATGTCATGCATGCTTTAGATTTAAAAAATGAGTAAGAGAATTAAATGCTGCAATCATCCATCAATTGAACAAATGACAATAAAATGTAACAGAAAAATTATATTTTGAATACTATGCTGTTAGTATGTGATGTTTATTTATTTTTTGTACTTTTCAAAGCATATGTTTCAGAGTGTTTTGGATATTCTTTTTTATATTCTGTTTTCATATGTCTCCACTAGTAGAAAACCATTTAGGAAACCCGGAAAGAAAAGTAGCTAAACTAACAAACGATGTAAAAACTGGATTCAGTAAATACAAAAATTGCATGAGAGGATAATTTTAATCATTTAATCATTATTTCCTTTCAAAAACATTTGTCTTTTATGTGGAGATCAAGATTGTAAGAACATAAGCCATCATCATATAACTATATTATAAAAAATTATTATATGACAAATGAAGTTATTTTATTTATTTATTTATTTTTCTGACGAAGTTTCGCTCTTGTTGCCCAGGCTGGAGTCCAATAGCGCGATATCGGCTCACTGCAACCTCTGCCTTCTGGGTTCAAGCTATTCTGCCTTAGACTGCCGAATAGCTGGGATTACAAGCACTCATGACCACGACCAGCTAATTTTTGTATTTTCAGTAGAGATGGAGTTTTGCCATGTTGGCCAGGCTGATCTCCAACTCCTGACCTCAGGTGATCTGCCCTCCTCGGCCTCCTAAAGTACTGGGATTACAGGTGTCAGCCACCGTTCCCAGCCCAAGTGAATTTATTTTATATGTTTTAAATGATTTTGCGAGGCTCTTTATTTCCTGCTTGTTCTTATTTAGATAAAAACTGCACAAAGAATTTACTTATTTCTGGTATTACATGTTTACTAAATCAAGGAAAGAAGACTGCACTCTACTTTTCTGTTGGTATCTACCTACATAAAGGTAGTTTGAAACATCTATAGAAACTCTGAAAGGAATTACTACTGACAACACATTCTTAAATGACAAAATGTCAGCAACTGTCCTAACTCTATTGCTGTATTTTGCGTATATAAACATAATTTTATTATGTGAGTAAGCAAGTTAAAAATCCTTTAGGGTTCTATTATTAACTTCTCAGAATTAACTTCAAAACGCAGGAAAAAAAAGGAACAACAAAGATAACTTTTTGGTCAGCACAATGTCTCTAAACATATAATTCAGTCAGCTAAAATGGCTATCAAAAGCCATGGGTGTCAATCATGGATGTGTGCTCCGTAAGTGAGTGGAAAGAACACACAAATATGCTTCCCAAGGTTGGAGGAAACATTTTGAAGTAGAAATCCAAGTTCTTTTTTTCCACAATAAAAACGATACATTTTAAAAACCCTCAGATTATATGTAAATTGTAATTGATCATAATGGCACCAGAAGAACAAACTTCAAAGGGACCGATTAATATAAAGGAATATAAGACAAAGAATCTGAGTAGAAATTTCTCCTCGGAAGAGACAGAAATAATCAACACTTTTTTGAATAAATGCTCAACATTTTTCCTAATCACCAGAGAAGTACAAATTAAAAGGTACTTTATACCTATGAGTGAGAATGGCCATTATCAAAAAGGCAAATGTGAGAATATTTGATAAAAGAATGGAATAATGTCTTTTGCAATAACTTGGATGGAGCTGGAGGCCACATTTGTAAGTGAAGTAAACTCAAGAATGGAAAACCATATATTCTCTTGTAAGTAGGAGCTAAGCTACAGAAACGAAAAGACAGTGTAATATAATGAACTTCGGAGATTCAAAAGGAGAAGGATGAGAGATAAGTGAGTGTTAAAAAACTAAATGTTGGGTTCAATGTATGCTACTTGGGTGAAAGCTGCACTGAAACCTCAGACTTAACCCTATTCAATTCATTCAAGTGACCCCAAACCACTTGTAGCCCAAAAGCTATGAAAAATATATATATTTGTCAACAGTTTTTTCTTCTTTTGTGATCTTATATAAGGCAAAAAAAAAAAAAAAACTTATTATTATATCAATATATAAATTATATATTATCTAAATATAATGCATACAAAATAATATATCATTATTTGTATAATAAAAAATTGCCTTGACAAAGGTCACAAAAAAGAAAACACCTTTGACAAACTGAAGATAGTTTCAGTAATATGTATTTGAGTCAATTATACACACACATAAGTATAGGATATCATATAAAATGATAGTTATATAGATTAATAATTTTTCAGTGATAACATATTTTAAAACAAACCGATATTCACCAAAAAATACTGGCAAAACTTAGTTTTATTATTTGAGTAATAAACAGCCTTATAGAGTTGTTACGAAGTAATAAAATATATGTAACACAATATAAGGTGTTGCTCCTATAAATCACAGCTCTATTTTATGTTACTGTTTAATAGATATTTATTTTATTCACCTCTTAACGTACTGAAAATGGAATTTGATACTAAAGATTTGTTTTCTAAAACAATGTTTTTAAATTTCCCCGGTATCCCTCTTAATTTGTAACATTTTATCTTTCTTACCTACCTACTTTTTCCCTTTTTTTGCTGATCAAGTCCACCCTTACGGAGTTTACCAGACTTCTGTAGGAATTCATTAGGGCCCACGATAGTTACCACTTTCTATCAACTATGAAATGATAACAATATATTTATGTTTTAGACTCTCAACTCCTACCTCTATATTAATTCTCTAGTATTTGCTTCCAATTTGTTGAATTTGTCCTCAACTGCTTATGTAAGAGCTTCACATAGATATATCATCATTAATTTAGGCTCATCCTGCCTAAATGTAAGTGATGTCTTAATTCTGATCCTATTTTTATTAGGATTCTGACCCTTATTCATGCTGTAGAGTAATATCAAGAGTACTTAGAAGGCTTGCAGAGGCAAAAATTTTAAGGGATGACAATGTCTGTATAATGTTAGAAGAACTTTATTACTTTATTGTGCAGATTTAATGTTATGAGGCTTGTAACAACAGAATGCATTTGCTTTATTTTCAATAATATATTCTAACAGTCAGTAGAATTGGTAGTGAACAATTTATGGTTAATATTTCTGATATGAAACTAACAGTTATTAACTATCTTGACTGTAGCACTTTAGGATTAGATGGCTCTGAAATAATCATACCTGCCATATATGATTTGCCTCATAAGAAACAGTCACTAAGATTTTAAGAGGAACATTTTATAATTTTATAATTGATTATAGGGTATGCCAATATCATGGTACAAAGAGAAAATGATTAAAATATTCAAATGTGTTTAGCTGTAACTCTGAAAAATCAATATATAAAAAAATGCACATGTGTTCTTAAAGTTTTTTGCAGTCACAAGGATAAAATATTTTATTGTAATTATAAAAAAAGCTGTTAACTGAAGATTCATAGGACTAACACATGGCATGACTCTCTAGAGAAAATTATTCTTATCCTCTTCTTTCTTTCTTTTTTCTATTTACCATGAACAAGACTTTCTCTGAGAAATCTGTACTTTCTTTGCCACAGTTTCTGTACACTTCTTCTTATCCTGTAAAATATCCACTTATAGTCAGGGCGGTGGGGAATGCCACAGATGGTCAGGATGGCTCCTCGCAATTTTGTTTCCAGACATTATCTTTTCCTCTTAACTATACCTCTTGTATTATTCTCATTTGTGCTAATTATTTTGTATTATGACAATCCCATGTTGACCTTCTGTGAATGCAAGTTTCTCCTCAAATAATACTTATGCAACTCTTATTGAGTATTTTAATAATATAAAGAACACAGAATTATGTTATTTTGATGTGTAGGGGATTATTTTACTCTGTTTTAGAACCAGAAAAAAAATGTTAGGAGGAAATGTCTGAGCCAAAAAATTAGATGGCATATTAGGAAAAGCATTTATTCTCATCCTCAAGGCCTAAAACTAAACACCAAGGCTCTTTGCAGTCATCTTCTATTTTCTGCTACCTTCTTAAAAGTATGGTTTTTCTGTCCCATTTTTTCTCCCTTCGTTAGCTATTATTTTCTCTCACTGTGAACTGTAGGTTGTTTGCCCGAGTTCAGTAAATCACATACTAAACTCTTCAAAGTAATTGACATTTTGGTAAATTTTCTTTTTTCCTTTATAAAAATTCTTCTTATTGCACAGAAACCTAGTTGATACAAGGTCCTAATTCATTTCTATAGTATCAGAATTTTAATTTGGAACCAGAGTTGTAGATGTATTGTCATCCCAAATTTAACAGTGAACATATAATTGAATCCAAAAAGTTTAGGTGACGTGGTGATATCTCTGAAGATGGAGGAACCTTTTAATATGAATGAGAAAGCACAAAAGACTGGAATTTGAGTTATAGCCAGTTGTAGACTTTTAAACTGTTTTATAAAGTAGGTCGAATTGCTTTGTTGGTTTTCATGGTTTTTAGTCCATGAGCACTGGAAGTAACAAAGTATTAAAAAAAAAAAAAAATCACTGTCCTAAGATATGTCTTTATGATGCTGGAAGCACTATTTCTTTCTGTTACTTAAAAACTAACTACTTTAGCAGACTATCAGTGGTAATAGTTAAAAACTTGAAATGTCACTGACTGCTCCTACACCAGAAACTGTTTAAGACTTACATTGATTCAAAGGTTAATGTGTCTAATATTTTTGTTAATGACAAAAAATTACATAACACATTATAGTTTACCATAGTTTCAAATATTTTACAATAAAATGGATATCACCTTAAGATTCAAGATTCAAATTAAGAGATGTGTAAAGTTCTAATGTGAGGATTATAAAGTTTAAGCATATTATTTGGTGTGAAATATAAACAGTATTTTTAAATGGTGTATTTTAGCCCAGTAGATTACTAAAAAAATTTCAAAAATATGACAGCAAACTTGTAAAAATTTATTTTATATATTTTTATGTCTAATAATACTATTCATATTTTACACTATGTTCATAGATTATATTTCTAGAAACATAAAAGTAGATATTTAAACTTTAAATTAATGTATTTGAAAAGTGATTATGGCCTAAACACATAATAAATTAAAGAGACGTAATTACTTTTATGTATATATAAGCATAGATAAAACTTAAAGTATTTTCTTTTATCTTCTTAAGTCTGAACTGATATAAACATAAGGCCTAAAGTCCTCAAATAGAGACAACAGTACTGTATTACATTATTAATATGTGGCTTACATGTGAATGCAACTGGGGTGCCAAGACCTAAATATCTACCCCTGGTAGACAAATTCTCCCAAATACAGCCAGTGTATTTTTTGTACAATTGCAAACCCATGTACCTCATGGTGATCTGCCCTTTATGAAAAATATGTAAGACAAACTGAAAATGTGCTTGCTCTTACAGCCTGTAGCCAAGAAAAGAGAGAGGAAGAATCAGACTTACATAGTTCATCTTTCCCAAATTTATCAATAAATAAAGCCACTATTTTATAGCAAGGGAAATTTGAGGAAACAGATACAGAAACTAGGAGTAGGAGTATACATCCCAGAAGATAAAATGTGCAGTTTTATAGTTCTCCATCCCCCATTAACTCTTATTGTTCTTTTATGTGTCCTCTTGGGATCCCTGATTTGCAGTGCAGAATTTTACATAAGAGACAAACCAAACATGGTCATGAGTTAATTTAAAAACTTTACCCTGAGGCTATTTGGTTGCCAAGGCTGGTATTTAACTCACTATTCAATTGTCCAACCTGAAACACATTCGACTGTAATAGTCCACTATAAATCAGAGGTTCTATCATGACATCGAATGTATAAAGTTATGTAAAAAATCACAAACACAAAGATGGCCCTTATTTTAGTGTAAATCTTTTGTAACTATCAAAAGATTTGCGTGTGTGTTTATTCAGGGAGAAATTACATCTTAATTTCAAATCCACTTTAAGATTCAAATCCAAAGAGTCAATTTCTCCAGTCAAATTATTTTTTTAGTGAGTAAAAAGTGCTATTAATTTAGACTTATCCTCATATTATTTTATTCTGCTCAATCTCAGTCTATGAAGGCTTAGATAAAGAATTCCTGCAGTAAATTATGCTCTTGCATTCTTTTTACCAGAAATGAGATTGGTTTCTTCACAAGTTTACATGATGCTTTAGTCTCTCCCATGCTCAATTTTCTTTTAAGAAAATTTTGTAAACTGTGTTTATTTTTCAAATTGACAAATTGAAATTGTATATATTGATATTGTACAACATGATGTTTTGAAACATGTATTCTTAGTGGACTGGCTGAATTGAACTAATTAACATAAGCATTATCACACTTATCTTTTTTTGTGATGGGAACACTTAAAGTCTACTGTCTTATTTACTTGCAAGAATACATTGTTATTAACTATAGCCATCACTTCACACAATAGGTCTCTTGTACTTATGTTTCCTATTTAACAAAAATCTTGTGTCTTTTGACAAACATCTCCCAGTCTCAGATCCACCTCCACTCCCATGCCTTGGTAGCCACGATTCCACTCTCTACTTCTATGAGTTCAAATTTGATTCCACATATAAGTCTCACATGCCCAATTTTGGAGAACAAAGAATTTAGAGGACATAAAAGATGACCCTAATACTGGGCCCATGCTCAAAATGTTTAGGAGTCAATCCAATCCTGAGCGCCTTGAACAATTATTCCAATTAATATTTTGCCTGGAAAAAATACCGAATTTAGATTATTCTAATAAAACTATTTGACACACAGCATGGTTACACTGGACAAAGAGATGCTCAGGACAGAATAGGATGACATGAGATTTCATCACATTATTTAGAATGACAAGCAATTTAAAACTCATAAACTGTTTATTTCCAGAGTTGTCCATTTAGTGTGTCAGAGAGCAGTTAACTGTTGGTAACTGAAATCTTGAAAAGTGATGTAGGGGACTACTGTATGTGGTCTCTATCACAACCATTCAGCACTACTGTTGTAACAAGACAGTGTCCACAGAATATTTGCAAAATAATTAGTATGTCTAAATTTAGCAAATAAATATGTTTTCTGACACTCTTCTAGGTGATATGTGCCCATTAGTTCAGAACGATCCTAAATGTTAAATAGGAAAAGGAGAAAGTCAGAAATCTCACAGGATTATTGGGCTACAAAATGAATCAGCCGTGCTACAAGAGTAAATTTAATGGCATTATCTTCTCACTTAGCCTGTTGTTTCAGATAGTTTCATCACTGCCACTGTCAACTTAAGAGATTGAGGTACAGGATAATAATTAATGAATCAGATTAAGAATGGGTCGGATACACTTGCTCAGGCCTGTAATTTCAACACTTTGGGAGGCCAAAACAGGTGGGCTGCTTGAGGCTAGGAGTTCAAGATCAGCTTGGGCAACATAAAAGGCCCTTCTCTACACTACAGAAAAGAGAAAACTAAAACTTACATCTAGTAGGGAACCTTGGTGGGTTGATAGCTACATGGAACTGATGAGAAATGCACAGATCACTAGATACCTGGTAATTTTTTACTAAATTTTTTTAATAGAAACATCTAAGCAGCAAAATAAAAGAAAACCAAACAAACAAATGCAAATCTCTTGTGGTTAAAACAACCTACAGATTTTCAAACCTGCACCAGCGATAGGTGGGAAGCTTCTATAACACTTAACACAGATATAACCACAGAGATTAATAGACAAGAAGGAACTTTTTGAAGGGCAAAGCCAGGATATGAGAATAATTAGTGAAAGAACCCCTCCCAGGAAGCAAAATCAGGATCTAATCAAATAACTCCAATCTAGCACTCCAAGTTGTAATGGACCAGTAGCTTCTCAGTGTCTTTCATTCTATTTTTCCAGATGGGAGGGGCTTTTCTTGTTGTTGTTTGTTTGTTTGTGTGATTTATTTTTGGCCACTATTACTCTATTACACATGGCTATGCATCAAAGTGAGATTTACAATGGTCAGTTACAGGTTTGTTCAGGTCACAGGTTACAAGACCAAAGAAAGTTATATCCGTATAACATGGAAAAGTCTGCAAGTCACTCACTTTTCCTGGGCTTTGAGTTAGAGGCAGGAAATAGACAGGACTTTGAGTTGTCTTCTTTGGGGGTGTGGGGGGTATATGCATTTCATGGTTAAAAGGCGAATTAAAATCTTTGTGACCACGAGGAGACACATGAAAAGACGAATCCAGACACTTTTACAGGCACATGAAAAATTTCATTTTCCCATGCACAGAGATTCTTAAACTTCCTTGTCACTAGATATGGTTATATGACTGAGTTCCAACCAATATAATGTAAGTAGAAACATTATGGTCACCCCTAAGACTATTCCCTACAATAAAACCCTCCTACAAATTTCTTCATACTCTCTCTCCCTGCCACAAAATGTAGAGTATCCTCCAGAGGACATTGAGACTCTTGGGGATGATGTACCATAGATGGAAGAAGCCTAGACCCTTGAATCTACATAGAAAAGAAGACCCAGCAAATACCATTATCAAATAGTTTAAAATGAGATAAAACAATTTTCTCTTCTGTTAAGTATTTGAGATATTCTGAGTCTTTTATTTTGACAATTTACACTAAATAAAAATTGAATATTTATATCATTTTATTATTCTTTTCCTGTGTAAGTTTTTAATGTATGTTCAATATTTTCTTTCCATGATGAATTCTATATTCTTTTGAAAGACATTTTAAATCAGAAGAAGCAAATTTGACATTAAGACTTTCTTGCATGGCCTCCTCTTACTGAAAAATTGTCAATAAGCTTGGATGTCTGGGCTTTAAAAATGGCAAAGAAGATTCATTAACCTGAGGATAAATTAAAGACATGAAAATAATCAATCTAAAAATTAAAACTTTATCTTCACTGTAGGAATGAGGAAGAAAATGCCTATAAAATATTGACATAAACTGTAAGGGTATTTAAAATACTTTTACTTAGAAAAGGGGAGGGCTTCAATTCATGAAAACTATTCCATGAATTAAATAAATTAAAATTTATTTAAATTAAACTATTTCATGAATTAAATAAATTAAAATAAATTTAAATTTAAAAAATTCATTATTATTTATTTAATCAGTTAAGTCTGCCTAACAAGTTTCCATAAAATGGAATGATGTAGATGGACTACATAATCACATATTCTACCATAAGCAAATTTGACACATGAATTCCCCAGTTTGATGAAATAAAACTCACAATTATTTTCTTTCAAGGTAACTTTATGTTACATAAAAACATTTTCTTGGACTATTAATTTTCAAGAACTTGGAACATTAAAAACCTAATTATGTTTACATACCAACTAAAGAACTGTATCTCTCCTTTAATATGCCACACATCTGCAAGAGGTTTGTTAAACCCAAATAAGAGTATACAGTAAATCATTCTTCATTAAGTCACTTTAGACTATAAGAAACAGTGATTTTTTTCTAATTTGTTGAGCCAGTGGAAAACACATAAACACAAATACAAGTATCCATAAAACAAAAATAGACAAAACAGACAAAAATAGAGGCACTAAGGAGGAATTATCCTAGTACAGGAAATTTATAGTTGCCACATTACAAGTATTCTAGCATATTAGCATGTTTATGGCCACATACTAATAAACTGACCACAAAACTTGAAATCCACCAATAAAAACATACTATTTTTAGACTACAGGACTTAACTTTATTTATGTTATCTTATAGTGAGAAAATAAAAGTGTAACTGAAGTTAATCTTTATGGAGCAATTATTCTGTCTAAGGTGATTTATCTGCATTTTTGTTTTTAATATATCAAATTCATATGAATCATCAGTGACTTTGATGATTTCAAAGTCATCTGGCATCTACCTAATCATTCACCACTTATTTGTTTTTTATTATTAAAAATTATTGAACATTTGTATGCCTCTGTGCACAAACAAAGAGTAAAAAAGGTACCTTCCTCATAGACCTTATTTTAAGCATGAGACCCTGGACATGAAGTTCTTACAATAGTTCTGAAGTGCATGAAGAACTAAAGTAATGGTTATTTATACTCAATGTTACTATAGATGCTGTTGTTATTCTTACACTGAATTAATCACAACATTACATACAGGAAGAGACAATAGCATTGCTGTAAGTAGAAGGACTTGATGATTGTGTTTTTTAAAAAAAATTACAGACTTAGTTAAATGTCCCTAAAGATATCCAATGTTGCATTGTGTTAACAGCTGTCTGGACCAGAACTAGCATGTGGATCCTCTATGTAGTAACAGCATCTTTTATTTTACATTATCCACAATGCCATGAAGTAAGAATCATTTTTTATATACTAATTTATAAATTTGCCTTATTTATTTATTTATTTATTTTGAGACAGTCTCGCTGTATCACCCAAGCTGGAGTGCAATGGTGTAATCTTGGCTCACTGCAACCTTCGCCTCCCGGGTTCAAGTGATTCTCCTGCCTCAGCCTCCCGAGTAGCTGGGATTACAGGAGCCCGCCATGATGCCCTGCTAATTTTTGTATTTTCAGTAGAGTTGGGGTTTCGCAACGTTGGCCAGGGTGGTCTCGAACTCCTGACCTCAGGTGATCCACCCACCTTGGCCTCCCAAAGTGCTGGGATTACAGGCATGAGCCACTGTGCCTGGCCAAATTTTTCCTTAATTTATTCCTCCTTAAGATCAATTCCATTGCAAGGTAAAACTGCTTTTCTGACATTACAGAGGACTGGTCTTGTGACCTGCTGTGCCCACCAAAAATGCCACTGTGCCTAATTTAAGACTCGACTTTGAGAAGCTTGGCAGTTTCCTTCCACCCTCCCATATAATTGCCACTTCAATAGAACCAAGTTTGCTGTATGTTGATGGATGATGTAAGATACACGGGGGACAGCTCAATTCTCCTGGTCCAACCATCCTTGATCAGCCCGATCAAAATTGCCAAATAGTGTCCACCCAAGTTCAGCTGAGCATCCTATAAATCTGTAGCTAAGCACAAATATCTGAGTAAGCCAAGTTCAGACCAGAATAGCCTTCCAGCTGAACCATAAAATTGTTAGAAATAATACAACCATGGTGTTTTAAGCCACAATGTTTCATAGTAACATTGTGAGAAACCATAGCTTACTGATCTATATCTATATTTATACCTATATGTATACTGATTCTGATTTTTAGAGGGAAATTAATAAACAGAGAAGTTAAGCACAATAAAAATTATAATTTTAAGGGATAGGATTTTTGACAAATCATAAAATTTTATGCATACTTCATCTTACATATAAAAATGAAACCTAATAGCTCAACCTGAAATCACTGATTGTTTCAGATATTATTGTTTAAATCTTCTGAAAAGAAATCAATTAGAGCCTCAGGAATTGAAATACTCACTAGTGGAATTTCAAAACACAGTTGAAATCTTTATCAATAGAAGACCAAGCAGAAGAAAGAATTTCAGAGCTTGAATATTTGTCTTTCAAATCAACCCAGACAGAGAAAAATTTTAAAAAAATAAGAAAGCCGAAGAGAAATATGAGCGTATGTAAAGCAACAAAACCTTTGAATGACTGGCATTTCTAAGAGAGAAGGAGAAAAAAATAAGCAACACAGAAAATATATTTGAGGGAATAATCCAAGAAAATTTTCTAATCTTGCTAGAGAGGTTGACATCCAAATACAAGAAATCCAGAGAATGTTTGTGAAATGCAATGCAAAATGAGTATCACAAAGGCTCATTTCACTCAACAGACTGTGCAAGGTCAACACTAAGGAAAAAAGTCTTAAAAGCAGTTAGAGGAAAAGGACAGATTACATAAAAAGGGAGCCTTATCAGGCTACCAGCAGACTTCCCAGTGAAAACCTTAGACAGCAGGAGATATTGGGGGCCTATTTTCTTAAAGAAAAAAATTCCAACCAATAATTTCATATCCTGCCAAACTAAGCTTCATAAGTAAAGGAGAAATAAAATATTTTACAGATAAGCAAGTGCTAAGGGAATTTGTTACCAATAGACTAGCCTTACAAGAGATCCTTACAAGAAGTCCTTAAGGGAGTTTTCAATATTGAAATGAATACTTTCTGCTTCCAGAGAAACACACTTGAGTACATACTTACAGACCCTGTACAGCAACCATACAAGATAAAGTACAAAGCAGCCAAGCAACAGCTTCACAATGGTGAATATTAATATTCAATATCAACCTCAAATGTCAGTGGTCTAAACCATTGACATCCAGGTACAAGAAATTCAGAGAACACTTGTGAAATACTATACAAAATGAGCATCACCAAGACATGTAGTCAACAGATTGTCCAAGGTCAACCATAAAGAAAAAAGTTCTTAAAAACAGCTAGGGGGAAAAAAAAAAAAAAAAAAAAGTCAGATAACATACAAAGAGAATGCCATCAGGCTACCACAGACTTTTCAACAGAAACCTTAACAGGCAAAGAGTTGTAAGTTGGATTAAAAAACAAAACTCATTCATCTCAGGTCTTCAAGGGACCCACTTCACAGATAAAAACACCCATAGGCACAAAATAAAGGGATGGAGAAAGATCTATCATGCAAATGGAAAAAAAAAGAGCAGGGTGCAATTATTATATCTAATAAAAGTCTCTAAACCAAAAACAGTAAAAGAGGACAAAGATGGGGATTACATAATGGTAACGAGTTCAATAAAATAAGAAGACTTAACTATCCTAACATATACACACCCAATATTGAAGAACATAAAATCCTTGTTCATAAACCAGTACTTCTAGATCTATGAAAAGACATAGACAGCCGAACAATCATAGTATGGACTTTAAAACCACACTGACAACATTAGATCATTGAGACAGAAAGCTAACGAAGAAAATATTGATTTAAATTGGACACTTGGACAGCCAAATCTAATAGACATCTGTTGAATAAGTCCACCCATCAACCACAGGATATATATTCCTCGGCCAGGCACAGTGGCTCAGACCTGTAATCCCAGCATATTGGGAGGCCAAGGTGGGCAGATCACCTGAGATCAGGAGTTCGAGACCAGCCCGGCCAACATGATCAAACCCCATCTCTACCAAAAGTACAAAAAAATTAGCCGAGTATGGTGGCAAAATTTATAAAGTGTTATAGAAGGTTTTTTCCTCTTTACAATTTCTGAGTCACCATTTATGCAAAATAAATCACTTATGGTAATCTGGAATTCTATTTTATAATATCAAGTGTTTTAAACCTCAAACATTTAGCAGCCTTCCCCTAATCAAACTTCAGTTTCAAAATTATCTTCCCTGATACCTGGCTTTTTGGATAGTTCAAAGGGTCCCTGAAGTGTCCAGAAAAGAAAGGTAAACAGTATTATTTTACATGTTTAGTTAAATGAGATTGACAAAATGATCAAAATGATGTTCCATCTTCTTTAGGTTATATCTTGGTGAATAATGCTAATATATGTTTCAAATTATATGGAATTTCTAAAATTCTACTGTCTAAGTATGTGCTATCAATCGTAATTAAGGTTTTTATGTTAAATTATTGTAAACCATGGAGATAACCCAACTGTTTTGTCAATTGTATTTCTAACTGTAATTCTAACTGTAACTACCCTAGACATTTTGCTATTCACAGACAATTGTTGTCTTGTTTTAATCCTTTTCAAAAATGGTTTATAATGAGCTATAGAACATTAACAAGTGCTCTCAAATACAGGCTTCTGACGACTTTAGAAACTGTAACATTGGAATAGAGGAAAGTGTACAGGACTCATAAAGAGCCGAAATGTTCTCAAATATCAAGCAAAACAAGAGTTAACTAAATGGACTGAACTCAGGAAGCTGAAGCAACCTTTTTGACTTTTGGTGGGACATTGCAGATCCTTGTTTTGTTTTTCAGAGTCAAGGAAACTTATTTCAAATTATTTATAGCCTTTAATAATTGAGTACAATATAGCCCCTGTGATCAAAATTTGGAGCACATTTGTTTCTCTCTGCCTGGTTCCTCTCAAATTTGGAACCTATCTGTGAGTATTCTTAACTCAGGGAAATACAGTTGTTTGCATCAGTGCAATAAGAATCCACTTTCTTTTGCAACAGAACACAATTGGAGAAAGTGGTTATTTTACCAAAGCATTGACTGCTTCCCTTTAAGGAGTCAATCTTGACTCACAGAAACAATAAAAGCTCTGTGAGGAAAATGGCCTCATACCCTTGCCTACACAGTCCCTGTGTAGGGTTCCTGACCTTTAGTCAGTAAAGAATGTCACTTTCTAACAGGTCTAGGAGCTCCAAGTTTATCTTGGGACCTTAAGAGGAGAGAATCGGCCACCTCACAGGTATTTGAGGATAAACTCATGGCTGTGCTCAGATTTAAAAGGTCTTATCTGAGATTCCTTGTGGAACAAAATTCCATCAACGTCAATCCAAAAGACCTATGTAGAAATAATTATTCTTGTTGCATGTTATGCAAATAATCAGGCCAAGTATTAGACTACAGTCTATTTTGCAAACCATTCAGTCCTATGATTATGTTTTTTTAAAACAAACATGGGGATTGGAGAAAGAGAAATCATGTTTCAAAACTTATATTTGTCATTAAATTCTAAACTCATTAGTCATTTTTAAGTTTTCACCTACATTTTAGGCTAACCCTGCTTGTTTCTGTGACCCAAACAACACTCTCCAGCAACAGCTCAAAAAAGATCAAAAGGGACGGGTAATGTAAAAATCTGGACCAATATTCTAGTTCTGAGCAGTTATGCAAATCCTGCCAGGTGATGGAATACATAGGGTGCCCATCACCCAGAGGTTTCCTTTTTGGGAAAGTGAGACCGAGAGAATGAACCAAAACCAAGCACCATGCACCCAAATCCTAGCAAGCATAACAATAGCTACCAGTTATCTGGGTGTCACAAGACCTGCTTTTCTCTCCCTTGTTGGATGAGGACTCATTTCCACAGTTTCACCTTAGCATTTGGCTTATGATAAGGAGTCCATACAACTCCCACTCTGAGAAACACCTTTGTCCCAGACTCAATTCCAAGCTTAGGGTCCAATCCCTAGAAAAGAAAACTGGATCTGAGGGATCCAGAGGCAGATGATAATGGAAATTAAAAGGCACATTGCAGGTGAGCGTGGCTGATTCCTGTGGATTCAGCCAACCCGAAGCTTCCTGTTTCATGGATAAAGGCCACATTCATATCCATGAGATAAATGAGGTCCATGGAATCCCAGGCTACTGACAGCAGCGGAGATAGGGCATATGTGGGTAAGAGTGAGTGATTCCCACCCACTAGGCCCCCCTGCTTCATGGGTGCAAGTCGCTTTGGCACTCATGGCCTTACCTGCCAAAGTCGCCAGAACTCGGGAATACAAGGATGGAAGACGGAAAGAGGACACCCTAACCTCTCTCCCTCAGGTACCCTGGGTATCTGCTAGGAAGAGAAGGGAGCCAGGGACACCTGCTCCCCTCCTTCTAGATGGGTAGCCATTCATCTTCAGTCTGTACCCCTTTCAAATGAATCCTGAACCCTTGGGACTCCTTTAAGAGGTGCCGTCTTTTTTCTTTCTTGAATAATAGTTAATTATTCGGTTCTCTCTTCAATAATAGTTAATCATGTTTCCTTACTACAGGACACTCCCTTCAGATGCATCCTTCAAACTGGAAAGAGTTAATTCCCCAAACCTTAAACTGGTTGTCTTAGGACTGGACACAGGCTAAGGGAACCAGGAAGCCCAACATGCCAGCAAAAGGGTAAAGTTTTATTTATTTATTTTTTTCTTTTTTGTCAGTTGGGCTTTTGGCCTTCCTCTCCCTGTGTAAACTGGTAAAAGGCCTTGAAATTTTTAGCTATCCTCACCCCTCCCCTTATCTCATTGTGATACATGTTTTCTAATAAGCCGGTTTGTCTGCTCTGGCCTTCAGGCCATCAAACTCAAATGGTCATGCAACCGGTGCCTTGGACCGGTGGCCTTTCTGCTGGGGACCCTTAGATAAGCCTCTGAAAGAGCTCTCACTGCCAATTCCCCTAAACAGCACTACCCTCATCAGCAGGAAGCACTTAAGACTGGTCTTCGTCCTTTAATCTAACAGCAGTTAGATGTACTTTTTTAGAGGGGGGAATGAGACAGCCAGGTGAGAGGGGTCCCTGGAGAAACTCCCAGCGGCCTCCGCACTGGTATGGAGCCACAGAAGTTAACGCCTTTTGCAGCGGGAGGAACCAAGCTTCTTCTCTTCCTATGTAGGGCCTGGGATTCAGCCTTCTGGTAGGAAGCGCTCCAGCAGGAACTCTGGACTTGTGGAGGACCCTTGTTTCCCAGCCCTCCTTTTTTTTCCGTTTCTCCCAATAAAACCCTGCTCCACTCATCCTTCAAACCATCTGCAAGCCTAAATTCTTGTGGGACAGTCAAGGACCTTGTCTTTAACTGAACCAAGGAAAAGTCTTGCAGCAGCTGCTAATGGGGAAAAATTAAAATTTCGTGTTCACTGGAACATGATATTCAGTCTTGGTACCTTAGACTCTGTCTCTTGAAATTTGACTCATGTTGAAAAATACAAGAAAAATTTGTATACTATTTATATCACAAACTGTCCTAAGGATATTTCCATTAATTCCTGCTAATTAGATTGTAACTTTAAATATAATGTCTTGTTTCCATTCTATCTGAGTCTTAAATATTCAGCATTTGTTTGAAATCTCTAGTTGTCCCTTACTCCTTTCTGTGCTTTCTGAAATTAGCCAGATTTCGTGTTTCTGCATAAAATCAAAGCATAGTACTGAAGCAAAATTCTTATTACGTTTTTCGAAGTAAAATTTTGTTTAATGGTATAACCTAGAGTAGAATGATGTGCCAAGATCAAATTATCTAATTATTTACAGTTACTCATTCTATATAGTATTCTGTTTCATGTAGATAGCAATTCGGTAAATGTATACAATTTAAGCAAAATGGTGATCTTTACACTCATATTCCTTTGTCCTTTGCTTTAAGCATATATTGGATCATCATGAAAGTTAGATGAAATAAATTCTTAACGAAAGACAGTTCATTCAGTATTTACACTTTTAAGCAGTATTAAAGTTAACTCTGAAATGAAAATGTGCTAAAGTTATATGTCATAATACTAGTAGTACAAAGAAGATATGTAGTTTTGGAATTTGAGAACCTTGAGTCTCACCCATTCACTAACTGTATAACATTAGATATTGAAATTAGTGTGGTGTCAGATTTCTCAACTATTAAAATGGGTAATTATGAGAATACCCTTGTCAAATTATCATATGAATCTTGAGAAAATTAGATTAAATTATGTACTTAAAGTACTTATCTTAGTGCCTACACAATTGTGAACAGACACTGAATATAAACTACCTTTATTGAGTAGACAGAACATTCCCCTTTACATTCCACATCATATGGTGTGACTGATGTAAACTTTATTCACAGTAGAAATGGAAAATGCAAGTAGCAAGGGGGTGAGCTTACAAAATGAAACTGAATATGCAATTACTGAACAATGCAGTTGCCTCATGGTCCAATTACTTTATATCACTGTTCACATTTGAAATTATTTGAAACTAATTATAGATCTTGGTGTGACTCACCTTTTACTAACACTCTATTATGTGATACGGCTAAATAAACTGCTCTCCTCTCCTCTTGAACAAGAGAAAATGTGATTACTAGTAGTGACTTTGGATGTGTATATAATAAAATGATTATGTAAACTGTATAACCCCTAAATGTAGTTACTGGTTTTTAGTACAAATTCTGTATTTGTAAGTGAAGAGTCTTCTGGGTGAAAAAAGAAGTGGATAGGTTCTGTTTAGAGTAAATGATTTTGTTCTTATTTTTATTTATTTTGTTATGTTTTATATTTATATCCACGGATGAAAAACATGTTTCTCATTTTGACATTATTTCAAGCTAATTTAGAGGCTGATTGCTACCAAATATATTTCCAAATAATCATATCAAAAATATTTAAATTTTCAAAGAATATAGTTTTTTTCTTTGAAATAAGTTATGCTTTGTTATGAATATTTAAATATCTTTGCCTTTAATTAATGGCTCATAAAATTAAACATTTTATAAAATTTCTAATCTGTCTTAATTACTTTTTAGAAATACCTCTTAAGTATATTGCAAAATAAGATGCTTCACAATAAATTCCATATGCATGATATATTTGTCAGTTTATTCTGTTTTATGTGATAGCATTTCTGATTTATATAATCACATCTTATTACCTTCATTTTACAAACAGCAAAAACAAGCAGAAGAATTAAGCAATTTTCCAAAGGCAAAAAAGGGGGTCAATGTCAGCAATCGGATTAGAGCTAAGGATGCTTTGATTCCCAAGACTGGCTTAAGATGATTAAAATGCCTCTTTCAGTCTGACTTCAGTAATTAGTTAGAAGTTGGATCTTTCTATTGAAATCTTAAAACCTCGTGTTTTTGTTATTTTAAGAAGCACTAATAATAAGCTAAATATTCAGTAAACCAGATGGGAATTTTGAAACATAAGCTAATGGCATGCTCAGTCTAGATATTCTGTGTCTGCATTCTGCTTCTCTTTTATTTTTACTTATTTACTATATTAACAAATCGTATGTATCACCAAGATATAGTCTGAGTGATATCACTTTACTACTCTTCATGTTACCATTTTTTAGTCAATCCACATTCATCATTCACATGTCAATTTACCACCAGTTTTGTACTCATTTAACACCCAGAATGGACTTTTAAATTATCATAAAAATTTCTAGCATTTTTGATCTTGTATTACTCCACTATTTCCCATTACAGTTGGAATGCTTTCACTTCAGGACATTTGCACTCTAAATTAAAGCCTCATTTAATCGGGCTTCTTCAGACTTAGCTAATGGTTCTACATTGATCCTGTGCTGCTCTGAAATGCCTCTATTTAGAGACCTTCCAGAATAATTCAATATCATTAACATGTCCATTTACTTTCATCACATGTTCCTGCTTTATTTTACTCATAATATTTATCACTATTAAAAACAACTCATGTATATGTTTGCTTGCTAATTGCTCCTTCCACTCATACAGCAAAGCCAGAAATCAGGAATCACATCAATCTTTTCCATCCCATCTCCATTGACTAGAAGAGTATCTGAGAGGCAGGAGATATCCAAATAAGTATTTTTCACCGAAGTAATAGATATGAGAAACATTAGGATGACAAGTATGTTGTTCATACAGGCCTGTCTCCTATTGTGAGTACTAATCTCATTTGTATTTATAGTATACCACCTTTGATGTTGTTTGTCTATAAAAAAATGTAAGTGTTCCACTGGAGAAACTAAGGAGAAAAAACAAACATCAGTAGAAAAAATAAATTGTCATATATACCCAAGCTTATTGTTGAAATGAAATATCAGATTTGATAACCAGCTTCATTTAAAGAGAAAAATAATTTATCTTTTACAACTCTGCTGGGATGAACACATTTATACTGTCAACTACTTTTAACATGACATATAAAAAAGAAAGTTTTTTTTAAGTGTAACGAAAGCTAGCTTTTATATATATGAGAAAGGACTGAATGATATAACTCCACCATTTCTTGTTGAGGAAATGGTCACAAAAGAATGGATTCACTCACACTATAGGAAGCCCTTCTCTGTCTTTTGATGATTATTTGTGTAACAGATATTGAATGCAAACTGTAGTACAAGCAATTTCTTTTGTTGGAAAAGATAACTTTGAGTTTTTTCCACCCATGATATTATATAAGTTAACCTTGATCCTGGAACATAGAACCACAGAAAATAGTTAACACATTCTACCTTTGAGCCAAGTATACAGTAGGGTGAAGCTTTATTTTTGTAATTGTAAAATAAACATAATATATTATAACTTTGATGCATCAAGGAAAATTGATTTTCTTTGAATATAAGAATTTATTTTTACCATTTTATTAAAAAATATTTAAGCAGAGGTATTTGGTCTTTCAAGAATACAAAGGAAATCAGTGACAGACATGGCAAAATAATTGCAAATATTAATAAATATCAGTGTGGCTTTTTAAAGGAATATTCTCTGAATTCCTTTTTCGAAATCTGAGCATCGAAAAAATAGGTATACCAAATTACAGAGACGTGTCTCAACTGTTTTAATCCTCACCGGGCATAAATGTGCTTAGTATCAGATAACTCTAACAGTAAACTTGTTTGTTGTAAGCTCCCTCTTCTAGCAACAATTTTCCTTAAAGAAGGCACAACCCAAGGTTTCACACTTTAAGAATTTCCAGATGTGTTTCCTGAAAAGAACATGGTACATGTATTTGTCATCCTGCCTTTCTTCTGGGAGAAAGAAGTCCATGAAAATTTGCTATGAATTAACTCATATTGAGCACATTTTTATTTCATGCCCTTACCCTTAATGCAACAGGACCATTGGAGTTATATGCTGAGTGAATGTCTGGATGAGACCTTAGATGTGACTTTGGATTTTGGATTTCTTTACTTATGGCACAGGCAATAAAATACAGTGGCCATTCATGTACAACTCCATAAAAATTAAGGGTAAGAATTGCTTCATAATTTCTAATCAGTACATCAATTAACATTTCCTGATCACTGACTATGTGTGTGAGAGGATAAAACAAGAATAACAACAATAAAAAAATATATATGTCCCATGCAACTCTTGTACTTTGCAGCAGAAGGAAAATGCTGTTATCTAATGAGCGATGCTAATAAACTGGCAATAATTAGAATATTTGTATTCATGTGCTAGATTCAGAGAAACTCAAATAAGATATAAAATGTAGGCCAGCTCACACAAAAGACATTAAAGCCTTTCTAAGTAGAATAAAAGTTGATGCAAAATACGTCTAGGTATGTAACAGCCTTGCATGATAGGGATCCAAACACAGCTGGTATATAATGCAACAATGGGAAAAGCTGAAGCTGAGAAAGTATAAAGGAACCAAATTTTAAAGGCTGCAAAATAATTTGCCTCATGGTTTATAATATTTCATATATTAGCATTAATAAACTTTATTACATAATTTGCAAATGAATATGCAGCCTTTTAAACAGTTATTTATCTATATCAATCAATTGATCAGTTGATTCGAATAATTTTCAATGTCATTTTTGCTAACTTGGGTAGGTTTTAAAGCCTCTGCTGTCCTCTCTGTTACCATCTATTCACAGGCATTAAATTTTTTCTTAATATGTCATATAGTTTTTATTCTCAATAAGATTATAAAACCATTTAGAATGAAGTTCTTGTGCCATGTCCTGGATTCTGTATGGAGCCCTTATATTTCTCTGTCTGACAAGTGAAATACTTTATAGTTCCTCAAATACTTACGCTTTCTTTTAGGGGAAAGTGTGCTGAAAACATTGGTTATTGCCTGAATTAGCCAAGTTTTCCTTATTCTGAGACATTTAGCTAATGCTTTTTATTAAATAAAATAATGTAATATGATATAATATGGAAAAAGATTATGGTTTTCCATCACAAATTAAGTTCCTAAGTAATCACATTATTCTGAACAGAATATTAGTAAGAAATTGCTTGTTTGGATTAAAAACATTGTCTAGACTATAAAAGCGTATTTCCATAAGGAAAAAACACATTGCCAGCATTCTTTCATACTTAATGTAACTAACTGAGATGTGGTTTTTTCCCTTTTATATTTTAGATGTTTCTATTAAACTTAAAGGTAAACAATTTAGTAATTTTGAAGTATCAATGTGTGTCACACAAAACCTAACATTTATTTTTTATCTCAACAAATGTAAAGTTAGTTTGATCTTTCTACACAGCTAATCTGAAAATGTTCTTAGTTCATCATTATGAAAGGACTGTTGAAAATCCACTGGGGAGTCTTGAAATAGAGTAAGCTATTTTAGCAATTACATCATTCTTTCTAAATGTTTTGCTCATTTCTTTAAAAATATTTTTAATTTAAGTCATCTCTTTGAATATCAGTTTATATTTTCATTGTGCATCATGTGAACTCGGCATAAAGAATTATAGTTGCCAAAGTGGGAAATTAAATTTCTCCGCCCAGAAATTGCAGACAGAATTGATGTTATTTGTCATTTCAGTCACAAAAATAACTGTTATTTTTTGTTTGAAATTAAATATAAAAGAAAGATTCATTGTATTTTATGTTTCCAAGGCATTACTCTAAGCACTTTACATAGATTTTCTTATTAAATTTTCACAGAAAGCCTGTAAACTTAGAATATATTATACATTACAGATGATTAAATTGACTTTAAATGTTAAATAACTCATCCAAGACTAAAATTTAAGCTTGTTAGATTCTGATTCCAAAGGCTCCATTTTCACCCTGAGAGCTACATGTTGTTTCTTCATTAACAGTCACAAAAAGAAGAAATTTATGAAAGTCTCAGCAAGAAAAAGGTAATACACCAGACATTTAGTACCTAGTTAGAAGAGATGAGTATTTCTTCTTCAGAAAATAGGTGAGCAAAACTCTCTCAGGTCCAATACTGAGGCTTTTCTAGAACAATGCTACTTCTAAAAAATTCAAGATCACAGGAAAAAAAATTGTCCTATATAGAAAGGGTGATTTTCAGCATCAAATAACTAGCAAAGCCGTAATTCGAGATATTATACACGAAACAGTAGATAGAATGCTATAATAAAAGTTGAATAACAACCAAAATAACAACAACAACAACAAAATGTTGCTTGAGGAAAGTCAAGGAAATGCATTTGGATGAAATTTATGATAGGAGAGAAAGTGGTTTACAGGATATGGGATGCAATAGCATCTAAGCAGACCAGAAACAATGTGGGAAGAGACTCAGGTGCCTTGCAAAGAACCTTTTACTTGTTTCAGTGTAAATTGAACAATGAGAACACTTGGACACTGGGAGAGGAACATCACACACCTGGGCCGGTTGTGGGATGGGGAGCTGGGGGAGGGAGAGCATTAGGAGAAACACCTAATGTAAATGACGAGTTAATGGGGGCAGCACATCAACATGGCACACGTATACATATGTAACAAACCTGCACGTTGTGCACACGTACCCTAGAACTTAAAGTATAATAATAATTTTTTTAAAAGGCAGCATACAACTTCTTCATTTTTTTTTTACAATTCAGTTAACTTAAAATTTTAAAATTACTCTTTTTGTCATGAATTATAACACATATGGGTGCATTTTATGAATCCTAAAGATGTAGCTCAATAAATTATCAGTCCCATGTAACTACTTCCCCAGTCAACAGTTAGCATAATACTGACAATCCAGGAAATTCACCATTAATCCTCTTCAATTCTCAAAGTTAACCATAATCCTTACTTTGAAAGCTAAAACCTAGTTTTATTCTTTTTTAACATTTTCTATCAACAACAGCCCAATATATAGCATGTTACAACTGGCTTCTTTTCTCAATATTGTGTCTGTGAAATGCGTCTATGTTACTGAGGGCAGTTCAAGATGGTTTATTTTCATTTCTATAGTATTCCATTGCATGAAGATATTACATATTTCTAAAAATATTGATGTACGTATAAATTGTTTCAATTTTTGAGCTATTGTGGATAACACTGACATACACATACAGGTTAAGCATCCCTAATCTGAAAATCTACAATCTGAGGTGCTATAACATCCAAAACTTTTTGAGTGCCGATGTGACATCCCAAGTAGAAAATTTCACACCTGACCTTATGTGGCAGGTCTCAGTAGAAACTTCAGCACACAGTGTAAAAGTGTTCCTATTTCTCCACATCCTCTCCAGCACTTGTTGTTTCCTGACTTTTTAATGATCGCCATTCTAACTGGTATGAGATGGTATCTCATTGTGGCTTTGATTTGCATTTCTCTGATGGCGAGTGATGATGAGCATTTTTTCATGTGCCTGTTGGCTGCATAAATGATTTGAGAAGTATCTGTTCATATCCTTTGCCCACTTTTTGATGGGATTGTTTGTTTTTTTCTTGTAAATTTGTTTGAGTTCTTTGTAGGTTCTAGATATTAGCCCTTTGTCAGATGAGTAGATTGCAAAAATTTTCTCCCATTCTGTAGTTTGCCTGTTCACTCTGATGGTAGTTTCTTTTGCTGTGCAGAAGCTCTTTAGTTTAATTAGATCCCATTTGTCAATGGGACTGTAAACTACTTCAACCATTGTGGAAGACAGTGTAGCGATTCCTCAAGGATCTAGAACTAGAAATACCATTTGATCCATCCCATTACTGGGTATATACCCAAAGGATTATAAATCATGCTGCTATAAAGACACATGCACACGTATGTTTATTGCAGGACTATTCACAATAGCAAAGGCTTGGAACCAACCCAAATGTCCATCAATGACAGACTGGATTAAGAAAACGTGGCACATATACAACATGGAATACTATGCAGCCATAAAAAAGGATGAGTTCATGTCCTCTGTAGAGACATGGATGAAGCTGGAAACCATCAGTCTCAGCAAACTATCGCAAGAACAGAAAACCGAACACCACATGTTCTCACTCATAGGTGGGAATTGAACAATGAGAACACATGACACAGGGAGAGGAACATCACACACTGGGGCCCGTTGTGGGGTGGGGGGTGGAGAGAGGGATAGCATTAGGAGATACATCTAACGTTAATGATGAGTTAATGGGTGCAACACACCAACATGGCACATGTGTACATATGTAACAAACTTGCACATTGTGCACATGTACCCTAGAACATAAAGTATAATAAAAAAAAAATCTTTTAAAAAGAAACTTCAGCACACAACACGCAGTTTCTTCAGTGACCCCCCCCCAAAAAAGGAACATCCCAGCCCCCTGCAACTGCAATATATCTTTTCCACACACAGAATGATGTCAATGGCAAGTAATCATGGGTTGTCTACATAGGTGACTGAGCTAATGACACCTTTGCTTTCTGATGCATCAGTTCAATGTACACTTTATTTTAGGCACATAATTATTTTATTTATTTATTTATTTATTTATTTATTTATTTATTTATTTATTTATTTATGTCAGAGACAATTTCTTGCTCTGTTCCCCAGACTGGATCATAGCTCACTGTAGCCTTGGGCTCAAAGTATTCCTCCACCTCAGCCTTCTGAATAGTGCGGACCACAGGTGCCCATCAGGCCAGGAAAATTTTTAAATTTATTTTAAAGACAAAGTCTCGCTATATTGACCAGAGTGGTCTTGAATTCCTGGTCTCAAATGATCATCTCACCTCAATCTCCAATTTAATAGAATTATTTTAAATATTGTATAAAATTACTTAATGTATTGTATAAGGTTACCTCAAGCTGTTGCATGAGACACGTAGAAAACATCAATGGATTTCTTCTTTAGACTTGTGTCAAATCCCCACGATATCTCACTATGTAGATACAAATATTCCAAAATCCAAAAAAATTTGAAATTCAAAACACTTCTTTCCCCAAACATTTTGAATAAGAGATACTCAAGCTCTACTTGAACATGTCTCTTGGTCTACATAAGCATGCATATCTGAAGGTTATATTACCACTAATTAAAATATTGAGTCTGATTTATATTCATGATTGAATATGTTACATATAACATATTCAACATATGTTATTATATATAACATGTTATAACATACATAACATATTCAACTTATATAACATTTATGTATAATGTATATAAATATATAAAACATATACATTATACATATAAAACCAATATATGTTATATATTGGTTTTCCAGTATCTATGTTATATAAATTGTTACATATATGAAACCAATATATAACAAAATTGGTTTCATATATGTAACAATTTATATAACATATGCATTGTTGTGTATATATTAGAAAAAATTTTCAGTGATGCTGTATTCTTTTCAGCAAAAGATATTCAGATTCACTGAATGCAAATTTGTCACTATGATGACAAAATTTTAAATGATTTTATCATTGTATATTTTACACATCATAAAATATCAAAGTGCATATTGCTGTAATATTAACTACAGGTACTGTGTTATACAGCGTATCTCTGGAAATATTTATCTACCATAACCATAACTTCATACCTATGGAACATTCCCATATCCCCTACCTCCCAGTCTTTGGCAACCATAAATGAATTCTCTGTTTCAATGAGTTTAACTATTTTAGACCCTGCATAGAAGTGGAATCTTGCAATGCTTGTTCTCCTGGGACTGAATTATTTTACTGAGCAAAATGTTCATGTTCATCTATGTTGTTGTAAATGACAAAATTCCCTTCTTTTTCAAGACTGAGTAATATTCCATTGGATTTTTATTCCACAGTTTCTTTATTCATTCATTTGTTGATTGACATTTGGATTGTCCCCATATTCTGGCTAGTGTGAATAATGCCAAAATGGACACAGGAGTGCCTATATCTCTTTGAGATTCTGATTTCAATTTGATTATTGGATCACATGGTAATTCTATTTTTAGTTTATATAAACCTTCATACTATTTTCCGTGGCTGCTGCACTATTTTATATTTCTACCAGCAACATAAAAGAGTTCTAAATTTTTCAAATCCTTGCTAACACTTGTTACCTTTTGATTTTTTTTTTTTTTTTTTTTTTTTTTTTGGTAGAAGCCATTTTAACAGATGAGAAGTGATATCACATTATGGTCTTGATTTGAATTTTCCTGATTATTAATGATGTTAAACATCTTTTCATATACCTGTTGGCTATTTGTGTGTCTTCTATAAACAAATATTTGCTGAAGTCAGTTGCCCATTTTAAAGGGGTTATTATTATTACTTTGCTGTTGAATTGTAGGAGTTCCTTAAATATTTCAGAAATTAACCTTTTGCCAGATATATAATTTGTAAATATTTTCTCCTAATCCATAGGTTACCTTTTCATTCCATTGATTGTTTACTTTGCTGTGTAGAGGCTTTTAAGTTTTATGTAGTCCTACTTATGTATTTTTGTTTTGTTTCCTGTGGTTTTAGTGTAATATCCAAGAAATCACCACTAAGCATATTAAGAAACTTTCCTATGTTTTCTTCTAGAATTTTTACAGTTTTAAGTCTTAAATTTAAGTTTTAATCCACATTAATTTGTTTTGTCTGTGTATGGTGTAAGAAAGCATCTAATGTCATTTTTTTTAATATATGAATATCCAGTTTTCCCAGCACCATCGGCTGAAGAAATGATTTTTTATCCATTTTATATTCTTGGCACCCTTGTCAAATATGAGTTTATTGTAAACATTTGTGTTTATTTTGAGCTTTTATTTTGTTTCATTTGTCTAGATGTCTGCTTTTATGCCAGTGCCACATAGTCTTAATTGCTGTAAATTTGTAATATATTTTGACATCATAAATAGTGATGCCTTCAGCTTTGTTGTCCTTTGTCAGGATCGCTTTACCTTGAAGTTGGGCAGCATAATGCCTCCTACTGTGTTCTTTATGCTGAGAATTACTTTGGCTCTTCATACTCTTTTGGTTCCACATGAATTTCAGAATATTTTTTAAAATTATGTTTAAAAAGGGAGTTGATAGTTTCATAGGCATACTGTTTAATCTGTAAATCTCTGTGGGCATTGCTATAATAATGTAGTTCCAGGAATTCTGTTGTTGTTGTTGATTCATTTGGATTTTCTACATAGACAATCATGTGATCTACGAACAAAAACAGTTTCATTTCTTCCTTCCCAATCTGTATACCTTTTGTTTCCTTTTCTTGTCTGATTAGATTAGCTCGGACTTTCAATACAATGTTGAAAAGTAGTGGTAAGAATGAAAACCCTGGCATTGCTACTAATCTTATCAGTATAGCTTCTGAAGTTTCTTACCATGAAGTATGATGTTGGCTGTTGGATTTTTTGTAGATAATCTTTATCAACTTCAGGAAGTTCTATTTCTATTTAACCAAGAGATTCTGTCATGAATAAGTGTTGGATTTTGTCAATTGCTTGTCTGCATCTATTGATATAATTATGTGGTTTTCGTCTTTGTCCCATTTATGTGATAAATTACATTCACTGATTTTCAAATGTTGAACCAGCATTACCTACCCGTACTAAATTCCATTTGGTTGTGATGTTTGGTTCTTTTAATTCATTGTTGCATTCAGTTAGCTAATATCTTATTGAGGATTAAATCTATGTTTATAAGAGTTATTGGTTTGCAGTTTTACAGCCATTTCATTGTTAGTTTCGGTATTAAGGTAATGCTAGCTTCATAGAATGAGTTAGGAAGTGTCCGTCCTGTTTCTTTCTCCTGGAAAAGATTGTATATAATTGGTAACATTTTTTCTTAAATGTTTGGTAGAACACACCAGTGAATTCATATGGGCTTGGTGCTTTCTTTTCTGGAAGGTTTTTAATTATTGATTCAATTTATTTAATAAACATAGGTCTATTCATAGTATCTGTTTCTTCTTGTATGAGTTTTGGCAGATTGTGCCTCTCAAGGAATTGGTTTATTTCATCCAGGTTTTCAAATTTGTGGTGCTTGATCTGTTCACAGTATTCCTTTATTATCTTTTTAATCTTTGATTTTCTGCAGTTTGTATGATATGCTCAGGTGTGGGCTTTCTTGTTTTGTTTTGTTTGTTTGTTTTGCATTTGCCAAGTCTGGTGGATTTGAGCTTCCTAGATTTGTGATTTGATGTCTGACATTACTTTGGAGAGATTCACAGTTATTACAGTTTCAAATATTTCTTCCTTTGTTTCTCTCTTTCTTCTGCTTCTTGCATTCCCATTACATGTATGTTACACCTTTTATCCTTGTCCCAAAGTTCTCAAATAATGTTTTTAGTCTTTTCTATATTTGCTCTTCAGTTCTGAAAATCTCTATTGACATATCCTCAAGCTAACGGCTTCATTTCTCCTCCATGTCCAGTTTACTAGTGAGTCCATGATTGGCATTCTTTATTTCTGTCTCAGTGTATTTTATCTCTAGCATTTCTCTTTGTTTCTTTCTTGGAAATTTCTGTCACTGTTAGAGCCTTTAGCATATTAATCATAGTTATTTTAGATTTTTGGTATGATAATTCCAGTATTCCAGTTAATATCTGACTCTGGTTATGACGCTTGCTCTGTCCTTTCAAACTGTGTTTTCTTAAGCAGCCTTTAGTAACGTGATGGTAATGTGTGAGGGGAAGGAGAAAGCATTCTACAGTCTTATAATTAGGTCTCAGTCATTTAGTGATACTGGGACCCTGAACTGAACTTCGTGAGTGCTTTCTAGTACTCCCCTCACCTTAGGTGACAAAAGATAATTAGAGAAGGTAGAAGTCTGGTATTTTTCTTTTTCCACATGGAAGGCTAGGAGTAGACTAAAGCAGAACTAAAGCTGGCCAGAGTTGGATAATTCCCTTCCCCAACATTAGTGAAGCTCTGATAAGCTTCAACGTGTTATGTTCCGGTAAAGTAGTTTCTCATGAGGGCAAGCCTTGTTAAGAAGAGCAAAATGCTTTTTCATGTTTCTAAATGGCCACTTCTCCCCTCCCATTGCCAGAATCAAGAGGGAATTTTCCTCAGATTTTTACTGTGAGAACATAGTAGAACTCCCAGAAGTAAAACTGTGAAAAGTGTGAGTGTGTTCCCCTAAGGCTGAACACCCTGAATTTCCCAACTCTCAGACTTCTCCCCATTGAGCCTGCAACAATTTGTCAATTATAGATCAGGTTTTCTACCCTGGAACTTGTTTCTATGGTGGCTTCTTCTTGGGGCAGCACTTTGCCCTGTGACATCAGTTTCATGACAGATCTAAAAAGAATTGGTCACTTTTGGTTTGTTAAGCTTTTACTTACTAGGATGGAATTATAATGTCCAGGATGCCTAAGTATCAGACCAGAACTCAATGGTATTTTAATACTCATTTTTCTCATTGTCTATGACATTCTATAACTTATCTGTTTAGAAAATGACTTACAGAAACAAGTCAACTCATATATTTCCTTCAAAGCCTTCTCTAACTTTGATTGGCCTTTCTCATGACCTTGCTAACGTAGTATAAAACATACAGAAAAGTAGTCTATCTTGTTAAAATGTATTGATTCAGAAGAATGATTTAAATGGCATCTTTTGCACCAAACAAATCCTTAGGTGGGATAAAGGTGACAGGTGACTGCCTTGCTTAAAATTTTCTATTGCAATAAATACAGCTCACGATATATTTAAAGTTATTTACAGATACCTCTAGTTTATATATTTACATTACAAATAATATGCTGTAACTCTGTTATTTTATATTATAGCACCACCTTTTTAATGAAAGCATTTTAATATAGATACTATTAATTAGTGTACCAACACACAACTTGGTCAATGGATCGGTGTTTGCAAAACACACATTTTCATACACTGATGACTTCAATTATTAAAGCAGAGAGTCATCAGCAAATAAACAAGATTGGTCATGTAACTACAGACTCAAATGCCCTAATATGCAACTGGATTATGAAAACAAGCAGCTGTACCAACAAGATAGGCAATCAAATTGACGAAGTATGTCTTTGAGTTAATGAAGTATTTGCCACTTGACAAATATAAGTAAGTGCTGAAATGGTGAAATGAACTGATTTGGATTATCACATTTATTCAGAGTAGACCCAACTTAAATGAGATTATTGTGCGTGCACATGAGGCAAATGCAGTTTTCTAGGTAACAGAGAATTAAAAGGATCTAGAATACAAAGCAAACCATTTTTAAATATAAGATAAACTTATCAAATAAAATTTCATATTTAGAAATAATCCAAGGGCTAGACAACAAATATGCTACAGACTATAATAAATCTATATAATTCTTGGTAAAGATACAATATAGTTCATTGCATCTTTTTTATCAAGTCCAGGAGTTCAACACACTATAGAAAATTAGCAGCATCTACAATTAATTATAAAATGTTTTGTGACTTTATTACATGACATGACCTGTTACAAAATGTACACAAAAGGAGTTTTAACTCAACAATCATGAAAGTACAGCAGACTTCAAATAAAGTATTTATTCTCAGTAGCTACTCAACAGTTTAATATAGAATACAAAGCAACATAAGCAAATGAAATTATATTTATTTAGTATTACATCTAGTACTGTTCAAATGTATGCAATGAGTGTATGTCTGTGCTGTTTACTAGTCAACTAAGAACCTATTATTCTGTTCCATTCAGTTAATACACAATAATTACCTATGATTATTATCATTCACCAAGTTAAAGATAAAAATCTTACTATGTTAAGCAATTTTTAGCTTACAGAGTTATGATGGAAAATGAAATAAAAAGTAAAGACAAATACCTTGTTTCTATCTTTCCCTTTAGCTAATTAGTTCCAGAGACCCCAGCATCTCTTACCTTTTCCATGCATGCTTTTCAAATACTTTTTCTGGCCTTTGAGTTTTCCTTCTTCCAGTAAATATTCTATTGTGCAAATATTTCACAGTTACCAAAATCTAAAACACAAGATTTTATGATTCTACTCAACTTTTTAAAAATATTTACCTACTGTGAAATGATTCGTTTTTCATTCTTCTCATACTATACACTTTGGAAGAAAGTTATTAATAACCCAGATTTGAGGAGTGTGGAGTTACCACTCCACCTCTTTGAAAAAAAATCTACTTTGAAAATTGTAATTCTTCAGCAGAGGAGATTTGTCCATTTTCTCTATTTTACTTAGTTTTTAGTGATTTATTTATATCAGTATGACATTATGAATACTGATTTTGTATTAAGGGTTAAAATACAATACTACATTAGTTTGTGGTTTTTATTGCTTCAGGTTTGGCCATGAGTAGATCTTTCCATTGGTAAATGTCTCCCTATAACATACCCATGTTTGGGGGATTTTTTTTTTTTTTTTTTTGTCTTTTGTTTGATTGGTTTTGCTCTATTTTGTTTGAGCACATCTTCACATTCTATTACTATAAGGTTATCCAGTCTAACCTTGTATATTTCCATTTCCAGCCCTATAATCAGACATTTCTCCAAGGTGAACTAATTTTTTATTGGATGATAGTATCATAATAAAGATATGGGTGCTAGATGCGTTCATTGGTTTTGGGTGCCTTTTGTTTTAGGCCCTCTCAGTTGTCAGAGCAGGGAAATATGTGTATATACAAAGAATTTTACATACCTTATATATAACAATTTATATGGCATACATCTATATCTATACTAAGATAACATGAAGTCATTATGACGTCTCCTATTGTAAAATTTTACTGCT
The DNA here is from genome assembly GCF_002776525.5 of Piliocolobus tephrosceles. Taxonomy (NCBI): domain Eukaryota; kingdom Metazoa; phylum Chordata; class Mammalia; order Primates; family Cercopithecidae; genus Piliocolobus; species Piliocolobus tephrosceles. The sequence continues at coordinate 33,845,588 of NC_045455.1, forward strand.
TGGATACATTTTGCTTTCCTCACTTGCTTGTTTTTAACTTCTCAGTCCAGTAGTAAGAAACACTGATTTAACCATCAGATATCGATGTACTATAAGTTTAAATTTCAGTAAACATGTCTAGTGGTTTCTGAATTGTTAGCCTATAACCCCATAGGGAATGATTTTTATCAACTAAAATGCAATTCTTATGCGGTTACATTTCCACTCATAAACAAAGTGACTCAGTGCAGCACCTTCAGCTCCCACCTCCTTGTGTGAGGTTGTATTATACATTTGTAATACAGTTAGATTTTATTAGCACATTCTGAATTCCATCCAGAGATGCTGATACTCTTCAGTATTTCTTTAATTTGTATACATTGTTTCATTTTTATGTTTTATAGGTTTATGGGTTTTAACAAATGCATGGTGCAATATATCTAATCATATAACTATTATTCCAGTAAAATAGTATCATATAGGATAGCTTTATCATTCTAAAAATATTTTCTTAGCTATGTCTATTACACACAGTGACACAAACATACTAAAACACTCTATTCCTTAAATAATATGAATCTTATGATCTCATCCTAATACAGTGTTCAACCAAAAATATAAAATTTTCATTTTTCCTTCTCCTCTATTCTGGAAAATGTATACTTTTTTTTCCTGTTTTCTTCCTACCTCTCTAATTATGCATAAAATATATTAAATTAAAGATAATAAAACTCAATAAATTTCAGGAAAATTTAGTTTGGCAATCATAACAGCAATGTGTTAATAAAAGGTGCATATTAATTTCATTTTATTTTGTTTTTTGTTGCTATTATTTTATGTTAAGCCATTTAAGTGTCCATTTCATTTATAATGGTTTATAACTGTTGGTGTTAGGAACAGATTGAGTGAACACTATTCTACTTGCAGTATACTTCTCTCTAAATCAACTATGTTTTCAGATTCATTAATCTTTTCCTCCAAAATATCTGATTTTATCACACCAGGTGTATTTTCATCTCGTTCATTTTGTTTCTCATCTCAAAGTTTAGTTTGGGTCCTTCTTTTATGCTTTACGTTTGTCTACTTAACAAATGAATGGAATACATTTGTAAGAATTTTTTTTAATATTGTTGCATATTTCTGTCCTGTTTAATCAGTTTTGAATAATTTATGTTTTCAGCCTTGAGTTGTATATTCCTCGTTCTTTGAGTGTCTGATATTTTGTAATTAGCAGCAACATAATGTGAATTTTACATTTTGGGGTGCTGAATATGTTTGTATTCAATATTTCTGAGCTTTGCTCTAGTGTGATATGATATTTTCTGGATTTGGTACAGTGTTAATTATTTTGTTACCAACAACTGAGGGAAAACACTTCTTAGGGCTCTATCCAGTTATTCATGAATTATGAGTCTTTCCAGTTTGGCCGATGTTAACATAAACTATTCCTTATACTTTGTGTGTATCAGACACTATTAGTCTCATCTTTTTTAATGTTTTCCTAATCTTTGATAGTTTTCTCTCACATGTGTGCCATTCAGCATTCTGCTGAACACTTGAGGTTAATCCTCTGAGAAATCTGACTTCCTCTCTGCTTCTTTCTCATGTTTGCCATTCTGTCCTGTGATTTCCAGTGCATTAGATCAGGCTACTATAAAAGAATACCATAGACTGGGTAGCTTAAACAGCAAAACTTTGCTTCCTACAGTTTTGGAGGCTGGGAAGACCAAGGTCAAAACACCATCAGATCCAGTGTCTGGTAAGGGCTCTATTTCTGATTTGCAGATGACCATCTTCTCTGTGTCTTTATTTTGCCATCTTCTTGTGCCCTCACATGAAAGAGAATATAAAAGAGAGGAAGCAAACTCTCCTCTCTCTGTTTATAATGGCACTACTCCTATCTGAGAGCTGCACCATCAAGACCTAATTACCCTCCAAAGGCTCATCTCCAAATACCACCACATTGGGGATTTAGGCTTCCACACAGAAATTTTGGGTAGACACAAACATTCAACCCATGGCATCTAGCTACCTTTGTTTTCCTGGACTCTCAGCTCTATTCTTACAACTCAGGGAATACATCAATCTTCACTGGCATTTCTTCCCCTTGTTCCATAGTCTGAAAACTATTTTAAATTTATTTTATTCATTTTTTGTTGCTTCAGGTGGGAGGGCAATTATCTTCCCACATACTCCATCTTAGCCAGAAATAGAAACTTTGTGATGTACTTTGTTCATAATGGTATACTAATGTGTCAAAGCATTCTATTTTAAACTCACAGAAATAGAAAAAAAATGTTAATGGAGCAGCCATAAGTGAATAGTGTAGAAGTTTATAAAGATCCAGGAGTATGGCCAGGCCTGGTGGCTCATGTCTGTAATCCCAGCACTTTGGGAGGCTGTGTCAGGTGGATCACCTGGGATCAGGAGTTAGAGACCAGCCTGACCAACATGGTAAAACCCCTTGCTACTAAAAATACAAAATTAGCCCGACATGGTGGTGCATGCCTATAATCCCAGCTACTTGGGTGGCTGAAACAGGATAATCACTTGAACTCGGGAGGCGGAGGTTGCAGTGAGCCTAGATCGTGCCCTTGCACTCCAGTATGGGCAACAAAAGCGAAACTCCGTCTCAGGAAAAATAAATAAATAACATAAATAAATAAATAAATTCCAGGAGTACAAGTTAGCTGGAATGAATGAATGCTAAAACAGTCTAGAAGTTAGAAGGAGACATTCAGCACAGCTCAGCAAACAAGCCAATGCCACTCTAAAAATTTCACTTGGGTTTACAATCCCAAGATAGTTATTTAACTGTGTAAGCCTTAGACTCCACAAGTGTAAAATTGAGGTAAAAATTTTGTTCACCTCATAGAGTGTTTTGGGAGAATTAAATGTGTTAGCATGTAAAATGTCCGGAATATTGCATTTGCTCAATACATGGAAATTCCCATTTATCTGTCATAAAGATTATTGTGGCACATGGGAAGGAATATCATTTAAGCCATTTCTACTGAAGGGCGAGCTTAAATTGAACATATTTTCACCCTCAAGTGTAAATTATCCACAGAAAATTGCAAAAGCATATTTAGGGAGTGGAGGAAAAATAAGGAAAAGAAAAGTGCATTTCAAGTTTTATCTTGCAGAAGCTGAGAACCCTTGCTTTCAGGATGTAAAGTTTTGATGGATGCTTGAGGGATTTGGAACTCTAGAGTGGTAACTCAAAAACTTATTTAGCTGCCTATTTCAGTTAGGTAATTTCAATCTAGTGTCAACATTCTCTCTTTAAATGCTCCAGTGAATGTAGAGTCAGCCAATCCCCTTCACTTTCTCTATATTTCTCATTCCTATTATGCCACTTAGCTTGCTAACTCTTTTGCAATAGAGAATTGATTCCAGATGATAGATTGATTTTTTTTTTCCCCACTGTTCCTATATACTACCAGTGTCCCAATCAGGTTAAAACCACCTCCGTAATCCTGTCTTTTCAGTTTTTCTCCTTGCAATCATTCCAGGTAAGAAGTACTGTGTTCTTTAGGGTTTATTGCATATTGTGTGAGGTACACAGTTATCTCCATGTAATCAAAACATAATAGTAATTAACAGATTGAGAATATCTGAGCAGAGAAAGATCAAAGAGCACAAAATTATTTTAGCTTCCACAGTTGTTTAAAAGAGTGGTTTAGTTGTGGAAGAAAAGATGAATGTACTATGAAGATAACTCCTTTCGGGGAAACAGGGAACTTCAAATTCATGAAACAACCTTGAAATGTCTTTGGAGCTCAGTTAGGGAAATTACTTATGAATGTTGCTGAAATCAGCCGGAAGATTTGGAATTCCTAGATGAGATGGGGTCAGGGCCAACTTTATGGCCATCTGAGATAAAACTTACATCGTTCCTCAGTATAACACTTGGCCCATAAGAGATCATCTAACATAAACTTCTTCATCTGGAAAAGTAATTCATTTGGCTTGAAGTGAAATATTCATCAATTTTTAATAATATTAGAGGTACAACATACTAGAAGCCAAGAAGAAAAATGAGAGCATTCGTATGCTGAAGAAGATTAAGAGAGCTTGACACATTAGTATGACTACCTGGAATCCTATCAAGAAGAACAAACTGGAGCCTCAGGTAATTTTAGAAAGAAGGGATTCCCAAGGCATTATCTGGAAGTGGTTTCACAAAACTACTTTTGTGCCATGTAATGCTGAGCATGACAAATTTAACATTATAATAAATTCATATTGTGAGCTGAGCTGTCCGTACTGACTAGTGTAGTCAGAGGAGGCTGTTCAAGGCTAGTTGCCTGTATATGGAATACAAACTGAGAATGATAAATGTTTTCAATGTAAACACTCACTTCCTCTATGAGTTTCCTCCTTTCTTCTGTGAATAAGATTTGCTTAATCTTGATTAATGGTGTTTTGTTATTCCTGCTGAGATTGGCCACACTGTACCTTTTTCTTGGAGTAATAAAGTCTAATGAAGACAGGAGTGAATCACTGGGTTCACAAATAGTGCTCATGAAAATGGATAAGCACATGCCCAGCATGTGGAATCCTCTGATGAGGGACAATGACTAGGGAAATATTTTCCACCTTCAGAGTGGACATTCAACAAAAATGTATAATCACTCCAAGTCGGGCTATCATTATAGTTATTTCTCCAGGGGAAAGGCTAGTAGGACCATCCTGAAGGACAAAGAGAATTAATACTGTGCTTGTCTTATCTACTTATCCCCAATTTAAGCAATCTGAAACTCTTTTGCCATTCACTGGAGTCACTTTGGGAGCAGAAAGTGGAGATGAATGCCCAGAGATAAGATACAGAAATTCTTTCCCAGCATACCAGATGGAACAATTTCCACTGCTTTTCTCTACTGTGCTAGGAAGTACTTAAAACCCTGGCCAAGTCAGAGGGGGCTTTTCAAGTTATATTAATGTTCAGAGAGTCAACATCAGAGCACAGCTGGACCAGCCAGCCTGTAAAATGTATTTTAGAAAGCCATTAGTGCATGTTGCCTATGGGTAATGGCAGGCATGGAACAACCGATTACACTGCAGTACTATGCCAAGGTATTCATTCCTGAGTAGCTGTAGCTACAGAAAGAATCTTATTGTCAGATTGTGATATCTGGTAATCATAGTACAAAGAGGGAAAAAAGGTCATTTAGGAATTTAATTGTATGTATGTACTGTCTGCTCCTGCAAGAGGCATGACATCTTCAGATTCTGACAAAATGTTTATGGAAAGCATAATCCGTCATTGGCCTCTGTTTGAGAATAGAGTTTTACCAAGTCTATCTGACAATTACAAGCTGGTCCATGTCCACAAATTATATGCTAAGATCTCTTCAAAACATGTCCATCCAGATAACCTCTGCCTTGTGAGCCTTGGTGGCTTACCCCACAAATCCCTCATTTAGCACCAAATGGCTTCACTGTACCTACATTTTCCTAGCAAATTTAAGTGTGGATCCAGTGAGCTAATATAAACACTGATCTGCATTATTTCTTCTGTTGCTTTCTTCCAGATATGTCCCTTCTGGGGAGCATGTACTCGATGTATTTGCCTCCATTGAAATTGACTCTTCACATGGATCTCCCTCTAATTGTCTAGGAATATAAAGTTTGAAGACATTTGTCAGAGCTATTAACAATGGCAGTTACAGTGGTATGTTCCAGTAAATTTCAGTGGCATACTGTATGGCAAAGAATGCTGACTGGAGCTTAATCTATTCCATTGAACATACAATACTGTGGGCTGTCACCAATTTTCCATAGTTAGGAAGAATTGTACTGTAGCATGATTTTGAATTGCCCATCTTATAAATGAGCTATCCCACAACAGAACTGTGCTTTTTTATCAGATAGTAATCTTGTAAGTAGCGCCCATTAGAACAGTGATTTTAAAAAAAAGCGAATGAGCGCATTTTTATATTCCAAATTATGTAAGCAGCTGCTCATTTTTTTCCAGTATGATAAGGTTTTGAGCCATTGATTGGATGTGACATTTACATTTTACAGATAATTCTTATACTCACATTATGTAGTCTGGGTTCAGAAGCAACCCATTGCAGTATGGGAAAGTGATATCTGAGTAAAATAATGTTCTCTTCTGCAAGATTATTTGCTTTCACTAAGGTCCAGTAAAAGGGAACACTGCCACTCAAAGGGTATAAAATAAAAAGTCCTTGAGTTTTAAATTCCAGCACCAAAAATGACAAATGATTTCAATCAGCTATGAGCTGGCCATCGATATGTATTTTCCCAGACATTGCAACTCCATAACTGAAGCAGAAGAAAGACCTGAAGACAGAATGTCTTACCCATATCTGCAATCCAGTTATCCAGACTACTGGTTCCAAAAAGTTCTCTGTTCAACTTTGCAAGTTGGCTAGTGATTTATTAAAAAAAAGTTAAAAATATAATTAGATAGAATAAGATTTAGTATTTGATAGCACAGCTGATTGATTATAGTCAGCAATAATTTATTGTACATTTAAATATAATTAAAAGAGTATAATTTGAATGTTTATAACACAAAATAATGATAAATGCTTGAGGTGAAGGGTGTGAAAGACATGAGCTTATGTCTTTCTGAGTTTGAAGGGTTTGAGCTAGAGCTAGCATTAAAAGTTGAGAATTTTACCCAGATGTAATTATTATTCATTGTATGCTTATCTCGAAATATCTCATGTATCCCATAACTACATACACCAATCACATACACCCAATTTTTTAAAAAGAGTCAAACTAAATTTCAAGATATGGAATATGCTGCCTCTGTGTCAATTCTTTTGACAAATCTGGTTTCAGTGTATATCTTTGGTGGAAACACAAATCAAATCCAGAAACAAAGCTCCAGTGGAGTCAGGGGATGTTGGGTGGATATTTTAGCCTTAAATTACCTGCAACTTGAACAGAGGAACAAAGGAAACAGAAATAAAAGCTGCCAAAGCATAATATCCGCAAGAATATTTTAATTGCAATCTGTGCCGTTCACCTTTATAGTCTACAGGAAATACAATACAGTGTTTTCAAATACTCTGGCACTCACTTCAATGATGTGGGAGAGTGTCTTAGGTAAACTCAAGGGTTGGTGAATGGATCAGCATACTAAACACATTCAACTATTCTTTTTTTGGTTTTAGGAATCTTGTTTTGATTTGTTGGTCTGGAATATTTATTGTGGAAAAACTTTGAGATTAGTGGTTTCAAACAACCAAATCAACAAAAAACTGAAGAATCTCTCTTGGTTGCCAAAGCAAGCACATTCTGTAAACTCTAAGTTTATCTATATTTCTATGTTTATTTAATATAAGATTATATTCTAACTTCCATGGCCCGACACCATGAAAATGTATTCTAAAACATCACGCACATTTTTAAAAGCATATCAATTTCATGTGACAATCCACTGCTACTGAATATAATTCAGTATTATATATATATTACTGAATATATATTCAGTATATTGGATTGGAATATAATTATAGTGGGGGACTCTGAGACTGAGGAGTTTGAGACTTCAGCATGAGACCATATACAGTCATTTGCAAGGTCTGCCACAGGGCCACTAAGCAAGGCTAGTATTGCCTCATCAGGTGGAAAAAGGTACTGCATCTGATGGGGTGGGAGGGTTAGGGAGAGGTGAGCCATGGGGATCCCAGGGCTCATCCAAGTCTCCCACACGGTTTCATGTCAATTCTTAGGATGCCACCCTTTTTCTGGGAAATGCCTTAGCTTTCACTTTAAAAAGTTGACATATCTAATAATTCAAATGATATAATTTGGCAGTGAACCGAAAATACATTGGAAAATGTAACACAGCATATGTTTTCAGTCAGAAAAAGTTAGTGTTTATCAGACCATACCCTGAATCAAATGTTTGAGATTTTGAACTTAAGTTTTTTCTTTTTTCTTTCTTTTTTTTTTTTTTTTTTGAGACAGAGTCTTGCTCAGTCGCCCAGTCTGGAGTGCAGTGGGGCCATCTCGGCTCACTGCAAGCTCCGCCTCCCCGGTTCCCACCATTCTCCTGCCTCAGCCTCCCAAGTAGCTGGGACTACAGGCGCCCGCCCCCACGTCCGGCTAATTTTTTTGCATTTTTAGTAGAGATGAGGTTTCACCGTGTTAGCCAGGATAGTCTCGATCTCCTGACCTCATGATCCGCCCGCCTCGGCCTCCCAAAGTGCTGGGATTACAGGCGTGAGCCACTGCGCCCAGCCAAGTTTATTCTTTAAACCTCTAGTTTAGTTATAAGTAGCCAATGCACACTAAATCATGGTAAACTTCGTGTCCTTTACCCTGTTGTTTGGCAAAATTTACTCAGTTCCCTTAGCTAGACTATGCCCTTGTTGCCACAGAAGTTGGAGATGTAAATATTTATCTTCTATTTTAAAGATTCAAGATTGAAAATGTGGAAAACTTTTCCCCATTTGAAGAGTGATTAAAAAAATACTGGGCTATGTTATGTTAAAAGTTCACTGCAAATGATAGTGCAGTGTGATAAAGACAAACTTCCAGATACGTCTTTTGTTGAGATAATTGTTCAATATACCAAAAATTGGCTTTATCTGAGTGGCCTTAGAAATAAAACCGTAAACAATTTTAATCTGTAATATATAAAGAGTTTTGGAAAATAAAGAATAAAATTGTCAACAACTCTGAAACTAGAGACAAGAAAAGACAGTCCATGGGGGGAAATATAAACATCTCTCTCTTGTGTATGTAAAAAAAAAGTCCAGTTTGCTAAAAATAAAAGAAATGTAAATTAAAATTATACCAAGACACTAATTTTTACTGAGGAACTTATCAAAACGTCCAAAAGTTTACTGATTATATGGCAAGGCTGAAGAAAAACAGGCACTCTTTTTTTTTTTTTTTTTGAGACAGAGTCTCGCTCTGTTGCCCAGGCTGGAGTGCAGTGGCCGGATCCCAGCTCACTGCAAGCTCTGCCTCCTGGGTTTACGCCATTCTCCTGCCTCAGCCTCCCAAGTAGCTGGGACCACAGACGCCTGCCACCTCACCTGGCTAGTTTTTTGTATTTTTTTAGTAGAGATGGGGTTTCACCGTTTTAGCCAGGATGGTCTTGATCTCCCGACCTCGTGATCCACCCGTCTCGGCCTCCCAAAGTGCTGGGATTACAGGCTTGAGCCACCGCGCCCGGCCAAAACAGGCACTCTTATATGCTGTCAGTGTGAATTGCAAAATAGTACAACTCTTACAAAGAAGTTGTAACACTTGAACTAAAAAAAAATCTTATCCTAAAGATGCATTTGCAAAATTATAAAAATCATACACACGAGTTCAATATTTTCAGCACTTCTTGTAATAGTATGATTTTATAAATAACATAGTTGTCAGTTATTAGGATACCAATTAAATACATCATGTAAAATCTCTAATAGTATACTAAGCAGCTTTAAACATTTAAAGAGAGATATCAAAATGCACAAACATGGCGTGATCTCTGGAATTTAGTATTAAATGTGAAAACAAAGAGTTGTGAAACTTTTGTTTATAATACTAGTATTAAACAAGAAAATCTTCAGTCTTTATTTGAAATGTAAGGTAGCACAAAACATCATTTGAGGAAGAAACTGTTTTACTCCCTTTTAAGATAGAAGGATTTATATATGATTTTGTCTACTTAGGGTTTTGGTTGGTTGGAGGGTAAATGTGTGCAGTTTCATACAATTGAGGACAGAAAATTGGTGCATTTTTATGTGTCCAAATTAAGGTGAAAAGGCAGAAGTAATTCTGACATAAAGATGAGCATGTTAGGCAGCTAGAGAGGATCAGGTTTTAGTTGGGTAAATAGAAAATTACTAGGAATGCAGAATTTTCCAGAGACCCTGACAATTCATAGGCATGCATTCATTTTTGTGCACTCAAATGTATCCTCATAAATACTTACAAAATCACAACCATACAGATATATCCACATATCACTTTTATTTATTGAAAAAAGAACAAAGAAATGAAAAGCAATAAATTAGAAAAAACAGTTGCATGTAAAAACAAATGAATACATTGTGTAATTATAATGTAAATGTATTTAAAATGAATCATTAAAATTAAAAATAAAATGAATGACCACAGAGAGAACATATTACAAGTGTCTTCAAAAGATTTATGATAATATTTTGACTGTGCATTCCTATTGGTATAAAATCTAAGTACTGAAAAACTACAATATTTGCCAGCAGACTGCTTTTTGTAATAATATTGCTTGTGTTCATGCTTTGTTTTTTATCCTGAGACTGTCGTAAATGTACTGTAAAATAAAACATATGAATAATTGTGTGGGTGTTATTGAGAAGAGATACTCCTCATTCTGTAGGGAAAGATACATACGAAAAAGATATAAAATTGTGCAAAAACTCTGCCACATTGAATTCAAGTGGAAAGCATCAATGCTTGATACTTAATATAAATATTCTGTTAATTATATTCTCCTTAATATAAACATTCCCTAGTAGCACTCATTGGAAATTGTTTAGAACTATGACCAAACCAGGAGCACTGAGCATCCTTAGCTCACAGGTTGAAGTTGTGCTGAAATTGAAGGTATTTATACCTGAAAGTAGCCAAGCCACCTTGGACAAATTACTGATTCTGGATGTAGGGTGGGATCCTACATATGATGTCTTGATATTAAAGATGACAACATAGTTATAAAAGACTATGTGTCTTTGATACTTGACTACTTTATCATATGTCAAGAAAATTAAGGAGTGGCCTAAGAAAACTCACATTATGCAGTCTGCAACAATTTGAGCATCACAATAATAATGACTGCAATTGAGCAAATACATATTAAATGTGTTTAAATCCATGAGTTCTTAATAAATCTCAAAATATTCTTATAGGTCATTCTCATCTTTGAAGAATGAAAGAAAACCTCAAAAAAAATGCTAAAAGAGAAACAATCATTCATCTTGGCTTTTATTCACTATCTTGGTACTTTAAGAGAAGAGTTAATAGAAGTTTATTTTATAGAAATATCCTGCATAATGTAAGAAAATGAAAGATGGAATTAAACTATACACATTTTGCAATTCCTAATGAATGATTAGATCTAAGAAATGATTATCAATGTTCAATACAGCAAAAAGAGTAATAGTGAGACATGTACCTTCTGATGAAAAAATACAATATCCTCTATCCAACACAAAATTAAAATGGAATCTGTTTAAGCCTGGTGATTCCATCACAAGGTTATAATGGGCAAAATTCAGACCATAAGTACTCTACATGATAAAGAACTTAGTGTCTTTAACAATATTAACATTTCAGGGGAAGAAAAAAAAAAAAAAAAAAAAGGTGAGAGCAGCACCTGAAGATTGAAAGAGATTTAAATGAAAACCAACAAATTATTGTAATACGTGGATCTTATTTGGATCCCAATCAAAGCAAAAGGTAAAAACCAATCAATCACAAACCGGAATATATAGCACACATTGACTAGATACTCCATGAAATAAATAAATAATTACTTTTCATGTGATAATGGAACTCTGTGCTTTCAAAAAGCCCTTATCTTGGCCAGGCATGGTGGTTCAGGCCTGTAATCCCAGAACTGTGGGAGGCCAAGGCGGGCAGATCACCTGAAGTCAGAAGTTTGAAACCAGCCTGGTCATCATGGGGAGACCCCCGTCTCTACTAAAAATACAAAAATTAGCTGGGTGTGGTGGCACATGCCTGTAGTCCCAGCTACTCGGGAGGCTGAGGCGAGAATTGCTTGAATCTAGGAGGCAGAGGTTGCAGTGAGCCAAGATCGTGCCATGGTACTGCAGCCTGGGAGACAGAGCAAGACTCCGTCTCAAAAACCAAAAACCAAAAAACAAAACAAAACTAAACAAAAATGTCCTTACCTTTCAGAAATGCATAATGCAATATTTATAGAAGAAATGCTGTATCTCCTTGGTTGGGCTTGAAATAATACAGATGTAAGGGTGTGTAGATATACTGAAGCAACATTGGCCATGTAATGATGACTGTTAAAGTTGAGTGATGGCTCAGTCTCCCCTCAATTTTTGTATATGTTAATATTTCCATAACAATAATTTTAAAAATCCAAAAAGATAAATAAATTTGCTGTGTATATTATTTAATGAGGCACCTAAACTCGAAGACCTAATATAGAAAATAGAAGAAAACAACTACAAAATATATCGTATGTGGACACAATTTTGGTGGCTGAATATTTACAATAGCTCATTAAATGACCACATGATACAGTCAGATGAGTTTCTTCTCTCTTCTTCCTTTACACAGACCAGCAACTCCAAGTTGCCTATTAAAGCTGAAGTTTTTTGTTTGTGTTGTTTCATTTTGGGGGGTTTCTTTGTGTTTTAAGAGTAAGCCAGTACCCATACATCGACTGTCATCCACACAGTGAATACTCCAGAATTTTCTATAAAACAGAGTTCTGAGAAGCTTTCTGGTTAAAAGTATAAGTGAAAGCCTCGTGCATGCTAAGAGACTAATGATGAAATTGTATTTATTTAGCAAGTTTACTGTTTGAAAGGACTTATGAAAATGATGATGAAGTCCATAGGCTAGCTAAGATCTGCTGACTAACTCCGTTTGCCATCCTTTGCACCAACCACTGCCCTTGCATCTATTTTAAATGACATTCACAAGACAAGGGTATTCCTGCCTGGAAAAAGGAAATAAACACTGCTTTTTTTTTTCTTTCTCCACACTATTACTCAAATAAATATGCTTACTCTTAAGAGATGGGGTGCTGTGACTATCCTGTTTGTCTTACATACAACTTGTAGGTAATGGAATGCCAGTGAATTACCTCATTTTATTGTTTCTGGTTCATGGAAGGAGGGACTAGAGCCAGATGGCCAATGTTCAGAACCTGGCTCTCTTTCTTACTTGCTGTAAGAAAGAAAATTTAATTACTTTCCTTTGGTTTTCAGTTTCATCATCACAAAAATTAAAATAAAAATAGCATTTCTCATTTTAAGGATTGCTGCAAGGACAAAATGATTTAGCAATTAAAAAGTTTTAACACATAAGAAGTATTTGATAACTGTTGTCATTTTCATCGTAAGTTGTTAGACGATAAGTTGTTAGAAGACTTTCAAGATTGTGATTATTTGAGATAAGGGAGAGAGCAAGATGGCCGAATAGGAACAGCTCCAGCCTCCATCTCCCAGCGCGAGCGACACAGAAGACCGGTGATTTCTGCATTTTCAACTGAGGTACTGGGGTCATCTCACTCGGGAGTGCCGGACAATCCGTGCTGGTCAGCTGCTGCAGCCTGACCAGCGAGAGCTGAAGCAGGGCGAGGCATTGCCTCACCTGGGAAGCGCAAGGGGGAAGGGAGTCCCTTTTCCTAGCCAGGGGAACTGAGACACACAACACCTGGAAAATCGGGTAACTCCCACCCCAATACTGCGCTGTAAGCACACCGGAACACCAGGAGAATATATCCCATACCTGGCCGGGAGGGTCCCATGCCCACGGAGCCTCCCTCCTTGCTAACACAGCAGTCGGCAGCAATCTAACCGCAAGGCAGCAGCGAGGCTGGGGGAGGGGCGCCCGCCATCGCTGAGGCTTAAGTAGGTAAACAAAGCCGCTGGGAAGCTCGAACTGGGTGGAGCTCACAGCAGCTCAAGGAAACCTGCCTGTCTCTGTAGACTCCGCCTCTGGGGACAGCGCACAGCTAAAAAATAACAGGGGAAGCAGCAGAGGCCTGTGCAGACGCGAACGACTCTGTCTGACAGCTTTGAAGAGAGCAGTGGATCTCCTAACACGGAGGTTGAGATCTGAGAAGGGGCAGGCTGCCTGCTCAAGTGGGTCCCTGACCCCTGAGTAGCCTAACTGGGAGACATCCCCCACTAGGGGCAGTCTGACACCCCACACCTCACAGGGTGGAGTACACCCCTGAGAGGAAGCTTCCAAAGCAAGAATCAGACAGGTGCACTCGCTGATCAGCAATATTCTATCTTCTGCAACCTCTGCTGCTGATACCCAGACAAACAGGGTCTGAAGTGGACCTCAAGCAATCTCCAACAGACCTATAGCTGAGGGTCCTGACTGTCAGAAGGAAAACTATCAAACAGCAAGGACACCTAAACCAAAACCCCATCAGTAGGTCACCATCATCAAAGACCAGAGACAGATAAAACCACAAAGATGGGGAAAAAGCAGGGCAGAAAAGCTGGAAATTCAAAAAATAAGAGCGCATCTCCTCCTGCAAAGGAGCACAGCCCATCGCCAGCAATGGATCAAAGTTGGTCAGAGAATGACTTTGACAAGATGAGAGAAGAAGGCTTCAGTCCATCAAACCTCTCAGAGCTAAAGGAGGAATTACGTACCCAGCGCAAAGAAACTAAAAATCTTGAAAAAAGAGTGGAAGAATTGACAGCTAGACTAACTAATGCAGAGAAGGTCATAAACGAAATGACAGAGATGAAAACCATGACACGAGAAATACGTGACAAATGCACAAGCTTCAGTAACCGACTCGATCAACTGGAAGAAAGAGTATCAGCGATTGAGGATCAAATGAATGAAATGAAGCGAAAAGAGAAACCAAAAGAAAAAAGAAGAAAAAGAAATGAACAAAGCCTGCAAGAAGTATGGGATTATGTAAAAAGACCAAATCTACGTCTGATTGGGGTGCCTGAAAGTGAGGGGGAAAATGGAACCAAATTGGAAAACACTCTTCAGGATATCATCCAGGAGAACTTCCCCAACCTAGCAGGGCAGGCCAACATTCAAATTCAGGAAATACAGAGAACGCCACAAAGATACTCCTCCAGAAGAGCAACTCCAAGACACATAATTGCCAGATTCACCAAAGTTGAAATGAAGGAAAAAATCTTAAGGGCAGCCAGAGAGAAAGGTCGGGTTACCCACAAAGGGAAGCCCATCAGACTGACAGCAGATCTCTCGGCAGAAACTCTACAAGCCAGAAGAGAGTGGGGGCCAATATTCAACATTCTTAAAGAAAAGAATTTTAAACCCAGAATTTCATATCCAGCCAAAATAAGTTTCATAAGTGAAGGAGAAATAAAATTCTTTACAGATAAGCAAATGCTTAGAGATTTTGTCACCACCAGGCCTGCCTTACAAGAGACCCTGAAGGAAGCCCTAAACATGGAAAGGAACAACCGGTACCAGCCATTGCAAAAACATGCCAAAATGTAATGACCATCGAGGCTAGGAAGAAACTGCATCAACTAATGAGCAAAATAACCAGTTAATATCATAATGGCAGGATCAAGTTCACACATAACAATATTAACCTTAAATGTAAATGGACTACATGCTCCAATTAAAAGACACAGACTGGCAAACTGGATAAAGAGTCAAGACCCATCAGTCTGCTGTCTTCAGGAGACCCATCTCACATGCAGAGACATACATAGGCTCAAAATAAAGGGATGGAGGAAGATCTACCAAGCAAATGGAGACCAAAAAAAAAAAAAAAGCAGGGGTTGCAATCCTAGTCTCTGATAAAACAGACTTTAAACCATCAAGGATCAAAAGAGACAAAGAAGGCCATTACATAATGGTAAAGGGATCAATTCAACAGGAAGAGCTAACTATCCTAAATATATATGCACCCAATACAGGAGCACCCAGATTCATAAAGCAAGTCCTTAGAGACTTACAAAGAGACTTAGACTCCCATACAATAATAATGGGAGACTTCAACACTCCACTGTCAACATTAGACAGATCAACGAGACAGAAAGTTAACAAGGATATCCAGGAATTGAACTCATCTCTGCACCAAGCAGACCTAATAGACATCTATAGAACTCTCCACCCCAAGTCAACAGAATATACATTCTTCTCAGCACCACATCACACTTATTCCAAAATTGACCACATAATTGGAAGTAAAGCACTCCTCAGCAAATGTACAAGAACAGAAATTATAACAAACTGTCTCTCAGACCACAGTGCAATCAAACTAGAACTCAGGACTAAGAAACTCAATCAAAACCGCTCAACTACATGGAAACTGAACAACCTGCTCCTGAGTGACTACTGGGTACATAACGAAATGAAAGCAGAAATAAAGATGTTCTTTGAAACCAATGAGAACAAAGATACAACATACCAGAATCTCTGGGACACATTTAAAGCAGTGTGTAGAGGGAAATTGATAGCACTAAATGCCCACAAGAGAAAGCAGGAAAGATCTAAAATTGACACTCTAACATCACAATTAAAAGAACTAGAGAGGCAAGAGCAAACACATTCAAAAGCTAGCAGAAGGCAAGAAATAACTAAGATCAGAGCAGAACTGAAGGAGACAGAGACACAAAAAACCCTCCAAAAATCAATGAATCCAGGAGTTGGTTTTTTGAAAAGATCAACAAAATTGACAGACCGCTAGCAAGACTAATAAAGAAGAAAAGAGAGAGGAATCAAATAGACGCAATAAAAAATGATAAAGAGGATATCACCACCGACCCCACAGAAATACAAACTACCATCAGAGAATACTATAAACACCTCTACGCAAATCAACTAGAAAATCTAGAAGAAATGGATAATTTCCTGGACACTTACACTCTCCCAAGACTAAACCAGGAAGAAGTTGAATCCCTGAATAGACCAATAGCAGGCTCTGAAATTGAGGCAACAATTAATAGCCTACCCAACAAAAAAAGCCCAGGACCAGATGGATTCACAGCTGAATTCTACCAGAGCTACAAGGAGGAGCTGGTACCATTCCTTCTGAAACTATTCCAATCAATAGAAAAAGAGGGAATCCTCCCTAACTCATTTTATGAGGCCAACATCATCCTGATACCAAAGCCTGGCAGAGACACAACAAAAAAAGAGAATTTTAGACCAATCTCCCTGATGAACATCCATGCAAAAATCCTCAATAAAATACTGGCAAACCGGATTCAGCAGCACATCAAAAAGCTTATCCACCATGATCAAGTGGGCTTCATCCCTGGGATGCAAGGCTGGTTCAACATTCGCAAATCAATCAACGTAATCCAGCATATCAACAGAACCAAAGACAAGAACCACATGATTATCTCAATAGATGCAGAAAAGGCTTTTGACAAAATTCAACAGCCCTTCATGCTAAAAACGCTCAACAAATTCGGTATTGATGGAACGTACCTCAAAATAATAAGAGCTATTTATGACAAACCCACAGCTAATATCATACTGAATGGGCAAAAACTGGAAAAATTCCCTTTGAAAACTGGCACAAGACAGGGATGCCCTCTCTCACCACTCCTATTCAACATAGTGTTGGAAGTTCTGGCTAGGGCAATCAGGCAAGAGAAAGAAATCAAGGGTATTCAGTTAGGAAAAGAAGAAGTCAAATTGTCCCTGTTTGCAGATGACATGATTGTATACTTAGAAAACCCCATCGTCTCAGCCCAAAACCTTCTTAAGCTGATAAGCAACTTCAGCAAAGTCTCAGGATACAAAATTAATGTGCCAAAATCACAAGCATTCTTATACACCAGTAACAGACAAGCAGAGAGCCAAAGCAGGAATGAACTTCCATTCACAATTGCTTCAAAGAGAATCAAATACCTAGGAATCCAACTTACAAGGGATGTAAAGGACCTCTTCAAGGAGAACTACAAACCACTGCTCAGTGAAATCAAAGAGGACACAAACAAATGGAAGAACATACCATGCTCATGGATAGGAAGAATCAATATCGTGAAAATGGCCATACTGCCCAAGGTTATTTATAGATTCAATGCCATCCCCATCAAGCTACCAATGAGTTTCTTCACAGAATTGGAAAAAACTGCTTTAAAGTTCATATGGAACCAAAAAAGAGCCCGCATTGCCAAGACAATCCTAAGCAAAAGGACAAAGCCGGAGGCGTCACGCTACCTGACTTCAAACTATACTACAAGGCTACAGTAACCAAAACAGCATGGTACTGGTACCAAAACAGAGATATAGACCAATGGAACAGAACAGAGTCCTCAGAAATAATACCACACATCTACAGCCATCTGATCTTTGACAAACCTAAGAGAAACAAGAAATGGGGAAAGGATCCCCTATTTAATAAATGGTGCTGGGAAAATTGGCTAGCCATAAGTAGAAAGCTGAAACGGGATCCTTTCCTTACTCCTTATATGAAGATTAATTCAAGATGGATTAGAGACTTAAATGTTAGACCTATTACCATAAAAACCCTAGAAGAAAATCTAGGTAGTACCATTCAGGACATAGGCATGGGCAAGGACTTCATGTCTAAAACACCAAAAGCAACGGCAGCAAAAGCCAAAATTGACAAATGGGATCTCATTAAACTAAAGAGCTTCTGCACAGCAAAAGAAACTACCATCAGAGTGAACAGGCAACCTACAGAATGGGAGAAAATTTTTGCAATCTCCTCATCTGACAAAGGGCTAATTTCCAGAATCTACAAAGAACTCAAACAAATATACAAGAAAAAAACAAACAACCCCATCCAAAAGTGGGGAAAGGATATGAACAGACATTTCTCAAAAGAAGACATTCATACAGCCAACAGACACATGAAAAAATGCTCATCATCACTCGCCATCAGAGAAATGCAAATCAAAACCACAATGAGATACCATCTCACACCAGTTAGAATGGCAATCATTAAGAAATCAGGAAACAACAGGTGTTGGGGAGGATGTGGAGAAATAGGAACACTTTTACACTGTTGGTGGGATTGTAAACTAGTTCAACCATTATGGAAAACGGTATGGCCATTCCTCAAGGATCTAGAACTAGATGTACCATATGACCCAGCCATCCCACTACTGGGTATATACCCAAAGGATTATAAATTATGCTACTACAAAGACACATGCACACGTATGTTTATTGCGGCACTATTCACAATAGCAAAGACTTGGAATCAACCCAAATGTCCATCAGTGACAGACTGGATTAAGCAAATGTGGCACATATACACCATGGAATACTATGCAGCCATAAAAAAGGATGAGTTTGCGTCCTTTGTAGGGACATGGTTGCAGCTGGAAACCATCATTCTTAGCAAACTATCACAAGAAGAGAAAACCAAACACCGCATGTTCTCACTCATAGGTAGGAATTGAACAATGAGTTCACTTGGACTCGGGAAGGGGAACATCACACACTGGGGCCTATCATGGGGAGGGGGAAGGGGAGAGGGATTGCACTGGGGAGTTATACCTGATATAAATGATGAATTGATGGGTGCTGACGAGTTGATGGGTGCAGCATACCAACATGGCACAGGTATACATATGTAACAAACCTGCACGTTATGCACATGTACCCTAGAACTTAAAGTATAATAAAAAAAATAAAAAATAAAAAAAATAAAGTATAGCTTTAGGAGAATTTATATTTTTACTTCAGGACTTTGTGTTTTCTCAGTTTTTCTATTCAAAAACTAGCACTGATGATGCAGATTAAATATACTAAATTACTGATCTAAAGTAATCTGAAAGATTATGACTAATCCTTACCTCCAGAGAAACCCAGTTTGTTTTATTATTGGGTAAGGCTTACATGGTAAAATTGTTAACTTCAAGTGGAAAGATATAATAAAGAATAAAATAAATTCCAGAAATTTTAAACAAAGACATATTCCATTATAATACAATGTTAAGTTTTAAGTAAAATATTTAAAATACAGCTGTTCTTTTAGGGCAATGCCTGAAATAGCATCGAAAGTTGTACAATAACAAAACTTAATTCTTTTATTTGTTCAAACTAAAAAACTATTCAACTGTATCAGAAATATTTTATAGAACTGATTTATTCAATAGTAACTCTAAATTAGTTTTTGCTTTCTAATTTTTTATCTTAATTACAACAGCCTATTTTTATATTCTATGTGACTTTTGCTAAAGAAGTCCAAGTTATTATTTTCAAAAGTTAAACTGGTGACCTACAAGGAAATTACGTATTTTTATCTTGTCACATATGACAGCTATTTTCCATAACATATTATCAAGTATTTCACTACACATCAAATTTCTATGTTTATAACTGGTAAAATTAAATATCAAACTAACCCCCCCCCCCAAAAAAAAGAGAGATAAGGGAAAAAATAAATAGGACACTTGAAAACTCTCAGAGAAGAGCATAGCCTCACTGGGCTGAAGAAGTGTTGGACAGGGTGGCATGTGACTGCCTATCTGCTCTTTCATGATATGATTATGCAATCCAGGCATTAATTAGATCTTGCCTCATTAAATCACAGATTTCTTTCTTTCTCTTTATATTACTACAAAACCAAGAGGGGGAAGGTGGATTATCGTGAGCAATTAAAAATTGAACATTCTTATCTTTTAAGAATGAACACTTGGAAATGTCATTCTATAACGTAGCAAAATAGTCATTGGATATTGCAAGACGCTGTGCCACCTAGAACACAGAATTGTTAAGATTTCTTAGAAAATGGAAAACATCCATATATCTGTATATTAATTATAAATGAAATGCCTGGGAAAATTTATATCTAATTCTAAATGTGTTTTATTTGAAGTATAATGTGTCTAAATATCTGTCCATATCTCTGAATCTTAAACACTTAGGAAGAATATTTTATGATATCTCCCTGTTCTAATGTCCTAAATGTTAGCTTATAAATAGAACTGTAGGAGTCAATTAGAGTTGTT
>NC_045455.1:33868696-33929869 GCF_002776525.5 Piliocolobus tephrosceles
CAGAATTCTAGACATTTTTACTTTCTAAGGAGCAGTTGTGATAATATCTACCTCAAAAGTCACACACATTTGAATAATAAACATTTGCCCATATCAGTTCACCCTGATCAAAATTAAATAGCTTTGTAGACAAATAAAAGAGGGGAATTGAGAAAAACAGATTGGGCTTCACGAAGCAGAAAAGCAAATATGAACAATAAAGTAAAAACTTTGATAATAGAAGGAAAAGCTTCAAAATGAATTTAATAGGATCCAGTAGCAGAAAACAGATATGACTAGAATGATACACATTCTAAGAAACATTCTTTTAGATTTGCACAAATTTACTTATAAAACATTTCAGATTGTATAGATTTTGACGTATTGATTTATTCAATATTATTTCTGCTAGCCTATGCACCTGGTAAGAGTAAAAATTATGTCTTGCTTTTTCAGGGTGCCCTTTCACCTGGAATGCTGCTTGACCCATAGGAAGTCCTTAGGAAATATTAGATGAAAGCCGGGCTTAATCACTGTGTCCTGAGCAATGTAATATAAAAACATTAAATCCACATAAATAACATATTGATGAAACTACCTGACTTACAATAAATATTGACAGCATCATAGAAAGAGCAGATCATTAACATGGAAGCAACACCAATATAACTTTCATCAGCAGCAGGATATAACAGGAATAAAAGAAATATATTTCAAGTGACAAAATATACTGGTAACCAATAGCAGCAGTTTGTTGCTATTGGAAGGCCAGAATTCAACAATCTAATTTTCTTTTTCTTTCTCAGGGGATAATCACTGTTTTCATGTGTGATTTTCCTCCAATGTATACACACACACACACACACACACACACACGAGTATGTGTGTCTGCATGTGTATGTGCTCATGCACAGTTCTATATGTTTTCATAAATTATTTTATTTTTTGTTTAGACAAGAAAGGAAGAGAAAACTCAGAAAGATGGTATTCCTGATGGAAAGAAAATGGTAAAAAGTGCTTAGGACTATCTCAATATTTCATTTTATTAAATATATTTTAAATAAGTTGGACTTTATATAATCTATGAAGACTAAATGAAAAGATATGGCTCCTTGTTATGTCATTAGCCACATATTTTTTCAATTGATTAGAACATTTTATAATTAAAAATGAAATAAAAATATATTTACTGTACAAAAACTAAATTTGTGGTGCGGTCATATATTTCTAAAACATAAAATGAATGTGGCATAAACTAGTTGTATATAAATTATTATGAATATACAACTTTTATCGCATAATAACCACTATTGAATCCCTAAAAAGACACAAGTTAATTTAAGCAATTCTTTTTTGGTATGCTTTGTCACACAGAACACAAAATCTTAAAGATTTCTTTAAGGTGGATTCTTTTATAAAATGGAAAACTCCCCTATATTTATGGATTAATGATTTATATATAACATGCCTGGGAACCTGTGAACATATTTCTAATAACTCCATATACAGTTTTCCCATATTTATTGTGACACTAGTTTTAAGTAAATGTCAGTTTACGCTGTTTAAAAACCAACCACAGAAGTGTTGAAAGTGTTATTTCTTTAGAAAACAACAATCCTTAGAAAATGTATTTAAACCTACTGTATATATGTGTATCTATGTTACATTGAGTTTAGAAAGAGTAGCCATTAAATTAACATGCTTACTTTCTCATTAATTTACACTTGAGCAAAACATACCAAGTGTTTATTATAATTGTGTCCCCTCTTCATAAAATGTATACATTTTTATTTATGATAGTTGCCTTTACCAATTTTATAAATTTTCTTTTATTACCATTGTCAAAAGATGGCTTGTTGAATTTTTGCCCATGAAAGATTTTATTCCAGCATTGAGTCATATTAAAATATGAAAAAATTTGAGTTGGCAGGAAACACATGAAATCAGCAAAGTTAAGAGAACATAGTGGTATTGAGGGAATCTGGGAAAATACTGCTTATCTAGCATCAGAACTATTGCTGCCCAGAGGCAATTTTAATTAGGCCACAATTCATAGAGCAGAAAGTAGTTTTGTAATTACCTTCAAATGACCAAATGATATAGAATTCTAAGGAGAGTTGGCTATTCCCAGTAATGAGCCAATTTGCAATTGACTGGAATTTTTATGTAAGGCATTTATTGGGCAAACAATATTTAAAAATATGTTACTTCAAATTCATATCCATGTAAATAGTTGAATTTTAGTAGCTTATTTCAGAACATGTAGAATAAAAAGAATTTAAAAACAAAACCTACCAATTTTTAAAAACATTCTGCTTAAAATAACAGTACTATTTATAAAACCGATAAATATTTACAACTCTTAACTAAGTTTTAGATTGGACCATAAAAATTTTAATTAATTTAAGTACAAGAATTATATTAGTTAAAATCTGAAATATTTATTAATGATGAGTAAGGAAATAGAATTGTATTAGTCTGTCCTCATGCTGTTAATGAAGACAAATCTGAGGCTGAGTAATTTACAATGCAAAAGAGGTTTAATGTACTCACAGTTCCACATGGCTTGCGAGGTCTCACAATCATGGCAGAAGGTAAAGGAGGAGAAAGGCTTGTCTTACATGGAGGCAGGCAAGAGAGCATGCCCAGGGGAACTCCCTTTTATAAAACCATCAGATCTCGTGAAACTTATTCACTATCATGAGAACAGTATGGGAAAGACCCACTCCCATGATTTGATTACCTCCCACCAAGTCCCTCCCACGACACGTGGGAATTATGAGAGCTACAATTCAAGATGAGATTTGGGTGGGGACACAGTCAAACAATATCACACATGCCTCATTTTCTGATTCAGCGTGCCTACAGAGAATTCCTTCTTATCAAATTGACTTAAAAATCATAACACTTTCTTAATCTTTATGTTTGTCTTTTTCAAAAGATAAGTGACTTTACTACATCAACATACTATCCCAAACCAGAGACATAGCTTCTCTAAACTATAGATAAATAAAATTACTATGACATAGGTTGAAAATATGATGGTGGGTTATTTTAATTTATCTAAAAATATTTTCATTCCTCAAGATATAAACACTATCAAGAGAGTAGAATTGATTGTCTGTGAATACAGAAAATGTTTGAAATATTATGGGAAATTAAGAATGTCTACATAAGTACATTTAACTTATAGTTGCAATTACTGTAGACTTTATAAAAATTAGTCCTTACAGTTAACTGTTATGAACTTCATTTAACAGGTGAAGAAAAGATATAGAAAAATTGAATGATTTACCAAGGTATACATAGATAGAAACATTGAAAACTAAATTTGACCCTAAACGGTTTGCTTTCATAGCTGATATTCTTGACAACTGTGCCATGATTTCTATTTATACTTTGCTGCTTATATATATTTTATAATATATTTTAACTAAAGCAAATGTATAAGTATATTAAATATTCACATCAATATGTCAATACCTATAAGGAATTCAGAGAATCGCCATACCTCTCTTGTTCTGAGAATTTAAGTAGGTAGAAAACAGAACTAAAACATTGAAATATATACACATGTTTATGCTAATATATATTACTTTGGAACATTGAGATATTTTAACATATATTTGAGCACACGTGACCATTACTAACTGATTATTTATACGATGAATACATAAATATTGCAATATTTGAAATACAGAGAAAATACTGTTGAGAGGTAGTTATTTATGGATTTCTCTCATTTCTAACAGGTCTTGTGATCAGAGACTCTTTTTGCAATTGTTCTAGATTATCTGATGATTGGAGAGTCAATAGCATTAGGAAATAGATACATGGTCTCCCTAGAGAGGAAAGGACAGGTTTGTTTACAGCATCAGAAAAATAAGATTATCTTTCTCCAGAAAATGGGCAGATATGATATCTGCCCTCTGTATATCATTTGAGTTTACTTCTAATAATATAAACCACTGCATAGGCAGACGTCTATCTTGGCTCACCTACGTGACCCCTTTCAGACCTGCGGGCAAGTGGAACAGGCACATTTACATGGTTCATGCTACCTGTTTTACAATGTGTAATAAACTGCTTTGGCCTCCAACCCAAGAATCGTGTGTTTTGACAAAATCCATGAAATTTTGACAGGCTAACATTTTATCTTGCAAATAAAGTAAAATCTCAAACCCTTCACGGTTCTTTACAAATATGGCATTTAACAATAATTCAGGATCTAGACCTACCGACCAATCCAGAATGTTTAAAAAACCATTAATAAATATTTTAACAGACCCGCGGGCAAGTGGAACAGGCACACATTTAACAAATGAAAGAGAAAAAATAGAATAGATAGTTCAAAATTTTGTCTTAGAAAGAAATGCAAAATTGTAATTAGAGGTATTTAAAAATAATAACCATATACTTTACATAGTAAAAATTATGTAGATTAGACAAATTTGGATACACGAATTTGTTTATAAAGGAAGAAATGAATGAAAATAGTGGAATTAACATTAATTCAAGAACTGAACAAAGGTAACTAACAAGAGCTCAAGGTAGACTATCAAATTACACCTCACAAACTAAAAGATTTGTTTTTAAGGCACACAATCCACTACTGGAAAATCTAATAAAGAAAATAAATGTCAGAGAAAAAGTCACATTCACAACATCAGAAATCAGAAGATGAATATAAAAATGGATAGAGCATCAATTCCAGTAAGTATGGGAGAAGTAGTCACATATTCTGTGCTAATAAATTTGAAAATCTGGAAGGAACGGACACTTTCTCAGGAAAATGTGAATTAGAGATTACCATGCAAGAAAGAATAGAGCATCTGCATAACAAAACAAAACAAAACAAAAAACAACATTGAGACTATTAAGGGAATTTAATAGAAAATATCAAAAATATAATCTAAGATGTTTTAATGAGCTCATGAAAGTATGAGGTATTGATAGATTAATCTAAATTTGGCATTATGATTTATTAATAGGGTATACACAAAATGATTACATGCAAATGTGTAATTTCATTCTGAGATCATTATGTGTTTGTCGTTTATTTGTTTATAGGCTATTACTAATGTTGTGTGTGTAGAATATCTAAAAGAATTCTCCAAAACCAAGCAAAGATACCCAATCCCACTTACTCAAACATAAAGTTATCAATGCTAGATTTACATTGTCTTAATTCTTAATTCTTTTTGAAGAAAGCCATAGGGAAATTATCTGGAAAATAATAGACTGGGTAACTTATTTAGACTTCAGAAAGTTTCTTATAAGATTACAATAAAACCTATTTCCTTTTAAGCTTTCTATCCTTTTGATTTTTCTCATCTAATTTTATATAATCAGTCTCAAGGCCAACACTATCAAGATTCAGAATAAGTCAGTGCGAAAGATACTGATTTCTGGATTGTTTAAAATATCAATATTAAAATTAGACATTTTTACAAAAGAATTTTTTCTTAGCAAGTATTTAATGAATATTCTCTAGTATTTTTCTCTTATATATCTGTCACTATATCATGAACAAGTATCCAAAGAAATATACAAATTTCAGTTCATAATTCTTTGAGTTTAGAAATAAATTATTATATATTTTATATTAATGATTACATATTATTATATAATATAGCATTATGCTTGCTAGATATAAAGCTTAAAAATATATGCTATTTAAATAACACCTCCAAAATGGAGCATTAAACCATATCAAATCCTTATTTTGGGAAGTTAGATCTGGTTTGGAAAACATACATTATTTGAAGAAAAAATCTCAGAACTCTATAAAGAAAGAAGTTGAAATAAGAATATTTTTATAGATTGAGCTTTTTGCATTATTGAAAGTAATTTCATCGTTGCTCACTCTATATTTGCCTCTTGCTCCAAAATAATACTTCTTTGAGGAAATATTTACAAGTCAGCATAAAGTATTTTATTCTTTAGAACAAATGTACCAACTTACCTAAGTCCATTTCAGACATTGAAAACAAAATTAACTGCATTTATCATAGGCCAACCCACAATCCAGAAGCTGGATCCAAATATCTGTTATTTACATAATGCATCAGTCCAGAAACCAACAATTTTGCTTGCAGTTTACTAGTTCCTACCAATTAAGAGAAAAATAGAATAGAGAGAGGAGACAAGGAAAAAAAAAGAGAAGAAAAATATAAAGAAGAAATGGAGGAGTATATTCTATGACCTGTACTTCATCTGCATCAATGGCCCATATTGAAAATTTTTGTAGTATTTGATACCTAATATATGTCTCTTTGCACATCCAATGTCTCATCTGGTTCTGTTTTCATATTATTGAAACATACACTAAATCTCATTAAGTATCACCATTAACTCAGCCATTATTCATGGGCAGCCACAACTTTCTTTTTACTGGGCAATTACAATGGCCCCCTAACCGTTCCTCCAGCTTCTAGTATTTCTCCTGTTGTCCATTCTCTGTATAAAAATCATAGTGAGCATTGTTCTATTCTTGAAATATTCCAAATGATTATTTTTCCTGTTTCTGGAAATTTGCGCTTCAGAATTTTACACTTCCTATTGTCTCTATTTTGCCCCTCTTCCCCCTCATATGTGATTGTATTTATTTTTACTCTCATCTGATTTAAATGTCATCTAATTCCAGAAGATTTTTTTTCTGGCCACCCTAAATTATTATCTTTTCATTCTCCCAGAAAACAATATTTTAGATTATTGAGAACATATATCATTATTAGAAATTATTCTATTCTACTTTGTCACAAATGAAATATATAAATTTACTATGAGAAATAAGTACTTTATGTATAATTATAATGAATAATTTTGAATATCTGAATTAGCAATTAAATGGATAAATGTATTTATTTACTAGATAATATTCATATAATATGAACAAATAAGAAAAGGTTTTAAACCATTATAAACAAGGTTTGATTATAAACTATTTTATCTTAGTTTGGAAAGATACACAAATATAAATCAAACATACAAAAACTTATGGAACAGATTTAGAAATAGAAAATGCATATCTCATATAGAGTGTTTGAGCTGCCCTAGGTTAGATCATAACAATAAGAAAAAAGTTATCAATCAAACATTATTTGGATTTTCATTATTTCATTCAGTAATCACGGCAGACCAATTAAATGTAGCATTTGGCCTCCAAGCATTGTATTTACTCGTTTGTTCACTCATCTGCTCATCTATCAGTTTATTCATTCAATATTTACTCAATGTTATCACGTTCTAAGTTCTATACTTAAGAGAATGCAATTCCAGAAGAAGCAAACAATATGATAGAGCTCATGGAACATAAACAATAATTCTAATGAATGTATAATTCGATAATTTTATTGCAGAATTACATTCAATAAACATTAGTATAGTTTGGATGTTTGTCTCCTCCAAATCTTATGTTGAAATGTGATCCCCAATATTGGAGGTACTACTTGGTAGAAGGGTTTGGGTAATGGGGGAGGATCCCTCATGAATGGCTTAGTGCCCTCCCCGTGGTAGTGAGTAAGTTCTTTCTCTGAGTTCACATGAGATCTGATTGTTTAAAGAGTCTGGAACCTCACTCCACCTTGATCTCTCTCTCACCATGTGACACTGCCTGCACTCCTTTTGCCTTTTGCTAAGATTGTAAGCTTTCTGAAGACCACCAGAAACAGATGTGGGTGCCATGCTTTCTGGTACAGCTTGCAGAACAATGAGTCATCCCTACTGCTCCAGTTCCTGCTGTGGATCAAATGGCTTCAGGTACAGCTCATCCCACTCTTCTGGAGGGTGTAAGCCATCAGCTTTGGTAGCTTCCAGGTGGCATTAAGTCTGCAGGTGCTCAGAATGCAAGAATGAAAGAGGCTTGGCAGCTTCTAACTAGATTTCAGAGGATGTATGAAAAAGCCTGGGTATTCAAGCAGAAGCCTAACAGAAACCCCTGCAGAAACATTATACTAGGGCAGTGCCAAGGGGAAATATGAGATTGGGCCCTCCCATGGAGCACCTACCACAGCACTGCCTAGAAGAGCTGTGATAATGGAACCACTACCCTTCGGATCCCCAAATAGTAGAGCCACTGGCAGCTTGCACTCGGATCTTAGCAAAGCTGCAGACACTCAACTCCAACTCATGAAAGCAGTCACAGAGGCTGCACCCTGGAAAGATACAGGGGAGTAGCTGAGGAAGGCTTTGGGAGGCCACTCCTTGCACCAGTGTGCCTGTGGAAGCAGGACATGGAGTCAAAAGACATTATTTTGGAGCTTTAAAGCATAATGACTCCCCAGCTGGGTTTCAGACTTTCATGGAAACTGTTGCCCCTTTCTTTTGGCTGATTTCTCCCTTGTGGAATGGGAATGCATACCCAATACTGTATCACTATTGTATCTTGGGAGTAAATAGCTTTTTTAATCTCACAGGCTCATAGGTGGAACAAACTCATGTCCAGATGAGATTTTGGACTTGAGACTTTTTTGGGGGGCCTGGAGCAAGTTAAGCCTTTGGAGGTCAGTTGGAAAGATGATTGAATTTTACAAGTGAGAAGAGGACATGAGACATTGGGGGACAGAGAGGGAATGACACTCTGTAGATACCTGTCCCTTCACAATTTCATGATGAAATTTAATCCCCAATGTTGGAGGTGGGGGCTTGTGGGAGGTGCGTGGGTCATGGGGGTGTATCCCCCATAAATAACTTGGTGTCCTCTCCACATTAATGAGTGAGGTCTTGCTGTGCGTTCATATGGGATCTAGCTATTTAAAAGAGTTTGGGACCTCTCCCCTCAACTCCTTCTCTTACCATGTGGCACTGTCTGC
Source organism: Piliocolobus tephrosceles (assembly GCF_002776525.5). Classification (NCBI taxonomy): domain Eukaryota; kingdom Metazoa; phylum Chordata; class Mammalia; order Primates; family Cercopithecidae; genus Piliocolobus; species Piliocolobus tephrosceles. The sequence continues at coordinate 33,877,489 of NC_045455.1, forward strand.
TCTTTTTGCCTTCTGCCTTGATTGTAAGCTTCCTGAGGCCTCACTGGAAGCAGAGGCTGACAGCTTGCTTCCTGTACAACCTGCAGAACTATATGCCAAAATAAACCTCTTTTCTTTATACATTACCCAGGCTCAGATATTTCTTAATAGCAATGCAAACTGACTAACACAAACATAAGATGTACTAAAAGTAAGGCCTAGTAAGGAATAGGATTTAATATTTAGTAGTGTTTTATCACAAACCTCCACAGTATCATCAGTAGAGGACAGCAAGATGATGAGAAAGACTGAAATGAGGAATCTTCACTGGGGCTGTCTGATTTTTAAATGTTTGCAAAGCAACTCAAATGTCAAAGACATAATCTAAATGTATATCAGATGCAACAAAGAACAGAATAATCAGTATAGAAAGGCATATAAACAATGATTTAAAAGAAAATTCAAAAACTCTGTCACAGCATGCATGGGAACCAACTTCATTATGGAATATTATTTAGAGGAACCCCTTCTGATCTGAATGCAGTCATGCTTCACAGAGTAATATGTAAATGTATCTTTTAAAGTTCCCTGTCTCAATTATCTGGATAGAAGCACTATCTTCCTTAAAGAATAGGAAACTTTTGAAGTAGATGTTGAAGATTTCTTATCACACTTGTGTCCTCTATAGTAACTACTATACTTGTCTGGGTAAACAGTAAAAGTTACCAGATGTGTTGTGAAAGTTAGCAGTTTAGAATCAACTTTCTTGTAAAATAAATATGAAGTACTTGAGTTTTTATTAAACCGTACTTTATTTATTTAAGCTTATTGTTGTTGAATGTATTTATTGCAAAAGAAAAGTGCTAGCAATGAATGGAATAAAATGTGTGTATTTGTTTAAAAGTGTTTTATTTATATGGTGCACTAAATTTGTGCTACTCAAATTAACTTTGAAGAGCAGGAGCACAGGCATCAGCTGGGAGCAATCATTTCCATCAAGTTCTCAGGTGATGTCCCCGTTGCTGGTCTGTGTACCACACTTTAGCCAGGTTTGAATGAATGATATACCCACTTTCTATATAGGCTAATCTGATAGCTTGCTCTGAGTTTTACTACAGTATTGTTCTCTCCCAATTGTCTTATATTTTTGTCAAATTAGCCCAACTAGCAGACACTTCTTGTGGCTCAAATGGTACTAAGGAGAGCTCAGCCTATTATTCTGGAGGGAGCAAGCCATTAGCTTTGGTGACTTCCAAATGGGATTAAGTCTGCAGGTGCTCAGAATGACTTTTCATAGTCACTTTTCATACCCCAAGACTTAGTCAATGTGCATGACAAAACTGGTTGTTTCACCAAGCGGCCAGCAGAGACAGCAACATGGATCATTTATTTCATCACACCCTAAGATCAGAAGGGGTGAAGGACTGACTGTGCCTGCTCTGTCCAAGTGAATTTATTTTTATCAAATAGCCCCCTACATACTCATTTTGAAAGGGAGGTACTAGTTTCTTCACATTGTAATGGGTCTGACAAAGACAGAGTTTAGTTGCAGTATTCTTTCAGATTTAATTTCTGAAGTATGTGAGAGACGTGTTCACAGTTTAAGTCTCTCACAAATTACTACATTAGACATTGGTAGAATCTAGAAAAAACAAACTTGAAGACTAACAAATCATTAGGTTAGTGCAAAAGTAATTGTGGCTCTTCCAATTAAAAGTAATTTTAGTCTTAAAATTCGTTTTTTCTAATGTATCATGTCTAATTTTAAAATTATTATTAATTTTTATTTTTTATTTTATAGAGCCAGAGTCTCACTATGTTGCCCAGGCTGGTATTGAACTTTGGAGCTCAAAGAATCCTCCCACTTTCACATCTCAAATTGCTAGGATTATAGACATGAGCCACTGCACCTGCTCTAAAATTCTTATTTATAGTGTATTTCATTGAAACTTTTTAAAATGTAGGAGAAATGTTACATCAGATATGATACTGGGCACATAAGAAAGCTGGAAAATACCACTCACCCTGAAAATACGTGATTTTGAAGAAATAATGACTGAGAATTTTCTCTGATATCTAAAAGAACAAAAATTACTAAATCCCCACATGGAAATACTATATTTGATCACCCCAGACGAAGTGAAATTATCAAAAACCAGAAACAAGAGACAGGTTACCTGAAATTAAATCATAAGGGACCTCAACAGGACCCATAGAAAAAGGAAGACAGTGGAAGATTATCTTCAAATTTCTGAGGAAAAAAATGTCAACCCACCACTATTTATTTGCTTCTGCTAACCTTCAAGAGTAATAGCAAAATAAACATTGCATGCAAACAAAAGTGATAGACTACTATTAGCATGCCTTCACTAAAAAACCCAGGTAGTGAATTTTCCAAGAAGAAAAAATATGAACTTATAAAGATTGCACTGAATTGGTAATGGCAAATTTGTAAACATAAATTGAATTTCACAAGATGACACCAAAAAAGCCTGCAAGATCAGTGTTATGTGAATAAGTAGTGGAATTTATAGAGTTGAGAAGCCCTGATTTTGTTCTTTTTTTCTAAAAGAATATTTGCTATCTATGGTTAGAAGAAATAGACACAGTGTTTTCTATTTTTGCAAAGCAAGTAGACAATTTAAATTGTGAATAAATACAATTTGTAAAAGCTGTTTTACCATATGTAAAAGCTAAAATAGAGTTTGACACGCATTGACTAAATGGCTAGGCAAAAGCAAATATATGAATTTCTTGGATATGAGAGAAAAGTGGTTGAATAGGAGTTTGGAATAAAAAAGAAAATTCTAAAATGTGTGTTAGTATGGCTATGATTTTAATGAATTCTTATTTATTGTAAATTGGCTAAATGATAACAGTTACATAGACCAACATCCATTCTCCTTCTTTAGAAAAGCACTGAAGTACTGAAGTATTTTAGGGAAAGATTTCCAGACAAAACAGTGGTCAAAGCCTGATTTATTGGGCAAAGTATTTTCCCATGGCTAAAAATGCGAGCCATGATTCAATTAATTCTGAGGAAAAAAGAGAAGACATTTGTAGAAATCTCTGGAAATATTTTTTTAATTGGATTGTATTTCTATTCATATTGTATTTTTGGAGGAATATAGAAGTCACTTTTTTTGCTCCTTTGTGGCACTGATTGCACGAAGATATAGAAGCGATTTGCAGGTATTTTGTAAAAGAGAACAAACCTTAGAATGATGCTAATGCCAGAAAATGCAAAACAAAAAGTTGACATCGAGTTGCTGACACAAATATACATTGAAGCTAATATACTTCTAGAATTCAGTTTATATTAGCCAAATAATAATCTTTCTTGTTTAAGCCTGTTTGACTTGGCTTTGGGCCCTATTTGCATGCTTGTGATTTCCTTCAATGCATTGCATATGAGACAGTTAAGAGTGGAGCAGCCAGGAATCCGAGTAACCAGAGCTTTCGGAAACTTCTTACAGACATATTGAAGTTAATTTAGATATGTGCAGAAGAAACTAATGTAGTGATATGGGTGGTACAGATGAGAAAGAAATACAACATTTTGAAAAAAAAATTACTTAATTCTAAAGGCCCTTCTAAAATGTTAGTGTCTATGAAATGGGTAGATTTTAGATTTGGGGCTTTTGTATTCAATCACTGTTCTTTTCATCCTGGGTTTAGCCCCCATGAATTAAGAAAATTGGCCATAAACCTACCTTACAAGAGGTATACATTTTCTACTAATTTCTGGAATTTCAGGTTTAGACAGTGTTTTATATGTATAATATATGGTGAGTACAGACTTGTTGCCTCTAGTACATTATAAAAGAGACAGCACTGTCCACTAAATGTTTCTTTTGTTCTCCCTATTATTTTTCCATTCTTATAATTACTTGTTTCCATTGTCAACACAACATTTGCACCAGACAAAGTTAAACATGCCAGGAAGACTTTATTTACAGTAGGGGAGAGAAGTCAGAACTCAGTCTGAGCATAAGTGCTCAGAGGAGAGTTTTTAAGAAGTAAGTGGGAGGATTTTAGGCCATTTGTGTTTGCGAATTGACTTTACCCAAAGGAAAAGTAAACTTTCTTGTACTTTCATGACAGAAGGCAAATTTACAACATGCAGTAGAGGGAGGTGTTCACCTAAATTAGGCATCTAACCTCACATGTAAATTAGGAGATAAGATCACTCTTTTCCTTGATATTTACATTTCAAAAGGATGGTTCCCAGATCCTTGGGAAAAAATCATTTTGGGTTGTAAAAGTGGCTGTGAAAGAGATGTACATCTCAAAAGGGCAGACAAATAATTTACAATCACAAATTCCCTAAAATAAATCCTCTTAGGAAAGGAAGGTCAGGGGCTTACATGCAGAGAGGAAAAAACCTTTCTGATGCTCTGTGGGTTTGAGGAGGTGTTGAAGACTGTTTTAATGATCATCTAACCAGTAGTAACCAACAAAACGTGAAAAAGTCACCATCTAATGTTCTCGATTTCTCTTTTGGCTTCTACTGTAGTTGAGCCTTCTAGGACATGAATCCTTAAGAGCTTTGGACTTCGAGTAATAATGTAGACTATAGCTCAACCAAGGACCTGAGTTGGACATGAAGAATAAACAAAATACGTGCTTATTTTAAGCCACTAATACTTTTGGTTTCTTTGATACTACAGCATTATCTGGCATTGCCTGCCTAACACAGGTCTTGCTTTCAGTAGAATGCCACCTCAATTAAGTCATTGTGTGACACAAGTTTCTCTATAGGAAGTGGAGGATACAATTAGGAAAAGCTGTAGATTTCACTCTTGAGCAGTAGTGGAATGGTTGGCAACAACTTATCTGTGAAATATCTTGTGAGGCAGATTGCATGTCCAATTATTTTGTAGCTGTAGGGAAAGAGGTCAAAAAACAAAGTTCGCGTTTTGGGGTTTTATTGACTAAATTTTATCAAGCATTACCAGAAAGATGAGTGAAGAAAGGGATTGCTGAACAGCAGAAATAAAATGAAGTAAACACTTTCTGAAATTTTGGGCTTTGATGCTATGAAGCTCAAACAGTAAAAGCTATAATTGAGAGGCAACACTCTATCAAAACTCGACATTTTGGCCAAGACAAAAATGAGAGTGTAGCTTTCCCATTTATTGCTAAAAATTCTCAGAAGATTCAAGTGCCTCAGGGCAAAGATCAGATCACTCTCATAGAGAACAGTTAAACCACAAAACCAAATTAATTTATTTAGAGAATTTCAGGCTATAGCTTTTCCCCAGAAGCCAAAGAATTTGAGCTATCAACTTCAAATTTGAAGACAGAATAAAAGATCGGTGGGTAAGAAATTACATGTAGAAAAAAATAGATATGAAAGGAACATAAAATATCGGGACCCCAAACTCACTATACCAAAAGGAACAGTTAAGCTTGGAGACTGAGGCTTGCAGAAAACTGCCTTTCCTTTTGTTCCTAAACATACAGCTATAAGATAGAAGGCTACATATCTCCCCAGATAGCCTCCCTCACCCTGACAATGAAAAATTAACAGCTTATCCTCATGAGGCAAGAGGAAACTAGAAATCCTCCCTCCACCGCCGCCTCCGCCCCGTAGAGGAATACATATTTGTCATCTTCCTCTGCTCTGTATTTTTCTTATGTAAAGTGCAGATTTACTAAGCATGACATGAATAAGTAATTGTTCTTTTACCCCCTCATTTTCACATACAACATGTGGATTCAGTGAGTGCTAATCAAAACCTCAAAGCAATGTAATGGTCTGTCTCATTTGCCTACCTCCTCCCACCTTTTTTTTTTTTCTTTCCTTGGACTTACATTTCCATGTGGCTGGGGAGGTCTCACAATCATGGTGGAAGGCAAGGAGGAGCAAGGCACATCTTACATGAATGGCAGCAGCCAAAAACAGCAAGATCTCCTCTTTATAAAACCATCAGATCTCATGAGACTTATTCATTATCCCAAGAACAGCATGGGAAAGACTTGCCCCCATGATTCAATTACCTCCCATTTGGTGTCTCTCACAATACATGGGAATTCAAGATGAGACCTGGGTGAGAACACAGCCAAACCATACCAAATGTCATTAGAGATATTTACACTTACAGAAACTAATAAAGGTTTGAAACATGTAAGAAAGGTAAGAACATGTAAGAAAGGTAAGGAAACATGTAAGATAAATATAAACTGAAAAATGTCAGTTGTCTCACCATGAGTCATTTTATGTATTTACATCTGAAATCCTGTCTTAGTAAATATTCTTACCTTTCTGTCTTATTATGAAAGCTTTTAAATTGCCACACTTCTTTGAATTTTATCACAGCTTCAAAGAGCACCTTAATTTTATTTTGAAGCCTTTTACTTCTACTGAGGGGATTAATTGGAGACCTGCAGAATTTTGTTTTATACAACATTTTATTTGCAAGTACTGATATAGATAGACAAATAGGAAAGATAGATTAAAAACTGATAGAGAAAATGCATGGATTTTATGCATTTTAGAAATTAAGCATATTTAGTGTTTATAATTTTTTAGTTTTACAGCATATCTTATATTTATTTTCCAATGGGGCAATTTGTTTAAATTTTATCAAAAATACTTCCTTACTATCATCAACAATTTATAAGGGATAAATTAGTACCTTATTTCCTCTTCCTAATATAATAATGCTAATTTTCAGATTTTTTTGCATTATATTTATAAACAACACATCTATATTTATACAGAATTAATCATTTCAAAGTGCAGATAATGTGGGCAGAATCAAAAAGATATAAGAATCCTTATGTGGACAAAGAATAAATTCCTAACCCTCTTCCTATCACAAAAATTATGCATTCATTCAGTAGCTATTGTGAAAGCATTTGCCTAACAATATAAAAAATAAATATGTACTTTTTACTTTATACCACGTATCTGCAGTATATTTATCATGTGTTAAATTATAAATATAAAAGATACCCTTAAAATTATAGTTCAAGTATATTCTAAACTTAAATGCAACTGAGGTAAAAATCAAGACTCAGAAATAAATTTTACTGCATACCATCTTTACACTCTGTATATGTCATTTGTCACAAATAGTAAAAACAATTAACCAGTGATCTAGGGTAAGCAAACTATGACCTGCAAGTCAAATCCAGCCTATAAACTAAGGGTTTGTTTATGCTATGCCCATAAACCAAGAATGGTTTTTATTTGTATATTTTATTTAAAATACATGGAAAAGAGGGAGCATAACTCTTCACTCCTTAACAGTGAGCTATGTATAGAGACTACCTTTAAACAAAATAGTACAGAAAGAGGTTGAAGGGAGAAAGATTAACTTGGTAATGGAGAAACCTGACAAATACTACTTCAGCCAGTTGATCAAGGTCAACATCAAAAATTATAAATCCTGTTGATAATAATGTGTATCCTGGATATGATATAATAAAAATGACACTTTACCTCTTTGATCTTTCACCCCAAAACCCAAATCTCCACTCTAATCATGAGAAAAAAATAGACAAATTCCACTAGAGGAGCATATTCCAGAAAACCTCAATGCTTTCAAAGTGAGAAAAACAAAGGAAGTCTGAGAAATCATCCTCAATAAATTGAAAATGCCCAGTAACACCACATAGAACTTTCTATTTATGTGTTGCTTTGGGAAAGGTTAGGGATTGTAGCAGCAAAGTGTTAGAAATGCTTACATATCCCAAGCCTCAGGCCATCTTTCAATAAAGCATTTTTATCATTTTGCTTTCTTTCCTTTGACACATTTTTTTTCCGACAAATATCCAAAAACTGATTAGAAGATTAGCTTATATGATTTATAATGAAAGATTATTTATTTATTTTCCAAACATTGACAAAGTTTGGCTGAAATAAATAAAATAAAAGAATTAAATGGAAAAAATGAAAACTAATATTTATTTCTAGATTAATACATTTTCAATATCTCTGATGGAGTCATCGTCAAGTTTTCACAATTTTGAGGGTATTAATTGTATTGATCATCACCTAAAACTAAATTTTAAAAATATTTGTAATGGACATTTCCTAAAATTAATCATTCATTTAGAAAATTTCTACGGATTTGCCACAACATACTGTAGTAATCTAAAGTACCTATTGATTTTCCATTTATGCACCATACAACATATGACTATCCTTCTCATTAGCTTTATTTTATTTTTAAACCTGCCATCTTCACTTGCTTGTAAGAATATACACTTTCCAGGGTTGGAACGCTAGACCTGGTGACGTGGGTTCATGAGCAGAATCTTCCAATCTGTGGGTTACGCAGTTCCATGGAAAAAGCACAGTTTCCCCAGCTGGGTCGCAAGGTCACTCACCACCTCCCTTGGCTGGAGGGAGAGGGTTCCCCTGCCCTGAGAGGATTGCCCTGCACCACAAATAAGGCATGTACCATTATATGCCTCTAAAATAACTCTTGTTATGAACCCAATTGCCATCACTTTGAGAATTGTAATATCATCATATTTATCTTCTCATTTTACAAAGTTCCTTAGTAGCTTATATCCCAAGTACAAATTTGTATATATTTTCTAGTTTCATTTACTCTTGATTTCTGTGCTGTTTAAATTACCTAAATGTAATTTTCAAGTTGTCTTTATTCTAATTATCTTCAATGAACACTGGAAATCTACTGTAGTAAGAACTTGATGCATGCACACAATAGACATTATTATTACTGATTATTAGATCTTCATTAGAGTGTTTTTTATTCATTAATTTTGTGCATCACGTGACATCTATTAATTAGCATACTGATTCTTATTGCGTGGACTTTCGATATAATGTGCAAAGAACATTTCTTACAATAACACAATCTCTTTACACAGTAACTAGTCAACAGATAGTTACTAAATTGTATAGATTAGGCTGCTGTCTTTGTTTGTGCCACTAAAACAAAATAACTGAGGAAAATTTATGAACAGCAGAAATTTATTACTCACAGTTCTGGAGGCCGGGAAGTCCAAGATCAAGGCATTGTCAGGTTGGTATCTGGTGAAGGCCTGTTCCTCATACCTGACATATTTCTAGGTGTCCTCACCTAGGTATAAAGGACGGAAAGGTCAAATAGGGATGAATACTGACTTCTCATGTGGGAGAAGAATGGAAGAACGAAAAGGGCATAAGTTAATTCTCTCTGTCCCTTTTATAAGGCACTAATCCATTCGCGAGGGTGTAGACCTCATGACTTAGTCATTTCCCTACCAGCCCCACAATTTAATACCACACACTGGAGATTAAATTTTAACTCATAAATGTTGAAAGATATTCAGACTACAGCATTCTGCTTCTTTTCCTGAAAATTCATGTGTTTCTCATAAGAAAAATACATAAATTCCATCCCAACAGCCCCAAAAATCTTACCTTTTTCCTGCATCAACTCAAAAGCCTAGAGTCTCATGTAAATCAGATATGGGTGAGACTCAAGATATGAATCATCCTGAGGCAAATTGCTTTCCATCTATGAATATGTGAAATCAAACAAGGTATGTGCTCCCAAAATACCACGTTGAGAGAGGAATAGGCTAGATAGTCCCATTCCAAAATAAATAAATAGGCAAAAAAGGGTGGATAAAATGTCCCAAGTTTATCCAAAACCAAACGAATCAAACAAAATTAGATTGTAAGGCACAATAACAATCATTTTTTGGAACTCCACGTCCTGCCTTTCTAATACACTTGTGTAGAGGTTGGACCCCCAAGGCCTTGGGCAATTTCTCACCTGCGGCTTTGCTAGGTGGACCCCATGGTTCACCTCTCATGCTGTTATAGCTTGGATATTTGTCCTGTTCATGTTGCATGTTGAAATTTGATTCCCATTGTTGGAGGTGGAGCCTAGTGGGAGGCGTTTGGGTCATTGTGGGGCAGATTTCTCATGAACATCTTGGTGCTGTTGTAGAGGTGAGAAGTAACTTCTTGATCTTTTAGTCCAAGCAAGAACTGGCTGTTTGAAAGAGTGTGTCACCCTCCCCACACCATTGCATGTACATAAAATGCCTGTTCCTCCTTTGTCTTCTGCCATGGTTGGGGTTCTTATCAGACACAAATGCTGGTGCCATGCTTCTCATACAGCCTGCAGAATCATGAACCAAATAACTCTCCTCTTTTAAAAAATAAGTTAGCCAGCCTCTGGTATTCCTTTATAGAAATGCAAAACAGACTAAGATATCTGCATTGTAGTTGCATTCCTGTATGTAACACTGCATGCTAGTATTTCTGGGGTCTCAGAAGTAGCCCCATTTCCATGGTTCCACTACACATTGTCCTAACGGTGGCTCACAGTGGCTGTGAGCCCATGGTTTCACTAAGGATTGCCCTAGTAGAAACTGTCTGCAACAGCCCAAACCAAACTCTCTGCAACAGCCCAAACCCTGTGGCAGTTATTTGGCTCAGCAGTGAAGCTCTCCAGAGCATCCTTTGAAATCTAGGTGGAAGTAGCCATCCCTCCACCACTTGTACACTCTACATTCTTCATAGTAAGGACGACATCATGCCAACAAGGTGTACTGCTTGTGCCTTCCAAAGCAATAGTCTGCATTGCACCTGGGGTGGCAAAAAGCTTTGCACTGCAAAGAGGAGAATAAAGTCTTGATGTGGCCCTGGGCAGTGAGCCCTATATCCAAAGAGCACACCGGGCCCTTACTTAAAACTTTTCTGCCTTCAAGGCCCAATTTATCTGGGCCTGGGATGGGAGTGACAGCCTGAAAGATTTCCAAAATGCCTTTAGGGTTATTATTTCATTGTCTTAATGAAAAGCTTCTGGCTTTCTTCGATTCATTCTAATCTCCCTATCATAAATTTGTTTGTCCACACCCTGATTTAAATTTGTTTGTCCACACCCTGATTTCTCTCCTAAACAGGACTTCTCATTCTTTAGATGGCTAGGCTGAGAGTTTTCTAATTGTTTAAGTTTTGCTTCCCTTTTAATTATAAACTTTTCTTTAATTCATTTATATATTTTTACATTTTACTATAAGCAGTCAAGAGAAGCATACAGTGTCCAGAACACATTGCTTAGAAATTCTTTCTGCAAGCTGGGTGTGGTGGTTCACAGTTGTAATCCCAGCCCTTTGGGAGGCCAAGGTGGTTAGATCACTTGAGCCCAGAAGCTCAAGACCAGTCTGGGCAACACTGCAAAACCCTGTCTCTAAAAAAAAAAAAAAAAAAAAAATTAGCTGAGCGTGGTGGTGTGTGCCTATCATTCCAATTACACAGGGGCTAAGGCAGAAGGGTTACTAGAGTACAGCAGTTCCAGGCTGTAGGGAGTTGTGATCATGCCACTGTACTCCAGGCTAAGTAACAGAGAGAGACCCTACCTCAAAAAAAAAAAAAAAAAAGAAAAAAGAAAAAAATTATTTTGCCAAATATCCTTGTCCATTACTCTTAAATTTCACTTTCTATAAAATATCAGGGAAAAGACACAATTCAGCCAGGTTTATTGCCAATATTTAGCAATGTAAACCAAAAAGTATCTGAGACAAGTCTCAATCAATTTAGAAATTTATTTAGCCAAGGCTAAGAATATGCCTGTGACACAGCCTCAGGGGGTCCTGGCAACATGTGTCCAAGATAATAAGGCTACAGCTTGGTTTCAGACATTTTAGGTAGATATGAGACATTAATCAACACATGTGAGATGTACATTGGTTGCATTCAGAAAGGTGGGACAACTTGAAGTAGGAGGCTTCCAGGTCATATATAGATTCAAAGATTTTCTGATTGACAATTTGTTGAAAGAGTTTATCTAAAGACATGGAATCAATAGGAGTGAGTGTCTGGGTTAAGATAAGGGGTTGTGGAGACCAACATTCTTGTTATGCAGATGAAACCTCCTGGTAGCAGGCTTCAGAGAGAATAGGTTGTAAACATTTCTTATTAGACTTAAAGAGTCTGTTTTATCAGTCTTTATTTAGGGGTAGGGTTGGGGAAGGGTCTCAGTCTGTTATCTAGGCTGGAGTGCAGTGGTACCACTATGGCTTACTGCAGCCTTGAACTCCTGAGCTCAGGTGATCCACTCACCTTGGCCTCCTCAATAGTTGGAACTACAGGTGTGTGCCACCATGCCCTACCAAATTTTTCTGTATCTTTTTTAGAGACAGGGTTTCACCATGTTGCCTAAGCTGATCTTGAACTCTGAGACTCAAGCAGTCCACCCACATCAGTCTCCCAAAGTGAGCCGTCATGCCTGGCTATTCTATCAGTCTTAAGGCCACTGTTTTAATGTCAGTGTTGGTCAGCTGTCCCTGAATTCCAAAGGTTGGAGGGTATAATGAGGCATGCCTTACCATCACTTTTCATCATGTCCTGAACTAGTTTGTCAGGTTAACTTTGGAATGACTTTGACTGAGAGAAAGGGTCCATTTAGTTGGCTGGTAGTCTTAGAATATTTTTGAATTATAAGCAAGGATGCCACTTCCTTAGGTTTGCAATAGTATACTCCTCATTTTTGCCTAAGACTTCATCAAATGAGCTTTACCGTCTGTATTTCTATGAGCTTTGTGATTATGACCACTTACAGAATCTCTCAGATGAATGTGACTTTTCCTATAGGATTTCTCTGCATCTGAGTCCCCACCAGAATTATCCGTAACAGTTTGTTCATGGTAATCTAGGCTTTTTCCACAATTTGCTTCAAAAGTGTTCCAGCCTCTACCTATCACCCAGTTCCAAAGCTGCTTCCACATGTTTAAGTATTTGCTATAGCAATACCTATTCTTCCAGTATAATTTCCTATCTGTGACTATTTGTGCTCCTGTAACAACATACCTGAGAATGGGCAATGTATAAACAACAGAAATTTATTTCTCATAGTTTGGAAGATTGGGCAGTCTGAGGTCAAGTCATCTGCAGGTTTAGTATCTGCTGGAGGCTACCATCTAGGTGCTTCGCATGGTGGGAGGGATAAAAAGGGCAAAAGGAGACAAACACTGTGTCCTCACATGGCAGAAGAGAGGAAGAACAAATAGCACCTGAGTTAGTTCCCTCCAGTCCTCATATAAAGCACTGTTTCATTCAGGAAGGCGGAATCCTCATGAAGTACTTACTTCCCTGAAGGCCACACCTCTCAATACCACCACGTGGAGGTTAAGTTTCAAGTCATGAATTTTGCAGGTTCTAAATTGTATCTTTCAGTTTCTTAGAATCCATTTTATTTACAACGATGGGGGGAATTTAGCATATTCATTTCATAAAATTTTGTTTATTTTGTTATACAGAAGTCTTGCTGGACTATGAATAGAGATTATTTTTTTCATGTATAAGTACATTATGTCTACATTACCCTGTTTTCCATGACATGCATTTGGAGCATTAAGCTCTCTGAAACAACTGCCATGAACTAAAATCTTAGATTAGTAAAAGTTATTTTGTCCCTGATAATAAAGCATATCTAAAATAAATCCAGGAGAATTATAAATTGTCTGCCTTATATATTTATTAAAATACAGTCATTTTACTTAGACTTCTTGGGCCATATAAATGTCAAGTTAAATAATTGTGAAACTCCCAAAGTTGTTTTTAACTCACTCAGTACTAGGCTGTACATAACCAGAAACTATTGGAAACAAAAACTGAAAAATGGTTGCTTGGAGAAAAAAATGGAAAAATAACAATGTAAAATTCAAAGCAATCTTTCTGTTTATATTTATTTTTCCCCCTCATTTTTGATATTTCAACATTTTGATCTATTCACACAAAATCATGGCAAATAAAATTTCATTCCTCTTCAATAAATCTTATTAAGTAAAACGGATACAGTTTCATGCAAGCTCACAGTAATACACTTGGATATGCATTGATGGTTTGGCGTTTCTGATGGAAATTTGTTTTAAGTAGGTTGCAATAATCCAATTTTCTTTTGACAAGTTACTGCTAAATGTCACTCAGGGATATTTTAAAAACTTTTTTTCAACTGCAGGAATAAAATTTTAAAGTAAAAAAAGGAAAGTATATATTATTATGTCAAAACTATTTGTTCTAAGTTTGAGAAAACTGTTGCACAGAGGGGAAAAGTAACATACTTAGTCACATAGCTAAATGGAAATAGAAATTGAAAAACATTTTTTTGATGTGACTAAATTTCAACATGTATTATCTTGCAGCAAGAAAGCTATATAGAGAGGAATTTGTTAGTGGAGGTAAGCCTTTTAAATACAGAGAGGTGTTAGGGTTTAGAGAGAATCCATTTTTGTTCCTGAGTCTTATTAATTCCAAGTATTTTATCAAACGATCCTATGTATTTATCAATACAAGATTAAAGAAAACTATGATCCTTCAGGGAATGACCCAATGAGCAATAGCATTGAGTTTTTCCATTTAATCATTAGAAAAGGCTCTGAGTTTATTTCCTGCAGAAGTTAAAGTGTCAACATTAAAGGGTGGAGCTGTGGAATATTGCTGTAAATTGTTTTCTGAAAGATTTTAGAGAATTTCTCCAAGATCATTTAATTCCTAGTAGGCTTAGATGATATTTAAGAAGCAAAAGAACTTTGAGCACAACCTGGGGGGAGCATTTCAGACCTGAATGCTTCAGAAGTTTAGAAAACTACCTGGATAGACCATGGTGTTTCAGCCTGAGCCCCCTTACCTAAAGAGAGTATTAGTAAATTCTCATCATCTTGAATGTTGGAATGGTCTGATATAAGGTATTTCATTTTTAGAATAGTGACTGTAGATACGTGTTTTTGATATGTTTTTAAAATGGATAAAAAAATCGTATGATTATGTGACTATAAAAGACCTGAACAGTTAAAAATGAAGCACACAGTTGAGTTACTATCATGTAAAATACCTCAAGAGTTTCCTGTGACCTCCTCAGCTGTTTCAAAGGCACTATCTCTCTGTACCATCATGTCTTCCTGCCAACTTCCAAGTTGAGTTAGATCTTATAATGGTCATGGACTATTTGTATCCAATTTATTTTCATTGGTCAAATTGTTAGATTATTGCCAGATAGCCCTGTCAAGTATTGTGCGAGAAGCCAGTGGCAGTGATTACCACAGATGTCGCTTTCTAGTGCCAAGCATTATTAGTATTTTTTTTGTGTGTGTAAATGTTTGTTTGTTTTTGCAATGCAATTATCATTTTATGAAGCCTGTTAAAATACATCTCCATTTTCTCCTGACAGACAGAAACTGGTCTATGCTGTAAGTGCCCCACACTGCTGCATGGACTATAAATAAGGTGTTATTTCCATAATGAGATCATAGAATAGATATTCTATCATTTACTCATCTCCTGCATCCCCTATCTTTCTTATTTATCTATAAATCAACATTCATAATTTAAATAAAATAATGGTTTTTAGGATTTTCCTTCTTCATTTCTTCATTTTTTAAAAGGGTGATATGGTATTATTTTACATCTCTTATTTATATCGTCAAAGACAAAATTAGAACTTGTCTGTATATAAGGATGGATGCTTTACTTATTAGAAGGCATGTCAAAAACAGAATCATTGTCAAATGTGTCAGACCATGCTGTGAGCAAAACCATATCAACCAATTATCTGAAGATATTTTCCTATTAAATCTTCAAGAGTACAGGATGGAAACTGTGGGATTCTGAAATAAATCATTTTAAGTGAATCTTAAAATTGATAATTAGGAAAAACATACTCAGAAGAAAAAATAGTATAAAATTTTTAATAGTTATTCTATGTTACTGTAGAAAAAACTTTTTAATTAAAATTAAGTGGCAACGGAGTTTAATAACTTACATTAAGGGGACAAACAGACATATTGATAAATTACGCTGCTAATTTTTAATCATGCATACTTTATTTAACTTTCTTAAATTATTATTTCGGTGGAGTTTAATAGTAATATAGAAAGGACTCTGGTTCAATTAAAATTATGCTTCTTACATGTCCTCCCACAGATAACTTGTTTTGATAGTCTCATTTAAAAATATTTACACTTAATTTAGCAACAACAATATCTGAACAAAATATTAGGTATTAAATATTAAATAACTGGGATTGCCTCTAACAAAATCTGTAAGGAAAATATAATGTCAGGATACGTAATTAATAAGATATTTGTAATTAAGACTTCTGGACTAATAGTAAAGGGAAGCTTTTGAGTCCAAAACAATATTGTCAAAGAAGAATGTAAACTTGCAAAATGGACTTATTTAAAAAGAGTGCAGAAAGTAGAAAAGTTAGGTATGATGAAATGCATATGCTGTCCATCATTTTATTAAATCTTTCAGTTTTCATTTCATTTTAATAAAATGTCCATCATTTTATTAAATCTTTCATTTTATTAAACCTTAACAAGGAGTATACTGCAATTTATAGATTATTATGAATACACTTGAAGATGAACAATATATCAAACTCAGTTATTTTTGGAAGAGAAACTTGGTAGATGAACAAAAGATAAGACTACAGTAGTTGTGAATCCTCAGAAGTTGTGAATCCTAGATTCAATAAACTCAGTAAAATTAGAATTACAATCTCTTAAACTAAATGTCTTCATCAATAAAGTTGAATCATAGTATCTATTTATAGGAGAAAAGCTAACTAAATATTATCTGTAAAGTGCCACAAAATTTGTATATAATACACAGTACAAACTTCCTTTGTTAACTACTAATCCAAGTCTGTGAAACTTTGATACAACAGGCAGGTGCCTGTGTCATTTAGGCTTTATCACAGGAATGGAATTATCCTATGTAAAAATTATGTGAACAATAGCAGACTTCTATGAAAAAAGTACCATTTAAATTAATGTGAGAAGCACAAAAATAGAAAATAGCAACATCAAATTTTGTTATGTTTAGTGTATCAGATATGACTGATATGTAAGAAAGAAATTTAAAAATCTTACCAGTTTAGATGTTAGTATTACTTTAATTTTAATTATTAGTTGAAGTGTTGCTATGGTCCCCCCACACTTCATACGTTTAAACTTAATAACCACTGTGATAGTATTAACAGTATTAGGAAGTGATTATACTATAAAGGCTGAAGTATCATGAGTGAGGTTAATGACCTAAGTATATTTGTTGCTGAAGCAAAATCAAGATTAATTACCTTATAAAAGAGTTGTAAGAAAATACTTCATTTCTTTTTTCCCCTTTTAACACATGATGATGAATCAAGAAAGTACAGGTCCTTACTGGACACCAAAACTGTTGGCCCTTTGACCTTGAACTTCTCTGTCTTCAGAGCTGTGAGAAATAATTTCACATTATCAGCAAATTACCCAGTCTTTGACATTTTGTTATAGCAGTCCAAATGAACTAAGACAGATGCCATCACTGAAATTTTAAATATTGCCTAATTTTAAATACTGGTCAGTTATTTCTAGGCGATTTTCTATAATGTTGTTTAGCTTTCAGGTAAGGTTAGGCCAATTTGTTAAACATGATGATATTTACTTAGCAAAATCAATAAAAATGGGTAGATTTATGAAACAGGAAATAATTCATTCACACCTTTATTCTGATTATTTCCTCTTAAACCTCATTGAATAAATGCTAGTATTTCTTATTCCCCACTCAATGCATTTCCTGTAGCTCTATTATTTGAAAGGGTGAAATGTCTCTTTGTATAACTTTCTCTAATAACTTAAATTTCCTTCCTGATTTTATGGAATGGGAATTTTGTAACGTCGGAATCACTCCAAAATGAGGGAAATCAACTAAAGAAACCCAAATTTCAAAATATTATACAATAACGTCATCAGTCTCATCATAAAAAGGCAGGAGAGTATGAAAAAGAATTGCACAATTCCAGACAAACTACTGAAAGAAAATGACACTACCATGATAGGAGGATGCTGAAACACTTAATAGAGAAGCTGATGTGGGTTAGAACTGAGCTTTCTTCCCGACCACCAATGCCAATTTGCCAGGCATTAGTCAAACTGACAATCCATGTCAAGACTTTAAAAGGTTACAACCCTGGGCAACACTTTGATTTTAGCCTCATGAGAAAACAAGACGCAGATCCATACAGTTGGAATTGTTATAAATTCCTTGTCCACAAAAACTAAAAAAGCATGTGAGGACTGGAGCAACAGGACGAAGAAGGGTTATCCAGTGATCATCTCCCCGGAAACATTTATTCAAACTACCCACACATGAAAATACCTTCAGAAGAGCTAAGAAAATCAGATGAGAAATTATAGTATCTTATTGTAGCACAATAATAGGAAATAATGTATTGAAGAGAGTAGAAAACTGCTTTGCATCAGCCATGATACTCCTCCACCAACCTCAGGCATTATAACAATCTGCTTGAGAAAAAGAGAGGGAAATGAACATAAAAATTTGCCATGAACTCCAACATTAGGCCTGCCACAGTATAACCTAGCACCAAGAAGATTCTGTATTTTAGGCCAGTACACATGGACTGAGCCACTAGGCCCACAAAGGCATCACATAGGACCATGTTGTGTGAGACTTCAGGCTTGCATTGCAATCCCATCTTTGTTCTACACCACTTCTGGGCTAATGTCAGTAATCCCAGGCTCAGGACAGCCCTCAGCAGCAGGCAGGCCTCACACTTTTGGCACAGTTTTGCTCCATTGTAGCCACAGGACTTTCCCAGACAAAACCAGTTTGGGAATCTTGAAATAAGTATCTACTTCTTCAGATGTGCAGACATTTGTCCATAACACAAGAATTAAGAAAAATCTGGAAAAGTGACATCAGCAAAGAAATAAAAAATAAGATATTACTTACTGACCCTAAAGGAATGGAGATACATGAGCAGCTGACAATTATTTCAAAGTACTTATTTTAAAGACTTTCAGCAAACTTTATGAGAGAAACAGATCAATGAAATAAGACAAACAATAAGCATCCAGAAGAATAGGGTTAATGGAAAAATTGAAATAATAATAAGAAAAATAAAACAGAAATTCTAGAGCTGAACAATAAAATAAACAAAGTAAAAATGCAATAGAGAGCATCCACAGCAGAATTAGTCAAGCAGAAGAAAGAATCTGAACTTGACACAGGTTATTTGAAACCATAGAATCAGAAGAGAAAAAAAATAATGAAAAGAAATGAAAACTGTATAAGATTTTTCTGACAGCATCAAAGGAGAAAACTTTGAAGTCATCAAGTACAGATGGATAATAAAAAGATGAAAGGATAAAAATTATATCTAAAAAATTGTGGCAGAAAACTTTCTAGATCTGGAAAGAATGTAAATATCAAGACACAGGAACTCAAAGGTCTCCAACAGGACTCAATCTAAAATAAATTATCCCAAGACATATTATAATTAAGTTGTCAATAATCAGAGGCAGGAAAAGGAACATAAAACCAGCAATGAATACATTTGAGTTTATATCAGTCATGTCGGCATATGAGTTCCAATACGATTAGCAGCAGACTTTTTAATAAAACTTTTTAGACCAGGAGACAGTGCAATAATATATTTATGGTGCTAGAGAAAAAAAATATAATGTTCCCAAGAAAGCTGTCCTAAAGAAATAAAGAGGTTGGCCGGGCGCGGTGGCTCAAGCCTGTAATCCCAGCACTTTGGGAGGCCGAGACAGGTGGATCACGAGGTCAGGAGATCAAGACCATCCTGGCTAACATGGTGAAACCACGTCTCTACTAAAAAATACAAAAAACTAGCCGGGCGAGGCGGCAGGCGCCTGTAGTCCCAGCTACTCGGGAGGCTAAGGCAGGAGAATGGCGTAAACTCGGGAGGTGGAGCTTGCAGTGAGCTGAGATCCGGCCACTGCACTCCAGCCTGGGCGACAGAGCCAGACTCCGTCTCAAAAAAAAAAAAAAAAAAAAAAAAGAAATAAAGAGGTCAATTCAGCTATAGCATATCACAATTATAAATACATATGCACATGACATTGGAACACATACATGTATAAAGCAAATATTAATAAATTATAAGAAAGATATAGACTGCAATCTAATAACAATAGGGGACTTCAGCACTCCACTTTCTACAATGGACAGATCAGCCAGACCAGGAAAATCAATAAAAAGACATCAGACTTAAACTAAACTCTACACCAAATAGACCTAACAAATGTATGCATAATATTAATTGGCAGAAAAAGTTTTTTTATCTTAAAATAAATTTAAATTATTACAATTTGGGTTAATTTCAATTTGTGAAATAATATATCTATAAACTATGTTAGTTTTCCTGTTATTATATATAAGTAAAATATAGCCAAAAGGGAAATAAAATATTAACTGATGGTTGCTTTTATTTTTATTTTTGCAATGATAATAGAGCATTGCCATATTACTCTCTGAAACATAACTTTTTCTTTTTAATTCAGCACTTGGCAGTATTGTGAACATATTGATCTGTAATCAACTGCTGACACAGTTATTTGGCTTAGGCTGTATATTTACTGAACAGAAACACAGCATTATGACAGGCATATATAAAATAGTTTTCTACAACACACAAAAACTCATTGCAAACACTTTATCTAAGTGACAATTTTATCGCAGTTTTTTTTCTTCAATTTGTTCTGGAAAGAGTATGTATGTTAGCCACCATAAAAATAACATATTGCTATGAAGCATCCCCTAAAACAAAATTGACTTTGTATTTCCTCATTTATAGCAAGGATCCTAGTAAATGTTAAATCCCTATGAAAACACTCATTTAATATAGCTTGATTGTAGAGGATTAGCATTTGGAGTATTAATTTATCAGCAATATCTAAAAATGCTAGGGCAACTTTTTATAGATTAGGGATTTATTAGTTTAATAAATATTGTAAAGAATGTTAAAAAGTATTGCAATTAAAATACTTTATGATGCATTTCATACAGGAAGCTAAATAGTCTTCAGTATTTTAGCATGCTACTGAGGAAATATAATAAAAATCATTAAGATGTATAATTTCATTGTTTTAAGACATTTTTCTTTTCTTACCCAACATCTTACTCATAATGTGGTTATTTTCTAAGATTTACAACTAGAAAGCTGCAAATCACATACCTATCGTGTGCCTAGCAAATATTATGCTTGGTGCTAAGACTTAAAAAATATGAAGAGAACTTTCATGTAACTAGAGTATGATGACTGCTATGATAAACGTATGCAGAAGAGACAATATTGGTATAAATAAGATATAACTGGTTTTACTTTTCTTTTGATCACAAAAAGCTTCCAAGAAAAAAAGATGTAGGTTTTGTGTTTGACCACCATTTATAGGATTCAGAAGGGTACATACCATAATGTAAGAAAACAATGCATGCTATTACTTAATAAATGGCATATTAATTTTGCATTTTCTTGGTCTTTTTTTTTTTTTTTTACTATTAACTGTGTTTGCAACTCAGACAAGTATGCTATTGTAAAATGTTCTATAATGTAATTATATACATTGTAATAAGACTGTTGCTCGACTTTTTTCTATGAAAGTATTTCCTGCAGAAATGACACTATGTACTGTTTAGTTTTTAGTATGTGATGAATGAGAAGTATAAAAATTCTTCCAGGAAAAAACACTGAATGTTGGATGATTACATATCTAAAAAATCCTGACCAGTTGACAAGAATATATGGGAACTTCTCAGAAACCAGAAGCAAAAATTAATCACAAGTTCAGAGATATGAGTAGTCACCAAACCTGGGGTAACTGCAGATCCCTATTGTCCTTGAAACTGCATTTAATGTGCTACACAGATGGCATGGAAAGTGGCGCGTGGGGTAACAGACAAAGACTAATATTCAGGTAAATAACACACAATCCAACCATTCTAAAGTTAGTGTATTCCACAGATAAATGAAGAAAGAAAAATACTCCACCAGAGGCCCACATGAAAGGAGAAAAAGAAAAAATAACAATGTCTTTGTACATTCCTAATTATAAACTTGTATTTGCATTACTTGAGTGAGTGACTTAAAAAGTTTTCAAGCTAAATTGTAGTTTAAATGGATTTTCAATTTATATTTACTACCTGTAATTTGCAATGATAAATGCAAGTAATTTTTTGATATATAATATATTCTCAGGTAGTACCAAATAACACATTAAATAATTTTTAAAAATTAAGAAAACATAAAAGCTGCTATGTTAAAAAATCAGAGCAGAATCGACCTGCCAAATACTGCAGATGATGAAATGATTTTTGATATTGCATATAAAACACAAATATACAATATGTTCAAAAATGAAAGAAAACATCAGAAATATGATAATACAACACACTATAAAAAAGACAAGGAAAACGTTTCACAATATCAAATATATTTCCAGACATAAAAAACATAAGAAAGAGAATTAGTCATTAAATATATGAGATAAACTGGAGATTCACTACAAATGGAAATAAAATGAGTAACCCTGACCATAAAACAAGAAATCAAACATAATGATGCAAAATGTGAAAAATAAACTATTAAAAAGAGAGTAGAAAACCCAGAGATTAGAGAAAGAGGATTTAAATACCTAATCAGATATTTGGAAGGAGTAGTATATAGAGAGAAGTGTGACGAGGTGGTATTCAAAAATATAATAGGGTAAATATATTTTAAGAACTGTTGAGGCCAGGCTCAACAGTGGCTCGCCTGTAATCCCAGGACTTAGGGAGGCCGAGGCGGGTGGATCACAAGGTCAGGAGATCGAGACCATCCTGTCTAACATGGTGAAACCCCGTCTCGACTAAAAATACAAAAAATTAGCAGGGCTTGGTGGCGGGCACCTGTAGTCCCAGCTACTCGGGAGGCTGAGGCAGGAGAATGGCATGAACCCAGGAGGCAGAGCTTGCAGTGAGCCGAGATGGTGCCACTGTACTCAAGCCTGGGCAACTGAGCAAGACTCTGTCTTAAAAAAAAAAAAAAAAAAAAGAATTGTTGAAAAACACAAATCAGGAAGCCCAAATAATTCCGAGTAAAATACAATAAAGAAACAATACTCCTGAATCTAATAAATATTAGAATATAAATGCATGAAATTATGCTAGTAGGTAGTATAATGTAGATAATTTACAACTGAAAATATATCTCACAGGAGGATTTATGAAGGAAAGTTACGTACAATTCTTGCTCACCCTCATCAAAATATATTATTGAAATTCACAGGATGTCTGAATAATTAAATAATTGGCGGTACTTCTCATATCCAAACTATTTGCAAAAGGGATATAGTGCAAATCTACTCTTCATCTCATCTGGTTTAATATGACATGCAAAATGAGAACCTTTATTATTACCTGTACCAATTCAAGTAGTTAATTTAAAACATTATAAGATACATAGAGGGGAAGTGGCAGTAAGAAAATTTCAACTAATAAATCAGCCAGAACTAATTATAAGAAATCTCTTGGAAAAGCCTATAACTGTCACCTTCAGTCCACTGTTGGGATTTTGACACAGCTTCAAGGAACACACAATTTGAAAGGAATTTACTGACTTCTTACTGAATTTGCATTTAAACTTCTATTACAGCAGAATATTACACTGTATTAAGAGTTGAAGTAACCTTCATATTTTGGTTTAGGACAAATTCTGGTCCCACACAGATGAAGATGTAAAGATTTCTCTCATTTAGTAGAAATTATATATTCAAGAATTTATGACTTACATGACTACTGGAGCATCAGGGACTATATGAATTGGTGGCTGCCCTGGCTTTTGGCTAGGTCTATGTTAGATTCCTGTAAGAATTTACTTAACTCTATAGCCAAGGAGCTCCTTCCCATGACCAGTTCTTGGAAGATACCAAATAGCATAGTTTATCAATGGTAGATCAAAGGTAACTGATGTTCAGTCCGAAAAACAATTGCATTGCATCTAGGTGATGGTTGCTCTTG
Organism: Piliocolobus tephrosceles; assembly: GCF_002776525.5. Lineage (NCBI taxonomy): Eukaryota > Metazoa > Chordata > Mammalia > Primates > Cercopithecidae > Piliocolobus > Piliocolobus tephrosceles. The sequence continues at coordinate 33,901,250 of NC_045455.1, forward strand.
AGGAAAAGATACAATCACACAAAGAGCATAATTAAAATTGCAGTGTCTTGAGGTATGAGAGGAACTAGAAAATAACATAATGGCATGGATTTTTAATGATTCTTGGGTAGTAATCACTAAATTAACTATATATTCTGGAAAATGAGGCTTAGATCACTAAAAGATAAAATGTGATACATAACTTTATGGAATTGGAGAGACAGCATCAAATAAGTCATGTCTATGGCCATTAAAAATACCTTTAAACTCAGGAAGGGGACAAGTGACAACAAATGGATGATTTTCTGAACTATTTGGAGGTTGTCCCACAGGCACACAAGACTAATGACTATGTAGGCATTCAATAAATGCACTCATGGGTAGAAAAACAAAAAGTATTTCCCAGTTTCTGTCAGAGGCTCACAATGTTACTAACAACTGTTCTGTTTACTAATAAGATCATTAAAGTCTAAAAGCAAAGGATCTTGGGCAGTTACGCAAGGCCCTGGGCTCATTTCAATTTAGATTAGTATACTGGCTTATAGAAGCAAAAACTTTAACCCTATTAGAGGTCTAGAGAAGAAATATTATTTTAATTTGGACTTTGTGTTTATATGTAATTTGATCAAGGAATCATTTAACTGCAAGTGGTAAAACAATGGGCCAGGAATCATCATAGACAATGGACTTATCATACACATCGTCATACAGAAAATAATGGAGTGATTAAAAATTAAACAAAGCAATAGAAACATCTGCTTACTAAATTGAGGAGTGATAAGGAACTAAAGAGATGGTTTGCATAACTCATAAATCTGTCAGCAAAATGAAAATGGGCAATTCTATCCTATCATCCATCCCTAGTCACATGGAGGGAGGCTGAATATACACAAGTTCATAAGATTGTCTCAATCACTTTGCAGGAGATAGGCAGAAACTGTTCTTCCCAGCCTAGCCAGGGGGGAAGGAATAACCCACCTGAACTTTCTATAAGGAATTTGAACAGTAACATTTGAGGTATTGTTGTGGTGTCCTATTTAAACATTAATTTTTCTTTTGGACCTCATAAATGAAATGCAGGTCCTGGCACTATAAAATCATAGAAAATAGAAAAAAAAGTAGAAAAATAGTTTATTTAAGTTTCTGTACCATTCCCCCATTTTCTCCCACAATATCATGTACGCAAAAAATTACCCAATGATATCCCTTTATTTCCATACATATTAATTGTAAATACACATTCTTTTGGGTACATGGTGGTAAAAATACACTATGTGCTTATGGTTGCTGAAATCATCTACCAGCTCATAATTCATTTGGGCATGTGTTTTTTTCCTCAGTAGTTCAATATATCACTTAGATATTTAGTTTTATTTGGTTTTAAAGTTAGTGTTTGCTACATAACATACCCTTCCAAAACCTAAAATTTCAATCATGATTTAATTCATGGTGTTGAGAGTGGACAATCAGCTGGGATAAACTGGTAGTTCTGCCTGTTTTAGCCAGATGTGGAAACTATATTAAGTTTCAAAACTATGCTAGTATTCTTACTGATATGTTATCTGAACAAAAGTCTTAACTTTAATAAAATCCAGGTGATTTTCCTTATGGAAAAGACCATTTTTTGGGTCCTATTTAAGAGATTTTTTTGCCCATGTTCAAGTTAAAAAGTTATTATACTATACGTTTAAAATATTCTATACTTTGATTTTCACATTGATATCTGCAATTTATTTAGTTTTACTTTTGTGTATGACATGAGATTGAGATTGAGACTTATTTTTTTCTATTAGGATAAGACAAGGTAATTTATCTTGTATTTATACTGTGAAGTAATATGTCTATGAATGGAAAAAGTTAATCATGAAATTGACCTATTATTCAGTTCAATTTCAATCAAATTTCCAGTAGAATTTGTAGGTGTGTTTTCATTTGTTTATGTGTATGTGAATAAAAGTATATGTGAGTAGTAAATACCAAGTTGATTATAAAGTTATGTAAACATACTAAGTTCCAAGAATATTAAAAAATAGGCAAATCAATAAAAAATGAGATGAAGAAAACAAAAAGAACATACTCTGACATATAAAAAGATTACAAATCTTTAATGATAAAGACAAAAAGATAATATCAAAAGGATTTCATATATATATATATATATATACCCCTTTTATTAAAAAGCAGAGTAAAAGTGATAAAAGGATATTCTTAGTGAAAAAAATTTGTCAGTTAGTAACACATAGATTTGTATTCATTAGTATTTTTTCATCCATTCATGATAAATTTTCTTTATAAACAGGCAGAAAATATATATTAAAGATTAATAATGTCTGTATCAACATGCATAGACAGATATTATTGCATTATCCTTGAAATTTGGATTAATACATGACCAAATGCAGTGATATAGGTAATAAGCAAATTAGAGTGTTTAAAAGAATGAGAAAAACAAAGGTTTATTTGGAGAAATCTGGAGCAAAAGGATAGATACAACCACAGATAAAGACACTAAGGACACTCCTCACATTCTTCTTTCTGCATATATTGTCCATGTGTTCTACTACATGAAACAATTAGGAAATCAGAGGGTAAAGCAGGCTGCGACATATTATTCCATTTTATATGGTAGAGAATGGTGGAGAATGAATCTAATATTAAACAGACAGATGGAACCTATCTATGAAACCAAGAGTTGCTCTATGAAAAGATCAACAAAATTGATAAACATTTAGCTAGATTAACCAAGAGAAAAACAGAGAAAAATCAAATAACTGATATCAGAAATGAAAGAGGGAAGCTTACAGCCAATTTTACAGAAATTAAAACAATTATAGGAGAATAATACTATATACTATTATATACCAATAAATTTGATAACCTAGTTGAAATAGGTAAATTTCTTAGAAATACACAACCTATAAAGAAAAAATCATGAAATAGAAAATCTTAAGAGACATAATAATCCAAAAAATTAAGAAAATGATTCCATGTATAACAACATTAATAATAAGAAAATACTAAGGCAGAAACTTAAAAAGGGAATACCATGCATACATGGTCAAATGATTTTTGACAAAGGGGTCAAGTTCATTCCAAGGACAGACTTTTCAACAAAGGGTGTTAAAAAAGAACCAGATATCCACATGCAAAATAATGAAGTTGCACCATTACCTTATAGCATATGCAAAATTTAACTCAAAATGGATCAAAGACCTAAATGTAGGAATGAAACTTATTAAACTATTGAAAGAAAACGTAGAAGAAAAGTTCATGACATTGAATTTTGCAATTATTTCTTGCATGTGATTGGAAAAACACAGGCAACAATGTAAAATAGATGAATTGGACTGCATCAAAATTAAAAACTTCTGTGCATCAAAGGACACAAGAGGGTGAAAAGGCAATATATAGAATGAAAGAAAATATTTGCACATCATATATTTGATAGGGAGTTAATATCCAGTATATATAAACAAAGCTTACAAATAAATAACAAAAAACAACCAAATTCAAAAATAGGCTAAAGTGTCAAATAGACATTTCTTAAAAGAAGACATATAAATGGCCAAGAAACATGTGAGAAGATGATCAACGTCATTATCAGTAGGGAAATGCAAATAAGAGCCAGGGTGAGATATCTCCTTACACCTATTAGAATGACTACTATCAAAAAAACACAAACAAACAAGTAAAAAATGGAAAATAACAAGTGTTGACAAGGCTATGGTGAAATTAGAAACCTCGTGCAGCACTGGCGGGAATGTAAATGGTGCAGTGCTATGGAAAACAGTGCAGTAGCTCCTCAGAAAAATTTTAAAAATAGAATTACCATATTATCCAGCATTTTACTTCCAGACATATCAAAAATAATTAGAAGCAAAGTCTCTATTAGATATTTGTATACCCATGTTCTTAAAAGCATTATTCCAATAAGCAAAAGATGGAAGCAAACCATAAGTTCACTACAGGAAGAATGGATAAGTAAAATATGGTATATACATAAAAATAAAATGTTATTCAGCCTTCAAAAGGAAGGAAATTTCTAAACATACTGTAATATAAATAAATCTTGAATACATTATCTTAGTTTTAAAAAGCCAGGCCCAAAAAGCCGAACTTTATGTTATTGCACTTATATGGTATGTAAAGTAGTCAAACTTTACAGAAATAGTAATCTGAATAATGGTTATCAGGAGCTGAGGAGAAGAAGAAATAAAATGTTTAATGACTACAGAGTTTCATTTTTGCCACATAAAAAAGTTCTGCCAATTGGTTGCAAAGTTTATATTATGCATATTTTAGCACAATTAAATTCATAAAACAACAGAAAATATAAAATTGTGTCATCTTTACATTTACACTCAATTTCTAAGGATACCATGAGTTTGGTTTCATATTAGCTTTTTTCTGACATGTGGCAAACTCTCTTCTGAACATCTCATTGAAAAAAATTTATACATACTATTTAACATTTTGGAAAACAATTATTCAGTTTATATTCTCCTTTGGTTGGTTACCACTTTATATATGACAAAATGCAATCGCTTTTACACAAAAGTAGACTAATTTAAAATATCCATTTTAATGATAGAAAATATAAATACTATTTTCTCTATGTATGTATCTAAATAACCTTAAAGAGCACCTAATATCTTTGTGGTGTAATTATCACAAGCCACATGGGAATGTTAGAGACATATCAATAATATAAACAGAAACATTTCAAGAAAACAGAAAATATTGCGACTATAAAAAAATAGAATTGTACTAATAATTATTTAACAGAAAGTTACTCTTACTCAGTTTTCCGAAATTAAAACAACCTTGCATTTCTAGGAAAACAAACTGATCCACATATGTTTCTTTTAAGAATATTTCTTGATACAGTTTTCTAAAATTTAGTTCAAATATTCCCATATATGTTTGTAGTATCATTGACAGTTTGTACTCTTTTCTTAAATTATTTTCCCCACCTATTTTGTAGGAAAGTTTATGAAAATTTTAGATATCTCTTTTTAGAATGTATGATTATGTCTATAAAGCACCTACCTGTCTTATCTTTTTTTAATTAAAAATTGTAAACTTCCAGTTTCATTTATTTATGGTTATTATTGAACTGTTAGAACTAATTGAAAACTTCAGTAAAGTTTCAGGACACAAAGTCAAAATTCAAAATTGGTAGTGTTTCTGTACACTAAAAACAAACTATTTAAAAGTAAATCAATACAACAATCTCATTTACAAAGCTAAAAAAATACTTAGGAATACATTAAACCAAAGAGGTAAGATCTGAAAACCATAAAACATTGATGAAATAAATCGAAGACATAAGTAAATGGGCTAATATGCGGTATTCATGGATGGAAGAAATGATATTGTTAAAAATGTCCATTCTACCCAAGGTAATCTATAGATTTATTTTTTCAATTTATTTTTTAGACAAATATTCTAAATAATTATTTTCTTGAACTTTACTATCATATTTTTATCTTAATTTTAATATTAGTCATTTCTTTATCACTGTCTTTTCAATTGAATAAACATTTAAACATAGTTTTTCTTGACATTCACCACAGTTACCCTAAAAACTTACACTCTGTTCCTACATTCAATTACAAAAATATGAGAAAAATTAGCAAACTGTAATACATAAAAGGCAGAGTAAGAATTGTAATTTGTAAACATTTAATAAGAATACATACTATAAATATACCTTTGGAAGTTTCCTTGGTTAATATGAAAATTTATAGGTAAATTTTAAAAAAATATTCATGTAAATTTAAATTTTAAAACAGAAAACTTTATCCCCTTCTCAAAAAATTTAGAAGCAATGATTTGAACAGCAGATGAACCTAGCTGATGGTTATTTGATGTAGATCAAATTAGGTTTCTAAAGTTGTTTATAATTTTACCAGTACATTTACCCTTTATGGCTTTCTTTTAATTTATCTTCTGATGCTACTTCTTTGGACTACATATTTTTTTTTATATAAATACTTTTACAGTATTACCCTATTTTATTTAAGTCTTCAGCCATTTATAATTACTATTCCCTTAAATCCCCATCACAGCCTACCATACAAAATAGATCATTAATTTTACTCATATTTCACCTCAATAGGTATACACAGATTAAGGCATCACCAAATCAAAGATTGTACTGGTAGGTAGAGTGTGTTATTCTCTGTAAAACTGTTTTATGGCTTACTTAAGGGTATGATAATTAATAGGTGGTCAATGCACCTTTGTATTTAGATACATTTTATCCTTTTAGTACTTAGCTGTTCAGTACTTATGATATTGTGCTCATAAGTTAACAATACCAATTTGCCATAATTGGTAATAGAGCAAAGCTCATATCAAATGTTCTTACCACAAAAAACAAAAACTTTTTAATACCCTTCACCTATTATCTTTAGAAAACTTTTAATAGAATTTTGAATTTTCATTTTATGTTTCTTAAAGACTATATCGTAAGAGTAATTTTGTTCTGTGACAAGAACCTATTCACAACCACATTATCAAAGGTACCCTAAAAGTAATGATAACAATTAAAGACAAGTACTTAAACATTCTAAAATATAGTATAAAAGTCTATTATGATAGTTGTTTAAACAAAAAGAAAGAAAAATAGTAATTGATTCATAAGCAACAAATTTAATCTCAGAAATACTGTCAAATAATTCTTACTCTTGTCATTTGCTTTGAATGTGAAATATTTTTACTACTGTTGGGTTTATCTGACCTTCTAAAGTACCCTACAGCAAACATAGGCACCATTATTATATAAAGAATGCTATGAACGCAATAGACAATAAATCATACATCTTTATAGTAGAATTTCATAGTTTCTCATTCTCAAAATAAACCTTCTATCTCTGCAATAAAATAATGTCATTTTACATCAGAAAAAAATGTACTTTTCAGAATTACTAAAAAACATAACCATGTCAAACAATGCAGTTTAGGCATATGCTGATATATTTTCTGTTCTTCAGCTCATGCTATAGTACAATCTTTAAAAAGCACTTGTATTTTATTAATAAGTAATGTGAGATTTGCTCTTTTATATGCATGTGATTAGATTAAAATTAATACAAATATATTGTGATCATGGATAAAACATGAAGAGGAAGTCATTGAAATATTTCTTGAGACAAATGATGCTCACTCAGTTATTATTTTATGTTTTATCCTTTTCATTTGACTGAGAAAAAATTATTAGAAAACTTAATATCTACTGTTTCTTAAGAACAGAGTAAGAGAAGTGATATCAGCAAGATGAGGAGTGGGACGTGCCCAGCCCTTGTGCACCCACAGAAACACAAACTTGGCAACCATTTATGTACAAGGATTCCTTTGTGGGAACTCAATGATTCAGATAAATGGTTGCCGCTACCCCAGTGGATCCCAAGACAGAGGAAAGTCATTTTGAGAAGACAGGTCCGTATCCCTGATCAACATCCTGGCTGCAGACTGGGAAGCAACCCTATTCCTCTGTCTTCTCTGCTTTAGCCCTCCTCAATCAGTCTCAATCTCCCATATCTGGGAGGAGCCACATCCATCTGTGCTTCCTGGGGATGGGCCTGCCTACAGTTGACCTGACAAAATAAAATCAGTGCTGGCAGCAGTTTGGGGAAAGGCAGCTCTTGTATGCTGTTTTGTAGGAATGCAAATTGGTACAGCCCTATAGAAAACAATATGGAGTTTCCTCAAGAAATTAAAAATAGAACCATCTGTGATTCAGCAATCTCATTTCTGCGTGTATGGCAAAAGAATAAAATCAGTATCTTGGAGAGATATGTGTTTCCTTGTTCATTGCAGTATTATTCACAATAGCCAAACTATGGACAAAACCTAAATGTCTACATAACAGATGAAGAAATAGAATATGACATATATATTTATATCAAATATTATTCAGCCTTAAAAAAGAAGGCAGCTTGGTGTGGTGGCATGCAACTGTAGTACCAGCTAATCAGAAGGTAGAGGCAGGAGCATCACATGAGCCCCAGGAGTTAGAGGAGGCTACAGTGAGCTATGATTGCACTTCTGCACTCTAGTCTGGATGACACAGTGAGAGCCCAACTCTGAAAAAATAAAAGGAAATGTTGCCATTTGAGGTAATATAGATGAACTTTTAGTATAGTATGTTAATTGAAATAAGCCACCAGGCACATAAATTCAAACACTTCATGCTCTCACTGATACATGAAATCTAAACAAGTTGAACTCATAGAAGTAAAGACTGGAATGCTGGTTGCCACAGGCTGTAGGGAGGGAGAATAGGCAGCTGTTGATCAAGGGCTATAAAATTTCCATTTTGTCAGGTGAATAAGTCCTAGAAATCTAATTTATAGCAATGTGACTATAGTTAGCAATACTATATTGTATACTTGAAATTTGATAAGAGGGTAGACCTTGAGTGTTCTCACCATACACAAAAAAGTTAACTATGTGAGGTGATGGATATGTAAATTAGTTTGGTTGCTGCACTTATTTTATACATATTAATGTATGTGTATATCAAAACATCAAGTTAAACATCTTAAATATATGCCAATTTTATCAATTTTACCTCAGTAAAGATGGAAAACACTTTTAAAAGAACAAAATATTTGAATTTTTGTGTCTATAAAGTTTCCAAAGCACTTTGGTTTTGTTTATTTGTTGACAATGACAAATTAACAGAAATAATCTCCATATGTTTGCCAGATTAATGGCCCTAGATCATCACTTGATAACCGTAGTTGTTATGAATGGGTAGATTATTTGTTTGGGACCATGCTTATGTGGTTATATCTGTATAACTGCACTAATCACAATGATTACTACCAATTAAAACATTAAATAAGAATATTCAATTTTCTTACAGGTTGAAAATTAAATGATTGAATACATAGCAACAGCTATGTTTATAGACCATCTCTTATTAAGAGGACTCTCAAATATACTAAAGAATATTTGCAATTCTATCTATAGATGCAATTCTATCTCAGCAACTGTTGAAAATCTTCAGAATTGTCTATACTATTAATTTTTACATTCCCTCTGTTCTTGTCCCTTGAGTTCATTACAATCTTTTAACCCTAAAACACAAATAAATAATGTTTATTAAAGTCATCCACAACTTCTACATTTCCAGTTTCTCAACCTCTTCTATTTTTTTCTCCACCTTGAAAAAATGTTCTTAAGTTGGACATAGTGGCTTACACCTGCAATCCCCATGCTTAGGGAGACCAAGGCAGGAAGATTGCTTGAGGCTGGGAGTTTGAAAACAGCCTGGGCAAAAAAGTGGGATGCGGTCTCTACAAAACAAAAATAATAATAATAATAAAAGGAAAAATTAGCTGGGTGTGGTGGTACACACCTGTAGTCCCAACTACTTAGGAGGCTGAGGTGGGAGGACCACTTGAGTTCAGGTGTTTGAAGTTACAGTGATCAAAGTTTATACCACTGCACTCCAGCCTGAGCAACAGAATGAGACCTTATCTGTAGAAAAAAAGAAAAGAAAAGAAAGAAAACAGAAGTTCATTGCTTGTCTTTAGGGCACCATGTCTGATCTCTATGTTAATTCATGCCCATTCCATCTCACTTCCCTTTGCAGGGTATTCTTTCTTTTCATGACCTTTAAATATTTCTTAGAATTCAAGGATCAATATTTGTATCTCTTCCATTATTTGTCCACATTGGCTTCGTAGGTGTTCTCATTTATAGGTTTAACTATGACTCCAATATGCGCTTTTAATCCAAACTTAAACTAAGAACTGCAGAGTGGATGTCTAATAGGTACCTCAAACATAATATGTTTAAATTCATACATTTGCTTCCTCTACTAATCTATTTCTTTCTGATTATTCATTCTCATTTTAATATCTGTAAATGGGAATTGAAACATATGTTTATTAATGGTCAATATTTAATACCAATATTATGAACTCCCCTCCCTGGTCTCTCCCTCCCTCCTTCCCTCTGAAAATTAAAAGTGGAAAGAAGATAAGAGAAAAAAAGGATTGCTGGAAAAAGTGTAACGTCGATATTATTACAAATGATCACCTCAATGGAACTATTTCAGAAAATTTATGTCAAAAAATCCTGACTGCAGCTTAAACTTGCCAATGATGGTGATGATGACTACAACTAAGGACAAGTAAATGAAGAAAAAAAAAAATCTACTAAACACCTACTATATGCCAGACATCTATTTAAGCATTGTAATACATTAGTTTATACAATATTTGAAGCAGTTAAATGAGAAAGCTGGACACAATGAGACAATGTGTTTTTTCAAACCAGTTAGACTGTGCTAAAATACACAGGGTGAAATAAAATTAAGAAACAAAATACAATATACAGGAACTACCAACTCAAGTATTTTGCATTGTGGCTTTACATTTTGGCCAAAGAAGTAGAGATTTTTTTCCCCCAGTGAAAGATTATTCCTTGAAACAGTCTTGGTTAAGTTTTGGTCTTTTGGGTATCATGATTTGTACTCTCTTCTAAAAGCAGAAAACCTACATTGTTGAAGGCTACTTTTCACTTACCATTATTATTCTAAGTAGACTAATTATAATTAATCATTCAACAAAATTCCCATATATAGAAAGTTCATGAAAAATCTTTGCTAATATAAGGTCTGAAAATTATAAAAGGATTAATGGCCCCTCCTAGAATCTTTGTAGTTGAGGAGGGCAAAAGGAGCATTAGTTTGTCTTGAAAGAGCACACACAGTAAATCTGTGAATATGAATTTTACATAATAGCTTATTCAGAGACTATGCCTACACTGTTCTTATTGGATTACAAAAATAGCTACCCAATAACCTACTATATCCTTGAAAATAAAGATTGATGCTTCATGTCTATACAATATTTCAGTGCTCAGTCCGTGTGACTACGTTAAGCAGGTAGCACATGATCAATTCTTTACAACAGGCTTGTATAATGAATAAAATGCATAAGCAGCTTGTAAGTACGCTGATCCTCTAGTTTCAGCAGTGTATTTAAGGGTATTACACAGTGATTTTCATGGGAGTCTACAGTAGACATTCTGTTACCCACTTAGGAATACAGAATTTTTACTGAGGAAAAAACTCTACAAATAATCCATAATTTGTGTAAATGGACAGTACACAGACACTAGAAGAGAATGCTAGAAAGGATAATGACTCAAGTTAGAGAGAGCTCCAGACAAAGCTAACAAATATATGAAGTCCCAATTTAACTAATATAAAAGTATCCAGCACTTTATGGAAGATATGTGAGGTTACTATCCTTGTAGAAAAAAATAGATAACTATTATGAAAGGCCTGCTTAAAGGAAATTACCCACAAGCTTTAGAGAAACTGAAGAGGCTTGAAACAAATAGAGGGCAACACCTATGCAGTGTGTGTGAAGCAAAAACAGTATAATATGCAGACAAAAAGATAGCAGAACTTGGAAAAAGAAGGAATAATACTAGGCATATTTTCATTGTTTTACTGAAAATTAATTATACAAGTTCAATAGAAATAAAGATCTGGAATTGGAAAACAAATCCTAATCAATAGTATTTCCAAGAATGTTCATGAATATGCTAACATTGTAAATTGTAAATTTCCCATTTGAGCATTAATTTGGAAAAATGATTATGCATTAGGATGTAAATAAAATGATCTTTGATATTGATGTTTTATATAGAGCTAGATAGATGAAGATATGATTTGGTTGTGTCCCCACCCAAATCTCATCTTGTATTGTAGCTCCCATAATTCCCACATAATGTGGGAGGGACCCGGTAGGAGATAAGTGAATTCTTGGGGAGTTTCTGTGCTTATGGTAGTGAATAAGTCTTATGAGATCTGATAGTTTTATAAGGGGGAACCCCTTTCACTTGGCTCCCATTCTTTTTTGTCTGCCACCATGTAAGATGTACCTTTCACCCTCTGCCATGACTGTGAGACCTCCCCAACCATATGGAACTGCGAGTCCATTAAACTTCTTTTTCTTTATAAATTGCCCAGTTTCAAGTATGTCTTTATCAGCAGCATGAACATGGACTAATACAGTAAATTGGTACCAGTAGAGTGGGGTGCTGCTGTGAAGATACCTAAAAATGTAGGAGCGATTTTGGAAATGGGTAACAGGCAGAGGGTGGAACAGTTTGGAGGGCTCAAAAGAAGACAGGAATATGTGGGAAAGTTTGGAACTTCCTAGAGACTTGTTGAATGGCTTTGACCAAAATGCTGATAATGATATGGACAATGAAATTCAGGCTGAGGTGTCTCACATGGAGATGAGAAACTTGTGAACTGGAATAAAGGTGACTCTTGCTATGTTTTAGCAAAGAGATTGGCAGCACTTCACCCCTGCCCTAAAGATTTATAGAACTTTGAACCTGAGGGAGATGATTTAGGGTGTCTGGCAGAATAAATTTTAAAGCAGCAAAGCATTCAAGAAGTAATTTGGATGTTGCTAAAAGCATTCAGTTTTAAAAGTGAAACAGAATATGAAAGTTCAGAAAATTTGCAGCCTGATGATGCAATAGAAAATAAAAACCCATTTTCTGAGGAAATATTCAGGCCTGCTACAGAAATTTGTACAAGTAATGAGGAGCTAAATGTTAATTGCCAAGACAATGGTGAAAATGCCTTCAGGGCATGTCAGAGACCTTTGTGGCAGCCTCTCCCAACACAGGCCCAGAGGCTTAGAAGGAAAAATGGTTTAGTGGGTAGGGCCCAGGGCCCCCATGCAGCATGCAGCCTAGGGACTTGTTGCCTTGCATCCCAGCTGCTCTAGCCATGGCTAAAAGGGGCCAAGGTACAGCTCAGGCCATGGATTCAGAGGATGCAAGCCCCAAGGCTTGACAGCTTCTACATGGTGTTGAGCCTGGAGCTAAACAAAATCAATAATTCATATTTGGAAACCTCAGCTTACAGTTCAGAGGACTTATGGAAATGTGTGGATGTCCAGGCAGAGGTATTACAGGGGCTGAGTCCTCATGGACAGAACCTCTGCTAGGGTAGTGCAGATGGGAAATTTGGGGATGAAGCTTCCTCACAGAGTCCCCACTAGGGCACTGTCTAATGGAGCTGTGAGAAGAGGGCCACTACCCTCCAGACACTAGAATGATAGATCAACTGACAGGTGGCACTGTGGAAAAGTGCCTGGAAAAGCTGCCCACATTCAATATCAGCCTATGAAAGCAGCCTGGAGGGGTGCTGTACCCTGCAAAGCCATAGGGGGAGAGCTATCCAAGACTACATAGGAATCCATGTTTTGCACCAGTGTGACATAGGTGTGAAACATGGAGTCAAAGGAGATCATTTTGGACCTTTAAGATTTGACTCCCTTGCTGGATTTTACAGTTGCATGAGGCCTTGTAGCCCCTTTGTTTTGGCCAATTTCTCCCATTTGGAATGACTATATTTACCCAATGCCTATACCCCCATTGTATCTAGGAAGTAACTAACTTACTTTTGATACAGGCTCATAGGTGGAAGGGACTTGCCTTGTCTCAGATGAGACTTTGGACTGTGGACTTTTGAGTAAATGCTGAAATGGGTTAAGACTGGTGAATTTTGGGCATGCATGATAGGTTTTGAAATGTGAGGACATGAGTTTTGGGAGGGGTTGGGGTGGAAAATGAGGTTTGGCTGTGTCCCCACCCAAATCTCATCTCAAACTGTAGCTCCCATAATTCTCACATGTCATGGGAGGGACCCTGTGGGAGATAATTGAATTACAGGAGCAGTTTCCCCCTTACTGTTCTCATGGTAGTGAATAAGTCACAGGAGACCTGACGGTTTTGTAAGGGAAAGCTTCTTTCACTTGGCTCTCATTCTCTCTTGTCTGCTGCCATGTAAGACATGCCTTTCGCCTTCCCCCATGACTGTGAGGCCTCCCTAGCCACATGGAACTGTGAGTCCATTAAACTTCTTTTTCTTTATAAATTACTCAGTCTCAGGTGTGTCTTTATCAGAAGCTTGAAAATGGACTAATACAGATAAAATTGATTCTCTTTGTACCTCATAATATTAACGTTTCATATTTTTATGAAACAACTATCAAAACCAAGAAACTATAGATCTTGTTTCTTTTTTATCAGTTTTTAAACCAATATGCTTTCTATATTCCTGGGTACTATCTAGGATTACATTTTGAATTTGCTAGTCAAGATCTTTATACTCCTTCAATAAGTGATAGTTCTTTAGTTTGTTCTTAATTTTCATGACCTTGATATTTTTGAAGAGAATTGGTGAAGTTTCTTGTAAAATATTCCTCAATTTGAGTTTCTGTTACATTTACTTTGATAGAGGTCATGGAAATTGTTTGAGGAAAATACTTCAAAGCTAACGTGCCCTTCTTAGAGACCTTAGGAGGGCAGCAGACATTGATATGTCCCGTCACCAGTGATACTAACTTTTATATCTTGCTTAAGGTCGTGTCTGCCCAGTACTTCAATGTAAAATCATTATTTTCTTTTTTTATATATTCAACTAATATTTTAGAGGGGTCACATTGAAGCTGCGAGATTATACTATTTTTAAAACTTAATTTTAGCATTCATCTCTTTATCTTGCCAGTAGAAATTATCATTGTGCCATTCTAATGGTTGTTTATGTTTCCCTCATTCCTCCTAGTTTTATTAATCGGAATTTTTCTGTAAAGAGGTCTTTTTTTCCATGTTTATTCATTAAATTATTTTAGTATGAACTCATTGATATTATTTATTGGGGGGGCTATAATATATACTATCCTTATTTTTATTCCTGTTCAATATTTTAGTTTTGGACATTGAACATTCTTTCAGAAAATAAATGTGGAGATGGGGATAAGACACAGCTAGGAAGTGCTGCTCCCACTGAGAGCGACCAAATCATCTAGTAAACTACCATAATTTGGAAAGATCTTCAGTGGAAATGCCAAGAGTGCATGGAGGTGACACTGGATGAACAGCACAGCCTTGCATCCCAGCCTTAGCACATTGCTCCACCTGAGTACTTTCCTGGTGACCAGGGAGCACATCAGATCCCTCAGTGAAGCCAGAGCCTGACCCTAAGCTGGGGTACATCCTGGCAACCCAAAGGCTGTGACTTACAGCTTAGGAGTACTAAGGATCTATGGCTTAGGAGCTAAGATCTATGGCCAGCACTGGTGGGCAGGTGGTGGGGAGGGGTAGAAGCCTCATTCTCAGAACACTAAAAGGGGTGAGACATGTGAGTTCCTGAGTAGGAGTGGGAGCAGAGTGTGTCTCCCTCCACAGGTGTGGTCTAGAAAGGATGTGGCCTATCTCTCTGCCACAGCCCATGTTCAAGGGGGCCCCAAAGCCCAGAACACCTAACAAAAAAAGTGGGCATAGGACCGGATGAGGGGGCTATCTCTCTCCCTTTCACACTGGAGAGTATGCCTGCCAACCTGACTGAGTACAAAATAGCTTTGTGGCTGAGTAGTGGCCTAGCTACCAGCCATTACTCTCCAGCAGCACATTAAAAAGTTAATACACCACAATCATGCAGGCTGTGTCACTGGAGTGCAAGGCTTGGTCAACATACACAAATTGATAAATGTGATTTGCCACATAAACAGAATTAAGAGCAAAAACCATATGATCATCTCAATAGTTGCAGAAAGATTCTTCAGTAAAATGCAACATTATTTCATCATGAAAGCCCTCAAGAGACTAGGCATCAAAGGACCATACATAAAAATAATAAGAGCCATCTATCATGAACCCACAGCCAACATCATACTGAATGGGCAAAAGCTGAAATCATTTTCCTTGTGAAATGAAGCAAAACAAGGATGTCCACTGTCACAACTCCTATTCAACACAACATTAGAAGTCCTAGTCAGAGAGATCAGGCAAGAGAAAAAAAAGAAGACATCAAAATAGGAAAAGAAGAAATCAAACTGTCTCTCCTTGCCAACAAAATTATTCTATACTTAGAAAAACCTAAAGACTTCATCAAAAGGCCACTAGAATTTATAAATAATTTTTGAAAGGTTTCAGGATACAAAATTAATTAATAAAAATCAGTAGTATTTTTATACATCAGTAATTTCTAGGCTGAGAGTCATATCATAAACACAATCCCATTTACAATAACCACAAAGAAAATGAAATACCTAGGAATACAACTAAGAAAGAAGGTGAAAGATAAATACAAGGAGAAGTACAAAACACTGCTGAAATATATCATAAATAAATGAAACAAACGGGAAAACATTCCATGATCATGGATTGAAACAATCAATATCATTAAAATGGCTGAATTGTCCAGTGAAATTTACAGATTTAACAGCTTTTCTATCAAACTGCCAATGTCATTCTTCACAGAATTAAAAAAAATACATTTCTAAAATTCATGTGGAACCAAAAAAGAGTCCAAATAGACAAAGTAAACTTAAGCAAAAAGAACAAAGCTGGAGGCATCACATACCAGACTTCAAACTGTACTAAAAAGCCACAGTAATCAG
The DNA here is from genome assembly GCF_002776525.5 of Piliocolobus tephrosceles. Taxonomy (NCBI): domain Eukaryota; kingdom Metazoa; phylum Chordata; class Mammalia; order Primates; family Cercopithecidae; genus Piliocolobus; species Piliocolobus tephrosceles. The sequence continues at coordinate 33,917,686 of NC_045455.1, forward strand.
CACCAGTTAGAATGGCAATCATTAAAAAGTCAGGAAACAATAGGTGCTGGAGAGGATGTGGAGAAATAGGAACACTTTTGCACTGTTGGTGGGACTGTAAACTAGTTCAACCATTGTGGAAGACAGTGTGGCAATTCCTCAGGGATATAGAACTAGAAATACCATTTGACCCAGTCATCCCATTACTGGGTATATACCCAAAGGATTATAAATCATGCTGCTGTGAAGACACATGCACACATAAGTTTATTGCGGCACTATTCACAATAGCAAAGACTTGGAACCAACCCAAATGTCCATCAATGACAGACTGCATTAAGAAAATGTGGCACACATACACCATGGAATACTACACAGCCATAAAAAAAAAAAGATGAGTACATGTCCTTTGTAGGGACATGGATGCAGCTGGAAACCATCATTCTCAGCAAACTATCACAAGAACAGAAAACCGAACACCACATGTTCCCACTCATAGGTAGGAATTGAACATTGAGAACACTTGGACACAGGAAGGTAAACATCACACACCGGGGCCTGTCATGGGGTGGGGGGAGGGGAGGGATAGCATTAGGGGATATACCTAATGTAAATGATGAGTTAATGGGTGCAGCATACCAACATGGTACATGTATACATACGTAACAAACCTGCACGTTGTGCACATGTACCCTAGAACTTAAAGTATAACAAAAATAAACAAATAAATAAATAAAAAGAAAGAAAAACAGACACATAGACCAATGGAACAGAACAGAAAACAGAAATAAAGCTGCGTGCCTGTAGCTATCTGATCTTTGACAAGACTGAGAAAAGCAAGTAATAGTGAGAGTATTCCCTATTCACTAAATGAAGTTGGGATAGCTGCCTAGTCATATGCAGAAGAATAAACTGGACCCCTATCTATCATTATGATCAAAAATTAACCGAAGATGGAATAAATATTTAAGTGTAAGACCTCTAATTATATAGATCCCTGAAAAAACAGGAAATGCCATTCTCTACATCAATCATGGCAAATAATTTTTGGCTAAATCCCCAAAAGCAATTGCAACAAAAACAGACATTCACAAGTGTGACCTAATTAAACTAAAGAGCTTCTTCACAACAAAAGAAACCATCAACAGAGTAAACAGGTATTCTAAAAAACAGGAGAAAGTATTTGCAAACTATGCATACAACAAAGCTCTAAGAAACACAATCTATAGAGAACTTAAGCAAACCAACAAGCAAAAACCAATAATCCTATTAAAAAATGGGCAGAGGACATAAACAGACAGATACTTCCCAAAAGAAGACATATAAGTGGCAAACAAACATATGAAAAAATGTTCATCATCCCTAATCATCAGGGAAATGCAAAAATGCAAATCAAAAGTGAGATAACATCTCATACCAATCAGAATGGCTACTATAAAAAAAAAACAAAAAACCTCGAAAAACAACAGATGCTGGTGAGGCTGTGGAGAAAAGAGAACAATTTTACATTGCTGGTGGGAAAGTAAATTAGTTCATCCAGTATAAAAAAATAATTTAGATATTACTCAAAGAACTTAAAACAGAGTCTTCATTCAACTCAACAATCCCTTTACTGGGTATATACCAAATGGAAAATAGATCATTACACCAAAGACACACCCAGTCCTATGTTCATCCCCATGCTATTCACAATAGCAAAGACATAATATCAACCTAGGTGCCCATCAATGGTGTACTGGAAGAAGAAAATGTACATATTCACCATGGAATACTATGCAGCCACAAAAATAATGAAATCATATCCTTTGCAAAAATGTGGATGGAATAGATGCCCTATACTAAGTAAATTAAAACAGCACAGAAAACCATATACTACATGTTTTCACTTCTAAGAGGGAGCAAAACATTGAGCACATATGGACATAAACATGGAAACAACAGGCACTGCACACACTACAGGGAGAAGGGATGGAGGAGGAAATGGTTTGAAAAACTATCTGTTAAGTATTACGTTAATTACCTGGGTGCAATATGCACCTATAACGAACCTGTGCATGTATCCCCGGGATCTAAAATAAAGGTTGAAAATTTTTAAAAATGTATTTACACACATATACATTTCTGAATCTATGTTTGTATATGCACACACACAAAAATATATTTCTGAATCATTCTATTTGCACTAATTCTTCCAATTACAATGTACAGAGTTTATTACGAAGTATGACCACTATGTTGTGATGTCTGATTTTGGTTTTACTTTGCATTTTTTATACTAATAACTGTTGATGCTGCAATTTTTTATACTTAATGTGGTAACAATATACATAAAATTTGAGAAAATATCTGTATAGACTTTTGTCCATTTCAACATTTTTAAAATTATCTAATAAATGTTTTGCTTTGAGAAATTTTTATGTAGTTTGGAAAACATTCTTTATCAGTTGTAATTAGTAAATATGTTTCTTCTAATGTGTAGATTGTCTTTGTATTTTTAGCAGTTTATTTTGTAGAAAAAACATTTGTCAATATTGATGTACTTGGATAAATGAACTTATTTCTTCTATGGCTTGTGTTATGGTATTACATGTAAAAACTTTGATAAACACTGGGTGACACAAATGTTTTCCCATATCTCCCTTTGAATATCCTATGCCTATACCACTTACATTTGGTTCAACACACATTCAAATTAATTTTTCAATAAAACAAGACTTATGTTAGGAGATTCAAATTTTTAACATTTCATATGAACATTAAATGTTTCCAACAGCATGGAAATGATGGAAAGACTATTATTTTTCCATTGACTTACATTCATATCTCTGTCAACTATTAGTTGTGTGTATTTGAGTAGGTCTATTTTGAAGTTCTGTATTCTATTTTATTGATCACTGTGTCCATGCTTTTGCCAATCCATAATATTATAGTCTTATAGTGAGTCTTGAAATTGGGTACTGGGAGTTGTCCCATTTTGTTCTTCTGTTTTAAAACAGTTTGTAATTTCTCTTTCTTTTCATATAAATTGGAGTATCAGTTTGTTAACATTTATGAAAGATCTTTCTGATATTTTTGTTGGGATTACACAGAATCCACAGGTTAAATTATCTTACCAATATGGATAATAAATATATACAGACCAGTTATTTATTTATTTGTATATTCTTTCATTTTCTCATCATTATTTAGTATTATTCAGTATAAAGTCTATATATATATATATGTATATAAACTTCATATATATATATAAACTTCTTGATTTATAAATGAGTTTCCTTTTTAGGTATACTATGAATTTATTGTTTTTCTTTTGTTTTTTTACTCATATTTTTAATCAAACTTGAATGCTCCCTTTGAGCAAGGCTTTCATCCAGTGAATATACCAAGCAGACTGGTCTTGGGTTGCCGTTAGGGAAACAGTTTGCCATGCCGGGAACTAGTCAGGATGTGTATTGATTTTGAAAATTGATCAGTAAAAGCTACCATCACTTTTGTCCTGATCTCAGACAAGAGGTAGCCACGAAGTGATAATCCTTTTTGGGAGGCAGTCACATTCAATATTCCAACTGCATTACTAAATGGTGCAGATTAGGAGGTGAGGAAAGTAGAAGGAAAAAATGAATATATTTATTTTCCAACAGTCAGCCATACCAGATGCCTATAGCCCATTGTTGAGCGGCTTTTGTGATAAAAGGAGCAGAGTTAATAGGCTCCAAATATTCCAGGAAACAGAAACATGCACAGATTAATTTCAAGGGCTACAAATATGTGAACAGGGTCATCTGACAGTAATCCGAAAAAAATATCAGCAGTGGTAAGGCACCATGGATAGCCCAAAAGGGGTCTCACAAATCTGACATAGTCAATCTGTCAGTAGCAGATGAGAACCATTCTTTGCATAATATGGTCTCCCCAACTACAAGTCAAATAGGCCAGCTTCTGGCAGATGAGTAAGTATGATGTGCAGTGGCAGCTTCTGCTTCATAAACATATTGTTCTTAACTTTCTACTCAGTCTTTAACAGTGAATATTTCATAATGAATCCAGGCAGCAAATAGTGGCAGTCTAGTTGGTACAAGCTGAATCAGCACCTTGATTTCAGTCTCATCAGAAAATGGGCCTTTAGGTTGGGTATCTACAAGTGTGACCTTCAGAGTTTGAATAATGACTGTGATTATGACCCCTAAGTTTGTGGACTTAAAAAGAAATTAATTTATTCTGGTAGTTTCTATAGCATTTTTTAAGTTGCAGACTCTTGATAGCAGCCTAAGAGTTATTTAGACTATAGTAGGTTTAATCAAGAAGAGTACTGGCTAGTCTGTTCAGTGACTGAAATTATCATTTTCATTTTCTGTAGAACTGGTGCTGAGGTTGAATAGCTACGGTAGCCTAGTTGGGCACCACCAGGTTTATGTTTAGCTGAGACATCTGTGAATCAGGTCCAGAAATTTCAGGGATTTTTATGACGTGAGTGCCCCATTAAGCTAGGAACTTTCTATCTGGGGCAGAGTGGGAGATGAAGTGTTTTTTTAAAGCATTATCTGTCACTTTTTAAATTTAAAGCTAGTGCCCTTTGTGATGTGTTCCTAAATCTATCATTTGCATTTAACAAGCAAAGCTTTTTAGGCTTTTCCTGTCCTATTAGTCATAGAATCTGAGTTGACAAAAAATTAAATGTGAATATAAAAACCGACATTCCTAATGCCTCCATTTAAACTTGACCAGAGTCTATGAAAACCTAATAGATGCTTCTTAATAATAATAATAATAATAATAATAATAATAATAATAATAATAATGAACCTGAGAGCCATGTCACGGAGGTGAGGAGTCCAAAATCTCAAAGGACACCTCTGTAAGTTGGCTGCCTCTCTTTCTCAGCAGCTCTAATCAACAGAACCATCAGTCACAGAGATGTGTGCTCTCTCCAATATCCAATGAACCCAATAATATTGTGTGGATTTTTCTCAGTGAAGGTCAGAGAGATAGCAGTTTTTTCTTGATTGCTGTTAGCAGTGAGTTGTGACTCTGCTCACATAGTCCCAAGGAACTTTACTTTGTAAGCAGAAGCAAGCCTCTCAATTTTATCAGGATTTATCTGCCAACCCTGCTGAAGGAGTTGTGATAATACTAATCAGGACAATGGGCGCTGAGGATACTGACTTGCCAAATACAGAACACTATAGAGTGAGAACGTTGGACAGTGGGTAGAGGCATCATTCATGTTAAAATATTACCTACATACCAGCAGAAAATCAATGGGAAGTTTGACCCACTAGCCTGTCTTTACCTGCAGCTCTTCCTCCACAATGATGTTTCCCCCTGAAAGTTTTGGCATAGGGATGTGCAAACTTATGCCACATCAATTCCTATTATATATTCACATATAAAAAAAAACAAAAGCAGTATATTTAATTAGCCTGTAGGGCCTCACCTACAAAGTCATACTATATTACCTCACCAACTGTCAACCCTGGTCACAATCCATCATTAAACCTCTGCCCACAGGATGGGGTTGGACGGTGACTTTGATGCCTATATCTAATAGGGCCATAAAATTTTGTAGCCTCCTAACCCCCGGTACCCCAGCATACCCACCCAAGTGCAATGGTCTTCAACCTTCACTGGAATTGGGAGACTTCATCTTCTCCCATAGTTATTATTTTTCTTTTTTTGCCTTTTATACTCATTTTATTTTATTTTTATTTTTTCTTTATTTCTTCTAAAAAAGTAAAAAAAAAAAAAAAAAAAAAAAAAACCAGGATACATGTACAGGTTTGTTACATAGGTATACATGAGCCATGGTAATTTGCTGCACTTATTGACCCATCTTTTAAGTTCCCTCCCCTCACCCTACCCCCCGAATAGGCCCTGTGAATTCAGATTCACAGCTGAATTCTATCAGAAATACAAAAAGTAGCTGGAACCATTCCTTCTGAAACTATTCCAAACAATTGAAAAGGAGGTACTCCTCCTTAACTCATTTTATGAAGCCAGCATCATCCTGATACCAAAACTGGGAAGAGACACAACAACCAAAGGAAAACTTGAGGCCAATATCCCTGATGAACAACGATGTGAAAATCCTCAAGAAAATAGTGGGAAACCGAATTCAGCAGCACATCGAAAAACTTTCCCACCACAATTAAGTTGACTTCATCCCTGGGATGCAAGACCCGTTCAACAAATGCAAATCAACAAACGTAATCCATTACATAAACAGAACCAAACACAAAAACCACACGATTTTCTCAATAGATGCAGAAAAGGCCTTTTATAAAATTCAACATTGCTTCATGTTAAAAAGTCTCAGTAAATTAGGTATTGATGGAACATATCTCAAAATCATAAGAGCAATTAATGCAAACCCACAGCCAATATCATACTGATTTTTTTTTCTTAAAGGAAGTGTGATCAGGATACAGGGCAAGAGAGGGATCACAGGGCATGGAGAGTGACAGCAATTCTACAACACTAAGCAAAGCACATTTACTTCTATTTTCAAAAACTTCATGACAGATGCTCACAGTTCTCCAAAACAGATTTTCAATTTGATGCACCTAAAGTTCTGTGTCCACTTTGGGTATCCCTTCTGTGCAGCAGCAGACACATTGCCTTCTGGATGGGCTTGCTGCCTCACTGACACTTTCTCTTGCTGCCCCATGATAACATTCCATCTTCCCCCAACCCAAAGGGCAATGTACAAAAACCAAACTATGTTCAAGGAACTTATTTTAATTATCCCTATTGACACAGCCTCTAAACATTCATTAACAGATAGTCCCTAATCAGTGGGAACACTTACTCTCCCCCATCACCCACCACATGTAAAGCATTTGCTATCAGATCCTATCGAATTTTCTTAAATGCCCTAGCTGGCCTATGGGGAGACGTTGTGCTTTCCTTTGGTAGCCATATCTCTGTTAGCATCCCATCCTCATTCCTACAAAGTGTCAAGAACTGTGATGGGTTAAAGATTTTACCCTACTGGCACGACAACTTTTGGGCATCTCATCTTCCTAGATGATAGAAGAAGACAAGAGACTCCTGTGTCAGAGGCAAAAGACATGATTACTTAGGGCACAAGGAGCATGGGTTCTCTTGCTCCCCAATTCCTATAGGGGTGATGCAGAGGTAGACCAGGCAAATGCTGCATGGTAGTTAAGGAACCTCAAACTTTAGTAACCCCAATCTATTATGAGGGATTGGGAGCTCTATCTTTGTCCTGAAAGGAGACCTTGTCTCTTTTGTACTAGACATCAAACAAACCAGACTTCTGCCTTGGAGTGGTCATATGTCTAACCTCCCTGGCTATTTGCCATGAAAACATCACTGGCAAGACCAAGAGCTTCAGTTTCCCTGCTTGTGAGACTTGACATGTTACAGATTAAGAAGCATTATCTTAAAACAAGAGCCTCATACAAGGACCCACCCTTGGCAAAGCAACACCTTAAGTTATTCAGCAATGGAATCAAGATCTATTTTGACCCATCGTGTGAAAAACTCTGACAGGCCATGTATGTTTCAGAGATTTCTGTGGGATTGACCCAGGCTTTACTTGGACTTCATCATGGTTCAACTTTATTATTATTATTATTTTTTTGCCTAATTATGCTCCTCTTATTCTCTATTCAGACGTCAATTTTAATAAATACATAACACCATAGTCCTTACTCAATGCCTGCTTTTAAAGATTTCATCCTGTGGCCAAAAAAAATAGTTCTGTTCTTTCCTTTTCTTTTTTTTTTCTTTGACAGGGTCTCTCTCTGTCACCCAGGCTCAAGTGCAGTGGTGCAGTGACAACTCACTGCAGCCTTGACCTTCTTAGCTCAGGATAAGCTTAGCTTATCCTCCTACCTCAGCCTCCAGCGTAGCTGGGACTACAGGACATATCATCATGCCCAGCTAATTTTTGTGTTTATTATTCTTCTTTTTTTAGAGATGGGGTTTCACTGTGTTGCTCAGGTTTGTTTCCAACTCTTGAGCTTAAGTTATCTGCCCACCTCAGCCTCTCAAAGTACAAAATGTTTCTATTCTCATCGGTGCCATTTGTTGTTGCTGTAGGCATTTGAGTCTAGGTGCTTTGCTCTATTAACTCTGTTATCAACCCTGCCTTCCACTTTCCATTTTTCAGACTTCTACTCTATCGTATTTCTTCTTTTCTCTCCAGGTAACTATATTTTTCGCCCCTTGTTGGCATTGTTTTTTGTTATTTAATTGAAGAGACAGACAATAGCACATACAGTGAACTGCCATGTTTAATTGGGTCTTCTGGTCTAATTTTAAAGCAATTTTTTAAAGTCCTCCTCACTTTTCTATGTTGTTTCACATAAAAGAGGCTTTTTCCAAATAGGTTAGAAGTAAAATAGGTATACAAAAGTTGTCATTTTCAACAATAAATATATTTCAAGGCTATTCTTCCCTCATATTTTGTGGGAGTTTTCTCCACATATACTACAAAATAACTGCATTGATTTTATACATACATACATATAATATATGTACTTTTTCCCTATTTGTCTGTTTTATTTTGTTCTCTGTTCCCTCTTTGTGCTAACGGATTTTGATTCCTAAAGAAAAAGAAGCCTGCAACCAGGGAAATTTAGCCTTTCTACACCTCCTGCTGTGACTGCCTCCATGGCTTTCTGTTTTAAGTTGCTTGAGATGCACGCACAGCAAACACCACTAACCTGAAACTGCACATCCACAGAAATGCAGCAAAACTGCTTTACAAATAGCTTTTCCCTTTAAAACAAATACACCTAATTTTCTTTTTTGACTTTACATTTCAAAATGTATGTTAGTATATAAATGATACACTCCTTGAATTTTTACATTAAAAACTATAGATAACATTAAAATCAAACTGAAATATATCATTTTAAAAGAGTTGTAATTTATTAATGGTTTTTAAATTTTATATACTTTTAATTCTAAACTGCAATTCATACAGTATATTATCATATATATAATGATAAGACATGTTATAATGATTTATCAATAAAAAATTGAAAGTGATAGCATGTATGTGATTAAAATGCTTACCCAGATATCTTAGATTCACCTGGTAATCTCTCCATAGCAATCCTTGCATGCTTATCTTTATTTTTCCCCATATGTGTGAGGAATTATCTAATCGTTCATGCTAAATTGCTTTCAACTTTCTACTGCAAATTTATTTTTAGCAAAAAAACAAAATGCTAAATTAATATGAGCAGCATCAATTTTGTATTGAAATATGTTACCGTTAGAATTTTATTCAATTCTTAAATTGATTCTTTGCCATGGATAGAAACTATACTCTCACCTTCGATTTCTGTTCAATAATAGTTTTTTTTTTTTTTTTTTAATCTGCTTAGGTGTACTGTTTTGTGAGTGGTAAGCAGAGGTTTGTTTGTGCTGTTGCCGGAAATACAAGAGGGATTACTAATCATATTAAAAGAAAACAAGAAATAATGTCTCACTTAAGTATTTTAGCTTGGACTATATAGCAGAGATCTCTAAGCATTCCTGAGAAATCACCAACAAAACAAAATTACTAAGGGCAAAGATACTATGACTTGTCTGACTCATTCTCATTTGGCTCCAAGATTTATAATCAGAATATACAGCCGTAAATTATTTATTGATTAACTCTAATTTTATTATCAGTAATTACAATAAACAAATTGATTATCTTCATTTAAAGAGATACAACATTAGTAATATCTTCTACATTTAATGCCATGAAAATTATGCCATTATTTTATTTACACCTATGATCATAGTAACTACTACAAAAGTTCATCTTACCTTTATCTATTAACTTGAGTTCTAAGTAGGTCACTCTGCCAAAGTGTAGTAAAATTACCATGTTCCTCTGAGTACAATGATGGATTTTGAAAGTCAAGTAGTAAATTAGAGTCTCAGGATAATTCCAAAGAAAGAATTTTGCACAAACAGTCATGAGCATTTAGGTTCAACAAAGAACAATGTGAGAGTCTAAAAAAAGTTTAAATGTCAGAATGATGGGTAAGTTCCCTAGACACCTACACCATTCTTAATTTTAGCAATTCTAAATGATAAATCATGCTAAGATTAGGTTTCTGCTTCAGGCAGTTTTCTTTCCCTGAATTAGCAAGATATTCTAGATCCTTTTAAATTACATTTTAGGATTTCATTCTTAGTGTAGTTTCTTTTGTAATGTAAACTAGGACTTAATAATATGTTTATTAATTAATAATCAGGAAGGTTTTCTCAGATGTATTTAATTATTATATAATTTTATTGACATTTGTACTTCATTATGGAGTTCTGCATCTTGGGTCTTATAGTATATGTTCTTTTCCATTGCTATTCACATAATTGGAGAACAAAATAAAGGGGAACCAAGAGTAAAATTCACCCTTGGTAAATCATCTAGCTATCCATTTCTATGTGCTTACTTCCCTTCATATAATCCCATTCACTAAAAAAAATAATAATTCTTACAGTATTAGAATTTCTTTCCAAAATCTGACAGCAATGTGTAGAAAAACAAATTTAATAAACTCTTGAATTAAAAAAAAAAACATAGTTTGAATTGGATTCAGGTGTCTGCACTGAGGAATTCAGATGATCTAAAGCCTGGGGATGAAACTGTGTAGTAACTTTTAACCTCTGCAGGCAGAAGCTTTGTGGTTGAGCTCACAGCAGAGGAATATTTACTCTTTTCTTTTCTCCTTAGCCAAGTCTTCCAGATGGTGAGTAAATCTTGTCCAAAGGTCTGGAACATTCTTTTCTTTTTTTTTTTTTTTTCTTTTTTAAAAATGTCTTCTAAAAATAAATCAGAACGTGCATGCATGTATTTACATAGGTATACATGTTCCAGGGTAGTTTGCTGTACCTACTGACCCACCCTCTATGCCTCCCCTCAGCCCCCAACCCCTACCAGGCCCTGGCGTGTGCTGTTCCTCTCTCTGTGTCCACGTTTTCTTAATGTTCAGCTCCCACTTATGAATGAGAACATGTGGTGTTCGGTTTTCTGTTCCTATATTAGTTTTCGGAGGATGATGGCTTCCAGCTTCATCCATGTCCCAGCAAAAAAAAAAAAAAAATCCTTTTTATGGCTGCATAGTATTCCATGGTGTATATGTACCACATCTTCTTTATCCAGTCTATCAATGATGGGCATTGAGGATGGTCCCATGTCTTCGTTCTTGTAAATAGTACAGAAATAAACATATGTGTGCATGTGTCTTTATAGTAGAATGATTTATATTCCTTTGTTTATATACTCAGTAATGGGATTGCTGGGTCAAATTGTGTTTCTGGGTCTAGATTCTTGAAGAATCACCATACATTCTTGCACAATAGTTGAACTAATTTACATTCCCACCAACAGTGTAAAAGTGTTCCTGTTTCTCTACAACCTCACCAGTATCTATTATTCCCTGACTTTTTAATAATCACTGTTCTGACTGGTATGGGATGGTATTTCATTGTGGTTTTCATTAACATTTCTCTGATGATCAGTGATGCTGAGCTTTTTTTCCTATGTTTGTTGGCCGCATAAATGTCTTCTTTTGGGAAGTGTCTGTTCATATCCTTTGCCTACTTTTTAATGTTTCTTTTTTTTTCTTGTAAATATGTTTAAGCTCCTTGTAAATTCTGGATACTAGACATTTGTCAGATTGGTGGATTGCAAAAATTTTCTCCCATTCTGTAGGTTTCATGTTCACTCTGATGATAGTTTCCTTCACTGTGCAGAAGCTCTTTAGTTTAATTAGATCTCATTTGTTAATTTTGGATTTTGTTGCAATTGCTTTTGGTGTTTTTTATCATGAAGTCTTTGCCCATACCTATGTCCTGAGTGGTATTTCCTAGGTTTTCTTGTAGGGTTTTTATGGTTTGGGGTTTCAAATTTAAAAATTTTAATCCATCTTGGGTTAATTTTTGGACATGCTTTTATCTTCCTAAATTTTGCATTGAAACTCCTTCATATTTTATGATGTTCCTAAACTATAGTTCCCTCTATCTTTGTTTACAAGCAGGGTCTTTCTTCATTGTCAAATTATCTGCCTTGCCTTGCTCTTTCTTTTCTCTCTTTCTTCTTTCTTTCTTTCTTTCTTTCTTTCTTTCTTTCTTTCTTTCTTTCTTTCTTTCTTTCTTTCTTTCTTTCTCTTTCTTTCCCTCTTTCCTTCCTTCCTTCCTTCCTTCCTTCCTTCCTTCCTTCCTTCCTTCCTTC
>NC_045455.1:33929879-33963717 GCF_002776525.5 Piliocolobus tephrosceles
TTCCTTCCTTCCTTCCTTCCTTCCTTCCTTCCTTCCTTCCTTCCTTCTTTTCTTTCTTTCTTCTTTCCTTCCTTCCTTCCATTCCTTCCCCTTCATTTCCCTCCCTTCCTTCATTACACTGGAGTGCAATGGCACTATTTCAGCTCACTTCAACTTCTGCCGCCTAGGTTCAAGCATTTCTCCTGTTTCAGCCTCCAGAGTAGCCTGGACTACAGGCATGTACCACTATTCCTGGCTAATCTTTTTTTATTTTTATTTTTTGTATTTTTAGTAGAAAGTGGCTTTCCACCATATTGGCCAGGCTGGTCTTGAACTCCTGACCTCAGGTGACCTGCCCACCTCAGCCTCCCAAATTTCTGGAATTACAGTCATGGCTTTTCTTATCCACTGCTGTACCTCTCAGTGCTTTTCTGATCTCTGTGCTGCCATTGCCCTTCCATACTTTTTCCTTACTCGTGAATGAAAGCAATGCAATTAGCCAGAGAGAAAAATAACTCAAAAAAATGAGAATGGTACAATTTGACGTGATGTATATTATTTAATTAAATGCATTATATTATTTCTCCACTGTATTATAAGATATTGCTTGTTGCTCTGAGATATCAAATCCCTGAAGGGAGGAATTATTCCATTTATTAATCTCTTCATAATTTATTTTGACTCTATAGGTGGCACATACCTAAACAGCCTATTGTGGTAGTGAGATCAATGAATAATACTGATTATTTTATTAATAATGTTATTATTGGCATTATCGATTCTGATATTATTAACATCATATTGAAACTGATGTTACGAAGACCAGGAAAATTAAATTTCCTGGGACATTCTTGAGCAAATAAATAATAAAAAAATGAGAGACCAAAAAAGATAGGTTATGAGTCAAAGTGAGATATTACTGAAACACAAACTGTTAGTCTAAAATTATTTAAAAATTAAAAAAGAATATTTTTATTCCCTATTATATATAATTAGTTTGACACACGAGATTGGTTAAGATGTAAATGATAAAGTATGTTAGGAAAAAAGAAACAAATCTTTATGTGACTCTTTCTAAAAGCAGATGTCGCTGGAGTACAAATAACTTATCAAGGATTGCCGGTATGATCTTGGGATACCATTTTAAACCTATTTCAGATGCTCTACATGCTGTGCTCATTGTTACCAACTGATAATCGTGTAATGAGAAGAGGTAGTATTTTTCCTTACAAAATTTATAGTTATACTGACATAAAAACAGAATAAATTCGACAGACTTTAAGGAAAATCTGAGAGGAAATAATAGAAAATAAATAGTCATAAAATATTTTTAGCAGTTATTGTAAATCTATACCATTAGAAATGCAAAGTAACTAAAATCTGAAATGTCACAATGTAACAGAAGAAAATACTGTTTATTTGGAATGTATAACTATTTTGAAAATAAAAAAAAGAAAACACATAGAGCTCCTATAAGTAATGTAACCTTAAAGACACTTTCTTGGAGGAAGTAAGGATTTGAAAAAATTTTGTTTCTGAGCTTCTTAAAAGTGATAATTACAACTTTAGTGCTGGAAAAATATTAAAATACAAGATAACATGAATAAAAAGGTGTTACATAGAAAGATGCTTTAAAATCTAAATTTCTCTTTTTTAAGAATAAGTGAATATTGGTTTCTTATATCCATAAAACTGAAATATTTACATGACTTGGCATTCAATTGTTCAATATGAAGAACAAAAGTTCACATCTGAAGCAAACTTAAAAGACTTTTGTAAATATTTTAAAATTTAAAATGTGAACATTCTAGTGCTAGCATATTAACATACTAATTAATTATTTAATATAGGTAACAAGTATATGGAAAACTAGATTAGTATAATAAATTAGTAATTATATTATAAAAATAGGTCATCTTTTAAAACTATTATAATATTCACAAATTGTATTCATATAAATACATTGTATAATATTCTGTCACTAATTGTATTGCCATTTTCTGCCAAAGTGAATTAATATTATTATTCATGTTAATATTAATATTTGTATTAGTATTAGTATTCCTTAATTCATTTTTCAGTAGCATTCATGTTGTTGATATTTTATATTTAAATATTATTTAATTTTCTCATGATACTTTATCTTTTTACCTGATGGATAACTAAATATGTAGATATATAAATATATACAGAAAAAAAGTGACACAAAGAATACTAGGTGACTTACCAGTGATGATTCAGAATGTGAAAGATTTTAAGCTTCAATTTAATTTCATATATACTAGAAAAGTACATTCATTATGTCCAACAGTGTACAGAAAAATATGATGTATGTTTAAATATTTAAATAAACCATTTTGCTCAAACACATCAGAAACCAGCTGAAAAGAACATATAAGCAAATGAAATGGATAATGGCCTATTTAGCATCTGAAGTGAGCAGTGAGCTTTCGTAGCAGAAGAAACCAAGGGAAGTACCTTTGGCTGAAAAACTCCTTTTTGGTTACTGCCATCTAGAGGGCTTTAGCAGATAGTTGTAGTGGCTTCCGGGACATTCCAAATTCCAATTCTTTCTCTAAGTTTCTACTAATTCCTCAGCCTTGTGATTTTGGTGTGATAATTCCTAGGTCAGTTGCATTGGGTTCCACACAACCATTTACTGGAACACAGAGGTAGGATCATTTATGGTTATTTATCTCACATCAGAACAAGAAGCATAGATAGATGAAAGTCAATCTGGAACACTCTGAGTTTTTGGGAATATAAAAATTGCATTTTATTCTAAATAAGATTAAGGTTACTTGCAGCCTCAATATTTATAGCTTTATATGGTAAATAAGAGAGGAGAGCATGCTACGAATAGAGTGAAAACTTCATAAGGAACATAGAAATTAATTTGAACTTTGAAGACTTTGTTGTACCTAAGTACAAAATAATTTCATAAAATAAAGTAATAAATCACAGTAATTACTCTCTCTCAGTAATTTAATGGTACAAACAAGAAGTTGCATTGATTCCCTTTATGTGAGTGATAAAGTGAAAATAACAATTATTTTGAAACCAACAAAATACAATCCTCATGAAAAATTGAAAACCAATGGAGGGAGTCAGCTAGTTGTCTAAAAGACAATTAAGAGCCCTAAGGATTAGAAATACACAACAATGTGAAAATATCACCTATTGATGTGTAATAAGATTACTGAGATAAATGAAAAGAAAAGATCATGAAGAACAGGAAAAAGGAGAAGCAAACTAGAAGTTCTAGAAAATAACTAGAAAAATCAGATAGCAAAACAATGGTGAAAAATATTAATGACATTAAATTTAGATAGCTAAAAATCAGCCAAAAAGAGGTTAAGATACACGTAGGGAAGAATGAGAAGCTCTAATCCATCTGATAATAGTTCAAAAGGGAGTGAACTGATAGAATGGGAAAGTAAGGGTTTGACCTATTGGAGCTGGCAATATATATAATCCATCAGATTTCAGAAGCTAACCAGTTCTCAGACTTATTTCTAGATGGATTTAAACCGTAAAAATGTATTGTAATAAAAATTATGCATATTTTAGAAAGACAGCCTCTCAAGAATTATAAAATCAAATCAAGACACCTTGGTAGAGATAATAGAGACATACCAAACGTTTCTGCTAGCTTTTCTGTAGGCTCTCAACATTTTAGCAGACGAATCACTCACTCATAAAATGTGTAATACTCCAGCAGTTTACTTTATTATCGAATTTTGCATCATTTCTTAAGAAACATAATAGAACTATAAGAAGAGATATACTAAGAACTCATTGATGAATAATGAACTGGCAAAGTGCAAATCAATACCACCATGAAGTCAGTACAGATTATACCCTTATTGACTAAATAATACATTTTAGCTTTCAATATTCATTGGGCTGTTCAGAGCATGTGGTAAAGCTCTTAAAACCAAAAAGTCTCACATGTATTATTCGACTTCTTAATTAAGGGAGACATACAGGAGATAATTTAGCATGAAGGAGAAAAGGGAAAAGAATTACAGGTGCAAATACTATTTGTTTATATGCTAATTTTGAAACTAGAATTACTTGGCTTCATCGATGTTTTCAGTCTCTGTGATATTTCTGTCTTTTTTCTTTTATTTGGAAATTTTAATCTATTTATTTATTTTGAGATAGGGTTATGAGACTGGCTAAGTTTTATATTTTTGGTAGACACAGGATTTCACTATGTTGCCAAGGTTGGTCTGGAACTCCTCGACTCACCCTCTCGGGCTTCCTAAAATGCTGGGATTACAGGAGTGAGCCACTGCACCCCGCCTTTGTGTTCTCTTTCAATCAAACCTGCACATCATCTGTTTGTTTACTATGGCTGTAGCAAATTACCTGTATGCAGTGATTGATTGCAGGCTTTTTTTTCCCCCCCTTTTGAAAGGAATAGTGTGAGAGACAACAGGAGCAAAGACATTAGTGGCTAGACTGCCACGTTACGGTTAAGACAGTAAGTACTAATTTCCATTTCCCAGTATTACTGTGGGTGGCAACAAGCTAGGGCCAGTAACACTGGGGGTGAAAAGAATTTACCAAGACCATTGTAGGTAAAGAAAGGCAGATTTATTAGAGAAAGTAGGAAAATACGTTACAGAAAAGCAATAGGAAGAGCAGCAAGAGAGGTGCTGACTGCAAACAGACAAAGGCTTGCTGGGGATTTCATATGACAGTGCTTGTGCTGGAGAGGGCTATGTGTAGTCCTGATAAATGCCAAGGTTGCAGTGAGCTAAGTTGAAATTTTCTATCAGCTGAGGGTGTGTTGCAAGGCCGGTGCAGGAATATTGTGTTATTTGTGCAGGAGGGCTATGTGCCCTGGAAGATGAAGAAAGGCAGACTTAAAACAGCTTGTCTGCTCTTTCTTTTTGCTTTCCTCTGCTCCTGCCAGCCTGACTCCTTTTCCCTTATTAGGGCTCCAGAAGTATCTCTTGTAGTTATGTTGAAGCCACAAGGACTTATCTGGCTAGTGAATGGTGAGTATGTCACTTCAGGTTGAGACTGTTAACACCAGTATGCTTAGCCTTTATCTCCTCTCCCCTTGCAATGCCTATGGTGGCCATGTGTGGAGATGGTGGAGCCATAATTGTAAAACATGTTGGAATAACAGTTACTAAATAGGATAAATATGTCCTGTATAGTTACCAGATCTAAATCAGTTTTCTTTAATGAGAAATATACTTTGGTTTAGTTGTTCCTGAGATTTTAGCATTTGCCATTAAAGTAGTTAACATTAACTATCTTCACTGCAAGCTTTTACAGAGTGAAATCTTTAAAAGTCCCAAATTTATCCACATTTGTAAATAATACACACAATTTTGTAAGCTCACAAAAGCGTTACCTTTTATTCTTTACCTGCATATTCTTTCCAAAGTTTCACGTATGTCCCCAAAGTTGCTGCATTTACAACCATCCTTAAACTCAAAAAATATTTTCTCTTACACTTGGAAAGAATGTAAAAAAAAAAAAGATTTACTTTATCTTTTAAATGTTTTGTTAAACAATTTCTTACTTTATACACAAAAATATATAATTGATAAATTGTCTGCTTAACAAATATCTCCCGGTTGGGCACTGTCACTTCACGAGTACCCTGGTCATGACACAGAATATTATTCAACAACTTTGACCTTCTTTGTTCTTCCTCTGTCACTATCAGCCTCCAAAAGTAGTAACTGTCCTGATGTCTTAACACTGAGATTAGCTTTACTTTTTTATGCCATATGTTGTATATATGACATGTATATATAAATATGGAGATACGGCATTTACTTGTTTGTGTGACATATATGCTAATCTATATATAGCATATATAGAGAGAGCTATATAGCATATATAAAGAGACATATATATATAAAGCTAATGTTTACCTATGGACAAAGAGTCCTTACTTTATGTTTACACATACATATATGTATATTATGTACATATATTACATATGCACATATATGTAGGTATGCATATATAGACATATATGCATGTATGTGTATATATACACATATACATACATGTGTATATGTGTGTGTGTAATCAAAAAGAGTCCATATATATGTGTATGTGTTATCATAAAGTATAGGCTCTTGTGCTTTGTTTTGTTTCTCCACATATTGTGAAATGTGTTTGTATTTTTCCATATAATTATAGTTAGTTCAATTTCTAGATTTTACTTGTTTCTTATAGATTTAGTCATAGGCTCTGGACTGAAGCTAAAGAATATGTGCAGTAAGGTGGAAAGTCCAATTAATTTGCTTTCGTGATGATTCAAAATAATACTTTAGAATATTTGACATAAACTGGAATAAAACTACAAATCCCCCTTGCAGAAATTCATTTTTAAGATGTTTCTCTAAGAATTCAAAAACATATCCCTATAAGATGATTCATTACAGCATTGTTTTGTAACTGGAAAAGATTGGAAGCAACTAAACTCTAATACATAGGAGATTGCTGAAAAAATGGTTATGTTCACACAATGTTTTGCTATGAAACTGTTAAAAAAGAGAACAATTATATACATTACATATATATGTTTGTGTGTACATATATTATAATATGAATTGATGGGGAATGAAAACCCAAGGAGAAAAGCATATATCTTAAAGTCTAAAGATATAAAAAATAATAATAATCTTGAACTTGACTTAGTAGGATTGTTTTTCACAGTGGTATTAGTGTAACATTTATATAAAAGCTTTCTATACATTGCAGAATGATGTCAGGGAAGAGTGGGACAACTATGAAATACGGGAAGGCTAGAAAGAGCTTGTGGACTGCATTAGAGATGGGATTTTCAGTGTAAACTCATGATTTTAACACACACATCAATATACCTCTTTTTAATATATGCAAATATACATACATGTACTGTATATTTTGTAACTCAATTTGCTGAATGGACTTTGAAACAAGACTTCCAGTAGCATCAATAGCAGTGAACATACCTAGACCCTGATTCTGATTTTAAAAACCATTCCCTAATAAAAATAATGAAGGTAGCTTAGAGAAGGACAGCTGATCTCAGGCAGAGATTACAGGCAGAGAAAGCACAAGCTGCAACTGCAACTGCAACATCCTGTTGTGCTAGAAAGTTAGGGAGTGTTCAGAGTCATGGGGTCATGTCAGTTAGCACATGAGCTGTATTGAAGGGGCCCCCACTTAGACAAATCTAGGAAAACTCAAACATTAAAAAAAAAGGTGGCAGTTTAGGATTACAAGACACTCCATAAAAAAGAAACCCATGAGTCCATACAGATAATAAATAAGAATAAATAATAGATGTATGATAGCTAGATAGATACATAAATGAACAGATAACAGAGAAAGGTCAGCTTCCCATTACAGAAGAATATCAACTAACTGGTTTTTTTTCCTTTTTTTTTTTTTTGAGACAGAGTTTTGCTCTTTTTGCCCAGGCTGTAGTGCAATGGTGCGATCTTGGCTCACCGCAACCTCCACCTCCCATGTTCAAGCAATTCTCCTGCCTCAGCCTCCAGAGTAGCTGGGATTACAGGCATGTGTCACCACGCCTGGTTAATTTTGTATTTTTAGTAAAGACAGGCATGTGTCACCACGCCT
This sequence comes from Piliocolobus tephrosceles, assembly GCF_002776525.5. Classification (NCBI taxonomy): domain Eukaryota; kingdom Metazoa; phylum Chordata; class Mammalia; order Primates; family Cercopithecidae; genus Piliocolobus; species Piliocolobus tephrosceles. The sequence goes on from NC_045455.1 coordinate 33,937,467, forward strand.
GGTTAATTTTGTATTTTTAGTAAAGACAGGATTTCTCCATGTTGGTTAGGCTGGTCTCGAACTTCCGACCTCAGGTGATCCGCCTGCCTCGGCCTCCCAAATTGTTGGGATTACAGGCATGAGCCACCGCGCCCGGCTCAAATAACTATTAAAACACTTAGAAATAATAAAGTTAAAAACCACTTTTGAAACCATGATAGTAATCATGGATTTATGCAAGTGTTATTTATGGGTGTTAAAATTTGTGGATTAAACATTAATGGGGAGAATGATATTTACATAGTTCCAAAGTACATGCCTAAGTGTAGAGAGAGACAAAATGATGAAGAAAACATAAAAATGTACCAGGTAACTAATCTAGATGAAAGTTGTAAATTTTGTGATAATTTTGCAAGTTTTCTTTAGGTTTGAAGTGATCTCATAATAAAAATTCTATGAAATCATTTTATGAACTTTGCCTGCATCAATTATACTTTGTATTAGAACCCAGGGTCTAAATATCGACTGAGGTACAGAATAGAAAGCAAAAAGATTTCTATCAAAGAGACATGAGCTGAACACAATCCAAATTAAAATAATTAATCAGGAATTGTGATGTAATTGTAAAAATAGGCAGGAGTGTGAGAAGAGTTTCCCATTTATACTCTGGGTGATGTGGTAGGATGGTTTCTAATAGATGTAGGCTATATTGATGACTTGCTTCCTGAGAATAGCAGCGATTTTCACACATTTGAATGATTAATATTCACATTAAAACCACAGGTTCAATAACACACTCTGTTAATTTTGTGCTTCACAAGATTTTAAATTTACTTTACGTCATAGTTTATTTGAATTATTTTCTATTAATAGTAGTTTGTGTCATCAAATTTAATAAAATAGTTTAAGCAAAATATGTTCTTCCTATGGAATATATACATTAGAAAAGATTTATGAAAATTATATCTATCCTAAAATAAAATTCAGAATGTCATGTAAGTAATTATTTTACTGAAGTCTATAGTTTTACAGAAGCTTATCTGACTGTTTTTTTAATTATATCATGCTCAGAAGTATTAGTTTTTATTTATTTTTGTAAATCCACTACTACACATACAAAGCAAATTATTTGCTACTTTCTCTTACAATTTTCTAAATCATAATCCACTCCATTATAATTTACTATCTATTAAAATTCACACTGAATTTAAGTACAGTACAATCAACACAATTATTTATATATAGTTATTTATATATTAGTATATTCTGGACATTTGAGAATTTAACAGTTTCTTCTTTCCTTTTTATCTATTTTGAGTTGTCTAGAGGTAGATGAGATATTCTTGTATATAATTTGTAATAATAGTTTGAATTGCCTTACGTGGACCATGAAGTTGATAGGTGTGTGCTAGGTAATTAGTTAAAAATCAGTTTCAGTATTAATTTTACTGTCTGATTATGAAAGGCTAACCACATGCTTTGCTATTTAGTACTCCCAAATAATCTATGAATCGTTGCTGTTTTTATATGCTAAGGAAATTGGGATAAATAAAATGCTCCATTTGTTCAAGATCAGTGGCAGAGATGAAATCAGACAAGTTCTGCAGGTGTTATTGTGCAGTGCATTCAGTTCAAGGACTCTGGATCTAAATTTCTTCAGGGACTGAACACTACATTATCATCAAATAGATAAACTTTTATTCTATTCTCTTCCATATTTCCTCCGCATGTTGCTCTGGGCTTTCTTTTATTTTCAGATAAAATTTTATCTTTCTATTTCCTGAATCGGCTTACTGTATACAATTCCCGTTACATGAGTTTATACATTTTATATGCTCTCACTGAATATTCATTGTATATCTTATTTTGAATCTGAATTTTTATTGAGACGGACATTTCCAGACAATGATTCTTATGTCTTTGAGTCATATGGTTTTAAAAACCTATTACAGGGGTTCTAAAACCTTCTAGTCTGTCACATGTTATAACTGAAATTTTTATAACTTATTTCAAAGATTTGATCTACTCAACAGCCTTCATTGCTGTTCTAACTTGAAAATTACCTCGAAAGATTTAGAAATGAGTACAATAGTTGAGCCATTAGTTTTTGGTTTGATCATCATCCTTAAACTTGCCACCGCCCTTTGTAGCTGGAATGATTTAAAAGAAGTTAACTTAATAGGTTTTTGGCTAGATATAATGCAATCAGGAAATGAACATTCCTGAATATTAATCTATAATAGATATTCAGAGCAGAATATAAACTGTTAAAGCAAAATCCTTCTTTCATTGTTATATCTTCAAACTTAAGAGATTCATTCTTGCTCCATCTTTCCCTCAGTACTATTACAACTTTCCACTTTAGAAGATATATATTATCTGGAAGAATGATAGTTCCTCAAGGATGTCTTAAAATATTATTCATTATAAATATTCTCTAATCATTAGCTACTGCTGTATAACACACTACTCTCAAACTTATAGAGTAAAAACAGTGAGCTTTTACATTTTCTCCCAAATCTACCAGTAACCAAGTGAGTGTGCTGATCTTGACTCTGTCCATTTGTGAATATGCAATTATTTGGTAAGCCAAATGAGCCTAATGGCCTTAACTCCAATGACATTGCTTTGTTCCCCATGGTCTCTCGTATGTCAGTAGATTTGCCCTGTTGGCAGAGACCCAAGGAAGCAAGCAGAGACATAACACAAATTGTCAAGCTTCTGCTTACATCCAATGTGCTACTGTCTACTTGCTGGAAAAAGAATCCGAAGGCTAAATTTCTAGTCAGTATGGTAAGGCACCATAAGAAAGATGTGTATATAGGGATGCATGAAAAATGGTGGCCAAGCTTTATATCAAAATCCTCCACTTGACACCTTTCTTGAATTCTTATTGCTAATGAATTAAGTTCTGATTGCTGGATTTTGATTATGAGATCTCTTACATTGGCTTTTTTATCAGATTTAAATGGATTTCATTGTATCTACAGCACTAGAATTTGGTTACTTAAGATCATATGAAATCATGTAAATATTGTAAATCCAAGAATGTACTAAGTTGCTCCAACATTTTCTGTTAAACTAGCGAGAGGTAACTAAACCAATTTTGAGGTAAAGACAAAAGCAGGAAGTGTTTGACAGCAGGAAGATTGTGTAATTGACTCTTGTGTATGTAGCATCAACTGACATCCCAAATAAGCAGGGGAAAAAAAGGAGAGCTAAGATGATTATAATTTTTTAAAATTAAACAAGAAGTCCAGGGAAAATAATATTTTCTTCACCATACTTTGGGATGAGAAGCAGAGTAAATTCTCTGGTTAAAGTGACCAACTAGCCTGCATAAAGAATAGAATGAGGTGACATCCCAGCTTTAAGGGAAGCAAATGGCAACTTTCTTGTTTGTACATGTATGAAAGTGCTTAAGTATTAGAAATGACCATTGATGGTAATTTTTGATGAATGTTGTTGGCTACGACTATCTTCTTGTCAGTGTAGAACTCTTCCTTTTGATATCATTTTTGAACCTCTAACCCTATTGTGATAGTCAGCTATATATACTATTATTTGGCATTGTTCCCAAGTAAGAAGCAATCCCTGATTTTTCACCCAGAAGACAGAGATCCTAAATGCCAACAAAGGTTAAAATAAATTATTATCAGATAAAAATAATAAAACTTGACATACTCTAATAATATTAGTTAAATGAAGGGTAAAAATAATCAATTATTGCTTAATTTTAAAATATTTTTAACAGCAGTAGAATAAGGATCTCAGAATAATTCAACCATTCTGATTTTATCCAAATTCAGTATTATGTAAAATCTTGGCTCTTGGTTCCTTAATCTTTTCATCTTTATGTTTCTTAAACTTAAAAATTTATGAGTATCCCTAACCCATAATAATAGACTAGACCTTATTATACGAAGAAAATAATCTATTTCTGAAATACTAAAATTATCTAGTCATTACATAAAGCTTTATTTTGTTCCAAAATGTATGCTGAGTACTTCTACTATGTCTATTAATTGAACTTATCAAGAAAGCCAATGGTGTTCTAGAACCCTGCTGTATTCCTATATTTATTTACCACTTGTCTTTATTTCCCTCCTTCACCCCTTTGTTATGGTTCAATCTATCTCTCCTAAAACTGTTTGGAAAGATTTTCAACAATTCCTATTACTATCTCTCATTTACACACTTAGTAAAATGCTAATGCAGCTCAGTTCTCCCATTTTTTTTCCCCAAGCATAAACCCAAGGTGCTTTTTACTACTGTAGAAAATCATAAAGCTGTGATAAGTTTCTTTAAAAATACATGGTTCCCAAACTCAGTTAAATACACAGTGCAGCCGGGCATGGTGGCTCATGCCTGTAATCCCAGCACTTTGGGAGGTCAAAGCGGGTAGATCACAAGGTCAGGAGTTCAAGACCAGCCTGGCCAACATGGTGAAACCCTGTCTCCACTAAAAATACAAAAATTATCTGGGTGTTGTGATGCGTGCCTGTAATCCCAGCTGCTCAGGAGGCTGAGGCAGGAGAACTGCTTGAACTGGAACCTGGGAGGCAGAGGTTGCGGTGAGCCAAGGTCACGCCATTGCACTCCAGCCTAGGCAACAAGAGTGAAACTCTGTCTCAAAAAAATAAAAAATATAAATAAATAAATAAATAAATAAATAAATAAATAAATAAATAACACAGTGCAGCCTGGGTATCCTTATTCTACTAGACGGTCCATGAGAACCATTGTTTATCTCAAAAGTTTTAATTTCTGGTTCTTTCTGTCTTTGTGTAAATAAAATTTCCTGAATCTTATATTCCATATCTGTGAAACAGAGGTAATAACACTGGTCTTAATGTGAATTATAAAGAGGTATTTCAAGAATGTATACACAGTAGCGGTTTTCTGTTTGTTTTTGTTTTAGGGATAGCTGAATCTATATGCAATAGAACAAGTGAAAATATTGGAGTTGAAGATGATAATTCTATGGGGTTAGAATTAATATACTTGAGTTATACAAGCAGAGCTGTCCATCTTCTAATTAAGAAGAAAATGGGTAGCATGGGCAGTGAAGATATAAGAGAGAAGATGAACTTTGAAGAGTTACAAGGGGCAGCTAGTCAGACATGAACAGAGCAGGAGAGGGCTCCCCAAACCAGTCAGGAATGTCAGGCTACCATCAGGTGATGGTCAGGCAGTTGCTACACTGTTTCTCTAAAATAATAATTGGTTCTGCCACTGGCACCAGGGAAACGCAGTCTCCCAATAGATAGACAAAAACCTGAAACTGGTGATCAGCAGCTTCCCGATAAGATCCCCGGAGTTGGGTGAATGGGCTCGAGCATGCACACTAAGAGGCAAAAATATCAGGGTTTAACTGGTTTATGGCCTTCCTCCAGGAACTCTCAACTGGTAAGAGAGGAACCCCTCAAGTGAGTGTGTATGCAACTCAGTAAATGCACTGCACATGCTCCCCCCACACCCACAAGTGCTGGCAGGCCACTGCATATATGGACAGCCCGCTCCAAGGGAAGAATCAGAAGAAAAGTAACACAAGACCCCAAAAGCATGCCAATGTATAAAACCTGAAGTTAAAAGGTCAAACCATGACTTGATCTCTTAAGTCACCTATTTGGCCCTCTTCCAAGTGTACTTTACTTTCGTTCCCACTCTAAAACTTTCTTAAAACTTTCCCTCCAACTCTAAAACTTGGTTCAATCTCTCACTCTGCTTTATGCCCCTTGGTCAAATTCTTTCTTCTGGGAGGGCAGGAACTGAGGTTGCTGCAGACCTGCACAGATTTGCTGCCAGTAGCAGAAATAGGGAGGAGCTAAGCAACATAGAGAAAGTTGGAAAGTACTTTTGTGATTGGGCTGGTTGAGAAAATATCAATGGGAGTAATATCAACTTTTAAGTGTGGGTGCTGTGTATTTGTGGTATCATAGAGAGATTTTTAGAAAGTATAAATAAAAAACATAAGAATTTAACAATAGATAGTTCTATATTCCTAAATTTGCAACTTAACAGCACCATGACCTTGGAACCAAATTACTTAAACTCTTCGAAGCAAAAGAGAAAATGGAAGTGAATATGCAGTACATTTAAGGGCTATAAAGACTTTAGTTAATTTGATCTAATGACTGAATATCAACTAAAATAGAGCCAAGGAGAGTTACAAAAATCTATTAATTAGAGTTAATTTATAGCTCTGTTAAGAAGCACACATGCTGTGTGTTAATTTACATAAAATTTATGTTTGATTACATAAGTCATTGGGAGAAAATAATGAATTATACCTCCATTATGTTTACAATTAATGAAACTGAAATAAAGGAATAACCTAGAGCAAATCAAGTATATTTCATTTGCTCATTAATACTTTTAAGAGACAAAAATGTTGACACAAAGCATTAAACTGTAAAATATTTAAAGAGGCTTATTCTGAGCCAAATATGAGTGACCAATACCTGTGACACAACCCCAGAGGTCTAGAGACATTTGCCCACTGTGATTAGGTTATAGCTTAATTTTGTACATTTTAGGGGGACAGAAGTTATAGGCAGACATCAATCAATATATGTAAGATGTACATTGGTTCAATCTGGAAATGCATGACAACTCAAAGTGGGGGCTTCCAGGTCACAGGTGGATTCAAAGTTTTTTTTTCATTGGCAATTTGTTAGAAGAGTTATGCTGTTAGCCAAAGACCTGGAATCAATAGAAAATAGTGCCTGGGTTAAGATGAGGAATTGTGGAGTACAAGGTTCTTATTATGCAAAAAAAGCCTCTAGGTAACAGAGTACAGAGAGAATAGATGGCTAACATCTCCAATCAGAACTAAAAAGATGCCATAGTTAATTTCTCCTGGATCAGGCACAGATCTAGAAAGAGAAGAGGATTTCTACAGATTATAGATTTTGCTCACAAGAGAAAGTTTTGGGCCATCTGAAAATACATCAAACATATTTTGGGGTAAAATATTTCGATTTCGTTCAGTGCCTCCTATCTGACATGTATTTCTATACTTGAGTCAGGTTGGAATTTGGTACCTCATGATTTAAAAGTCTGCTTTGTTACTCTTAAGATCTCTGCTTTAATGCTAATGCTGGTCAATTGTGCCTGAATTCCAAAGAGAGAAGTGAGTCATGTCAGACCCTCCTTCCCATCATGGCCAGAACTAGTTTTTCAGGTTTACTTTTGAATGTCCTTGGCCAAGATGAGGAATACGTTCAGTCTGTTGGGGAGCATAGAATTTTAATTTTGGTTTACAAAATTATTTTGAAAAATAAAATATATGTAATAGTATATATGTAAATGAGTAAATAAGTAATGAATTCATTAGTTTCTTTCATGAAGGTTTATTATTCTACGTTTTTGCTGCCTGACCAACAGAAATGCAGCAGAACTGCTGTGAAAGTAAAATGACAGTATTAATGATTTCATTTGATTTGACTCTTTTTGCTTAAGAGACTTAAACATATACAACCTAGGTTAAAAATCATAAAACATTTTCTTAATTTGCTTCAGTAATAATACATTTTATAATTCCTAACAACAGATAGATCACCTTGAAAATATAATCTTGATAATAGTAATCTTAATGAAGAACTTGAGAAACCGTTCAAAAGACCAATTCAGAGTCACACACATTTAATAGGGGAAATGTTTAAGTAAATGGTTCTAAGCTAAATAGTGAACATTTGACATTGATATGTTGTGATTCCAAGTGATTTCTCAAAATCAAGAGTAACTACAATATTTGTACATCAAGTGAAATTTCCTAGAACAGTTCTTCAGAAATATTTACCAGTCCTGCTCAATGCAACTGCCTTTATACTTAATATAAACAGTCTATTTTTAAATGACTACCACTTGGCCATCCTGAAAAAATAGGGCTTGCAAAGCTGTCTTAAGTGAGAAAAATTTGCATCTATAGAAATCTTCATTAATGCAGGCATGGCCCCTCCCTTTCTATCCCTTTCTCAGGTCCAGAAGAGATTAAGAATCTGACATCTTTAAAATTCTGAGAATAGACATTTGCCATCTATTCTCCCTGAAGGAATCTTCATCTAAATGACAGGGCCACCCTTCTGAGTCAAGCCTCTTCTCCTTCTCTCATACCCTATGTTACCAGAATCTAAGCCTCCATTTTTTTCTATAACCTTCAAATGGTATATAGGTTTCTGTAACTCATTGGGAAGTTGGGTCTTCATTCTCAAGACTTCCATGTATGAACAATAAGTAATTTGTTTGTTTTTTCTAGTAATAAATAAGTAATAGTATATTTCCAAAGTTGCCTCTTTTTCACTTTGTGTATTTCTTCCCGCTGTCTCTGCAATTACACCATTACTTACTTTTTGTTAATCTTGGTTTTTGATTTACTTAAGCTATCTGATACATTGGCCAATCATGAATCAATTTTGGCAGAGGCAGAAAAGTAAAATGGCTGAATATGCTGTTAGAAGAAAACTCCAGCCAAATTAAATTTAAAAGAATTTAATTGAGCAAAGAATGATTCAAGAATTGGGCAGCCTCCCAAGCCAGAGTAGGCTTAGATACTCCAGCGCAGCCATGTGGTACATGAAAATTTATGAACAGAAAAAGGAAAGTAGCATACAGAAAATGGAAGTGAGGTACAGAAACAACTGGATTGGTTACAGTTTGGCATTTTCCTTATTTGAGCACAGTTTCAGCACCCACCTTTGATTGGTCAAAACTTAGTAAACAGTTTCTTTACAATTCCATTTAGGTTAAATTCATAATGTACAGAGAAACCTTTAGGCTGAACTTAGAATATATAAGGAGGTAGATTTAGACTAAACCTGATTTAACAGTGCCTACATTTTCTCTGGCATATTTTAATATCATGTTCTTATTTGAAGCATATTAATGATTAATGATTCATCCTTATTTATCTTATTTATGCTTAATAGACATTTTATGTATTCATTATATATTTACAATTATTAGTTATTCTAAAGTGAGTCCACATGACATTATCTTAAAGGGGGCATATATTATTTTTCTTATTAGCCTTCTTTGAATTTAGCCTACTTTAAATCTACTTGAATGTAATGAGAGGAACCCTCAGGAGGCATTTCGTGCACTTTGGTCTGAGCCCCTTTATTTCGACAGTGGGGATATTTTCATGATTATAAATTGGGGTTATAATTGTCAAGAGATTTTTTGAAGGATCTTCACTATTAGAAATAAGGGAACTTGACAACTTAAAAATGTTTTTCTATGAAATTACAGTTTCCCAAGTTCTGACAAGGCATCATGACACTTAATTAATTAATCAAGATTAATTATGATTAATCTCATGATTGCATGACTACTTGATCGAAAGATCATTTTTTTCTGGTCGGGCGCGGTGGCTCAAGCCTGTAATCCCAGCACTTTGGGAGGCCTAGATGGGCGGATCATGAGGTCAGGAGTTCAAGACTATCCTGGCTAACACGGTGAAACTCCGTCTCTACTAAAAAATACAAAAAAAAAAAAAAAAAAAAAAAAGACAGCCGGGGGAGGTGGCGGGGGCCCAAAGTCCCCGCCACTCGGGAGGCTGAGGCAGGAGAATGGTGTAAACGCGGGGGACGGAGCTTGCAGTGAGCTGAGATCCAGCCACTGCACCCCAGCCTGGGCGACAGAGCAAGACTCCGTCTCAAAAAAAAAAAAAAAAAAAGATCAATTTTTCTGATAGTTCCATTTTACCTTTTATGATGGTTCCATTTTCCATTTCCTCTTTGGCAAATCTTGTCAAAAGTTGACGATCACCTTTAAGACAAAAACATTGCAGTTTTTTTGGCCATGATTACCAAAAAGTACTTGAAAACTGTAACTCAACTATTTTTTTTTTTTTTTTTTTTTTTGAAACGGAGTCTTGTCACCCAGACTGGAGTGCAGTGATTCCATCTCGGTCGTTGAAACCTCAGTCTCCTGGGTTCGAACGATTCTCCTGCCTCAGCCTCCCTGGTAGCTAGGATTACAGGTGCCCACCACCACACCCAGCTAATTTTTGTACAGAGTTTCACTGTGTTGGCCAGACTGGTCTCAAACTCCTGAACTCAGGCGACCCACCCACGGCCTCCCAAAGTGCTGAGATTACAGGTATGAGCCACCGTTCCTGGCCTGTATCTCAACTTTTTATCACTCCAAAATAATACATTTACTATTTGCTATTTGCTTTGGCCAAGAGTAAATGTCATCCTTTACTCCATTGAAGTCAGCATTTCAAGATATTCTGAAATTTTACTTCTTTCTTATTCATTTACATCAAATTTTGGTTCTTTCATTAATAACTAATTTTAGAGTTAATATGCTTCTTTTCACCTGTCAAAATTATTCACTATGCTCTATTTTATGTTTTCTATTTTATTTCATTCTTCAACAATTCTAGTGAATTTTTGTTTGCTTTTTGGTCAGCTAATAACAACCAGCAAAATGTGCAGATTTCACAAAGTATTTGTATTATATGTATTAAAAGTATCAAGAATATGTAATAATTCAAATTGGTTGAGTAATAGAAATTTAAAATGTTCAACTAAATGAATTAATAAGCACTTTCTGTTCTTGGGATAATCTAGTGGACAATGAAATAAACAGAGGCCATTAGCCTTTGCTTAGGCCTTTTAGCTTCTATATATTTTAAGACATTCTATTTAATTTTTATGCATTAATGTTGAAATATCTTTCAGTAGGCAATACCATTCAGCAGCTCTATATTTTAAAATAATTAATTGCATCATTCCTAAGTGCTGAGATATTTATAAGAGGAGGGTTTTCATGATGGCATATATGACATTTAGTTTATTATCAATATCTTATAAGGATAATGAAACCCAAGGACTTAGGATTCTGTCTTTTATAAGTTACCAAAATATGTCACATTACAACTCTTTTCACATGTGTGTAAATTGGTGAATGCGGGCTTACTATGAAGATGTCAGGTTAGAAAGCTCCTCCCACCACCAAAACCATTTTTATCAATTTACACTACAGATTCTCTTTGACTTATGATGGGGTTCTGTCCCACTAAACTCATCATAAGTTGAAAATATTGTAGATCAACAATAGATTTAATATGCTAACCTATTAAACATCATAAATTAGCCTAGCCTACCTTTAAGGTGCTCAGAACACTTACATTGGCTTGCTGTTGGGCAAAGTCATCCAACAGAAAGTTTATTTTATAATAAAGTGTTAAATATCTCATGTACTTTATTGAATGCTGCTGAAAGTGAAAAACAACAATTATATTGGTACTCAAAGTACAGTTTCTATTGAATGCATATTGCTTTTGCATCATAAATTTGAAATATCTTAAGTTGAATTATTATAAGTCAGGGATTGTCTGTATTTATAAAAGCATATAAAGTTGGTTATATCTTCACAACATTCTCCATATTAGCACTATGAATTATTTTAATGTAATAATGTTAGTTAAAATCAGCATGTGTAAACTTAATGTGCAATCACTATTAGAGAGGTTGATCAACTTTTTATATATGGTGACTTCCATAAGTTGGAAATTTATAAACTTTTGTCATTTTACTTCTCATTTTTCTTTCTGACTCATTTATAAAAACTTTCAAAGATGAAAGTTTTATTAGAACATGTAGCAGCTAAACCATGACAAATTGTGAACTATTCTATCCTAAGGCTATTGGCTATCTTTTAAAAATACTACTATTGGTAAGTATTCATGGATTTCAATGCAGAAATATAAATGTTTTATATTACACATGATTGTAATCATTGCTGGGGAATTTTTTTTTTTTTTTTTTTTTGAGACGGAGTCTCACTCTGTCACCCAGGCTGGAGTGCTGTGGCAGGATCTCAGCTCACTGCAAGCTCCGCCTACCGGGTTCACGCCATTCTCCGCCTCAGCCTCCCGGGTAGCTGGGACTACAGGCGCCACCACCTCGCCCGGCTAGTTTTTTGTATTTTTAGTAGAGACGGGGTTTCACCGTGTTAGCCAGGATGGTCTCCATCTCCTGACCTCGTGATCCGCCCGTCTCAGCCTCCCAAAGTGCTAGGATTACAGGCTTGAGCCACCGCGCCCGGCTGCTGGGGATTTTTTATATACCATTTCTAAAGCTCACCCTCAAAACTTATTTTGAATTCCAAAACATATGGTCACTGTATGATAATGCAACCTATCATTACTCATAGGTAAATATATAGACATTAATACCATCATCCCCATTTTACAAGAAGAAAATTGATGGTAAGATGTGAGGTAATGTTATTCATCAGAATTTAGATACATATTGCAATATAGATCTGGAAGTCATTGCTACTTGAATTTGTTGTTGAGTTTGTAATTCATGAAAGAGAATCAGGCACACTTAAATGGATTTGTTTGCTCATAATGCATAAAGTAATAGATTATTAAAAAATAAGTTATATCCTGCACTTAAAAAATCTATAACCAACTTGAGCCACAAAATATAAAGTATAAATGAAAATATAAAATATAAATGAAAATTAGTATTTAAATAACAATTTGCAGTAATGATAGAATAAAAATAGAGAAGCAGTATATGATCAAATTATATTCAGATTGTGAAGTGGATTGAAGTTATATCTTCCTTGTTTTTTTCATTTGAGAAATATTTATTTAGTGCCTATTATTTTGTGGGTACCTTTCTTGGCACTAGGAATTGGAAGTGATCTGCAAGGAAAAATTCTCTACTTTTTTAATTTCTAGGAGAAAGAGAGATGAACAATGAACAGATAAATATGCATGCCAAACCGTGATTGGTGTTATGAAGAAAGATAAAGTAGGGTAAGAGGATAGAGGTGATAAGGCTTCTAATTATTTATGGAGTTAGAAAAGTCACCCTTCTTATGAGATTTCATTAGAGCAAAGGCATGTAGAAAGTTGAGAAATAACTGTTCAGGTATTTAGTAGAAGAGTATTTCAGAGAGCTGTACTATGGTGCTTAAGTATAGGAATTCTAGGCCAGGCAGCTTGTAATCAAATTTTAGTTCTTTCATTAATAACTAATTTTAGAGTTAATATGCTTCTTTTCACCTGTCAAAATTATTCACTATGCTCAAACATGTAATATTTATTTTTTGAATATGGTAATTCATATTTTCAAGCATAGAATAGTGCCTTGCTTTGCTCAAGCAACTTTTTTCACCTTTTATAGATATACACTTTCTTGCAAGACCATTTTGATCATTCCAGTTTGTCAAACTATTGTATCAAATAATAATAAGTCTTTATAATTACGACTCTTGCTATCTTGCAAGGGTTTTAATGTTCTCTGTCTCAGTTTCTCCAAATGGGCAGTATACCTTATGAGTTGATTTGCAGTTTACATCAAAAATTTTAAAGCTCAGTGCCTGTCACTTACTAAATACTCAGCAATTTAAGCAGTTATTACTGACAGAGAAAACAACAAAAGCAAACACCCCAAGGAATGTACATACTAATCTAGGAACATCAAGGAATCAGGCAACATAAAATTGGGATGGGGGAAGAAGTGGGTAGAAAAGATGAGAGAGAGGGAGAGAAAGTGAGAGAAAGATACCAATAGGGATGGAATCAGGTACCTTACAGAGACAGAGAACATTTAGAGTTTTCCAGGCCAAAGTAAAGATTTGGATTTAGCTTTGGGTAATAAGAGAAAACATTGGAAATTTTTTTTGTTTTTTGTTGTTTTTTAGACAGAGTTTCGCTCTGTTGTCAGGCTGGAGCATAGAGGCGCAATCTAGGCTCACTGAAACTTCTGCCTCCCTGGTTCAAGCGATTCTCCTGTCTCAGCCTCCGAGTAGCTGGGACTACAGGCGCTGACTACGCCCAGCTAATTTTTGGATTTTTAGGAGAGACAGGGTTTCACCATGTTGGCCAGGTTGGTCTTGATCTCTTGACCTCATGATCCACCCGCCTCGGCCTCCTAAAGTGCTGGGATTACAGGCATGAGCCACCATGCCCGGCCAACATTGGAAAGTTTTAAGCAAAAATGTGACAGGATCATTTCTGCCTTATGCATGTGTGAATGGTTTTCACTGAGTTTTTCATAGATGGAGTGTAATATAGGTTCAGTATATTTAAAACCTGTCATAAAATGTATAAATATTCAGCTTTCTTATCTCTGATAAGGGCATAGTTTTCTAAAGTGCTGTGTGATAGGCCCATTTAAATAACAAAATGACAGATGACATATAATAAACCAAAGGACCTCTATGATTGCTCCTATGTTCATGGATCACTGCTTTGGTTATTGGTTTCTAAGACCACTACAAACATTAGTGACTTAAAGCACGAAAGCATTATTATCTGACTTAGTTAGGTAGTTCTGCTGTTTTTGCCTAGGGTCTTTCATGTACTGGTAATTAGATGGCCACTGGGACTGGGATGTCCAGGATGATTCCACTCATTTGCCTGGCTCTGAGGAATGAAGGGTTGGAAGTGTTGGATCATCTGGGAAGATGTGAAGGCTGCATCTCTTTGTATGGATGCTCAGGACATCCTCCTCTTCATTTGGCTTCTCCACACAGTCTATCCATTTGTATGTATGATAAAGAAACTGAACTTCATATTTGGCAGCTCAAGGCTCCCAAAAGTGCAAAAGTAGCTTCTGCCAAACCTTCTTAAGACAGTCCTAAAGTTGGCACTCTTACTTCTGCCTTTCTGTGAGTTAAAGTGAGCCTCAGGGTCAGATCTATTGCAAGTAGGGAGAGATCACAACAGGATGTGAAAAGTAGGCAATGTTTGTTAAGGGTCATCTTGGGACAAGAGCTTCTATAGTCACCACACACCTCATGGTGAAAGAGAACCTCAGGTTCTCTTTCCTTATCAAGATATATTTAGAACCTTAGTTTTTCACTAACACTGGGATTATCAAACCCTGGGGCAGGGGAGAGTATTTTATTTTTATACGCTTGGAGGACTCATTCTTTGTTGATTAGATATGTTCAGAAAAACAAAGGATATGTTAAAAAGCTGCTTGATAAAAATTATTATGTAAGGAACAACAAAAATAAAATTAAAAAATTAAAAAGCTAAAATACAAATACTTGCATCTCCATCTCTCCCATTCCATTCTTTCAAAATAAATGTGTCAGCAGAAGCCTGCAAGTGTTAAAGGCCATTTGCTTAAAAAACAACCCCATCAAAAAATGGACAAAGGATATGAACAGATATTTCTCAAAAGAAGACATTCATACAGCCAACAGACACATGAAAAAATGCTCATCATCACTCGCCATCAGAGAAATGCAAATCAAAACCACAATGAGATACCATCTCACACTAGTTAGAATGGCAATCATTAAAAAATCAGGAAACAACAGGTGCTGGAGAGGATGTGGAGAAATAGGAACACTTTTACACTGTTGGTGGGACTGTAAACTAGTTCAGCCATTGTGGAAAACAGTGTGGCGATTCCTCAGGGATCTAGAACTAGAAATACCATTTGATCCAGCCATCCCATTACTGGGGATATACCCAAAGGATTATATGTTTATTGCAGCACTATTCACAATAGCAAAGACTTGGAATCAACCCAAATGTCCATCCGTGACAGACTGGATTAAGAAAATGTGGCACATATACACCATGGAATACTATGCAGCCATAAAAAAGGATGAGTTCGTGTCCTTTGTAGGGACATGGATACAGCTGGAAACCACCATTCTCAGCAAACTATCGCAAGAACAGAAAACCAAATACTGCATGTTCTCACTGATAGGTGGGAACTGAACAATGAGAACACTTGGACACAGGAAGGGGATCATCACACACAGGGTCCTATTGTGGGGGGTGGGGGGGCGTGGAGGGATAGCATTAGGAGATATACGTAATGTAAATGACGAGTTAATGGGTGCAGCACACCAACATGGCACATGTATACATATGTAACAAACCTGCACGTTGCGCACATGTACCCTAGAACTTAAAGTATAATAATAATTTAAAAAATTGGCCGGGCGCGGTGGCTCAAGCCTGTAATCCCAGCACTTTGGGAGGCCGAGACGGGTGGATCACGAGGTCAGGAGATCGAGACCATCCTGGCCTACACGGTGAAACCCCGTCTCTACTAAAAAATACAAAAAACTAGCCGGGCGAGATGACAGGCGCCTGTAGTCCCAGCTACTGGGGAGGCTGAGGCAGGAGAATGGCGTAAACCCGGGAGGCAGAGCTTGCAGTGAGCCGAGATTGTGCCACTGCACTCCAGCCTGGGCCACAGAGCGAGACTCCATCTCAAAAAAAAAAAAACTTTACAACAACTAAAATATAGTTGGAATTGAGCAGAGGAGCATGATTATTCACCTTCATGCTGAATAGTAGACGGGGAAAACTAATTTTAGAGTTAATATGCTTCTTTTCATCTGTCAAAATTATTCACACAATATTTTAATTTTTCAATATGCTGTTTCATATTTGCAAGCATAGAATAATGCCCTGGTTTGCTCAAGTAACTTTTTTCACCTTTTATAGATATGCCCTTCCTTGCAAGGCCATTTTGATCATCCCAGCTTGCCAAATTATTATATCAAATAATAATAACAAGTCTTTATGATCACCCATGGTGAGCTACCTATGCCAAAGAAAGCAACATGAATGTATTTTCTTCTTGGTGGGTTCAAATAAAAGAAAACTGATATCTTCAAATTCTCATCAGAAGACTACTGCTGACTAATCTGGTGAAGGAAGGAAATCTCTGGGGGAATGCTAATTGGAAGGGTAAAGCTCTCAGTAGGATGTACTATTTTCTTTAAATGTCAAGACAGGAACTAATACATTTATTTTTTTCATGGACTGATGTGAGGGAATGGGAGTAAATGATCACTGATCTAGACATCCTATTTTTATCATAAAAAATAGAGGTTTTCTTGTTGACCTACTTCAGTAAAGTTATTTTTTTCTGAGTGCTGAAATACTGATAGCCCGAAAAGAGCAGGACCTAGAGTATTATGATGCATTAGTAATATTAGAAATAACTCAATTTATTTATAGTATTAATTGCAATAAAAAGAAAAGGTTAAATGTTTAGCAGAAGAGAAATAGCTATAATATAAGTAAATAATGAAATTGTAAGAAGCAATTACAATAATAAGTGATACTAACAATATCAGAAGTTTCCACTTTATACATCCTTATAAAAAACATCGAGGCTGGGTGCGGTGGCTCATGCCTGTAATCCATGCACTTTGGGAGGACAAGGAGGGTAAATCACTAGGTCAGGAGTCTAAGACCAACCTGGCTAACATAGTGACACCCAGTCACTACTAGAAAGACAAAAATTAGCTAAGCATAGTGGTGAGCACCTATAGTCCTAGGTACTTGAGAGGCTGAGGCAGGAGAATTGCTTGAATTCAGGAGGCAGAGGTTGCAGTGAGCCGAGATCGCATCACTGCGCTCCAGCCTGGGTGACAGAGTGAGACTCTAAAAAATCAAAATATAGACAAAATTATTTTAAGTTTCAAAAGACAAAACTATATTATCTTAGCAATGTTAAATTGATGTGTGAAAATTAATATAGAAAAATAAACTGTAGGTATTAATTTTCTCTAAGGATGAAATAGAAATGTATCTTATTTTTATTTTTAAACATTTTAAATATTTCCTAATTAAGAAATGACACAATAGAAAACAAAAGCTATTATATTAATTTTCTATTGCCACTATAACAAGTTACCACACATTTAGTGTCTTAAAAAAAAATCTTATTTTACTATTTTAGATATCAGAAATCCTTAATGAGTCCCTCTGGGCAGAAATTAGTGTTGGCAAGCTGTATTCTTTCCTGGAGGCTCTAACAGATAATCTGTTTCTTTGCCTTTCCTAAATTCTTGTGCTGCCCATGTGTCTTGGATTGTGGTTCTCTTGCTTCTTCAAAGCCAGTGATCCCGTCACTCTGACTTCTGCTTCCAGCATTGTATCTTCTCTAAATCTGACTCCTCTCTCTCCCTCTTTTACTTACAAGGGTGCTGAGATTGCATAGGGGCTACCTGGGCAATCCAGGCCATCTCTTAATCTCAAGGTCAGCTGGTTAGCAACCTTAATTTCATCTTGCCACATAAGGTAATATATTCACACGTAGTGGGGATTGAGACACCATTGGCTAAGGGAAGGACTATTTTGCCCACCACATCTATTAGCCAAGTATCCTAGTAAAGTTTCCCTAGGAAGGTTAATAGAACACAGTCTCATTTATTGTTTTTAATCATCCCTAAGAAATCACCTTTCGTGTAGAAAATACTTCCTTTTATTCCTTTCAAAATTTTGAATATTCCTTCCACCCCTTTAAATTTCTACCTTTCCTTTTTTTTAACCCCATTTTCCTCTGTGGTTTTCATGACTTGACTTCATGCTGTCTGTTTATTGTTCATTACCTGTCTTGCCTCACTAGAATATACATTGAGATAAGGTGGGGAAGAGAACAGCAGTGCAGTATATTGATTACTGGGTAATTTTTTCCTCTATATGCCACTGAACTATTCTCTAAGCAAAACCACCTGACTTAGGATATCAATATTTGGTGACTGGCTTTCATATCAAATTTACAAGAAAAACATGTGTTGTGAATAAATGCGTCAGGAGAAAGAACAGTGCACAGAGATCAGAGAACCTGGGATTTTGCTCAGCTTAGTTTACTGGCTGTAAGTAATAGCTTGTCAATGTCAAAAAACTCTGAGTCATATTCTATCTTTGTGCAATGAGGACTTATAATTCATGCCTACTTCAGATAGCACAATTATCATTAGTATATTAAGACTCCATCCTATGCTGGAAAAAAGAAGTGTTGTCTTTAAATCACATGATCACTTTTATTTTATATGTGTCATCTATACTCTTTTAAAGTCTAAGATGTATCAAAAACATAAATGTGAATCATAGTTGCCATATATTTGTTTGATCATGCAATGTGATGTTTATTTTGTTTAAAACTCCCTGTAACTGAAAGTATAAAGCAAGACAGAAGACATCAATAGAAAGGCATCTCTTTTACTTCACCTGAAGCTACATATTTCAATGCCTTTAATATACAATATTTTAAATATTTCAATAGTTTTGTTATAAATAACATTAATGTTTAATAATAAAATACTATTTTATATACTTTTAGTACAAAGAAAGCATAGGTGCTATAGAAGAAACACTAAATATTCAATCATCTTATCAAATTGTTAAGCTCAACAAGTGTATTGTACAACTACTTATTGTGACAATATGAGTCCTACATAAAAATGATATTGAATCATGGTTTCATTTTATTCAACATATTCATATTGAGCCCTTACTATGTGACAGGCACTATTTTAGGCATTGGATATAAATCTTTGAACAAAGTGAGTGAAAGTCCTCCATTATAAATCTTATTTTTTGTGTCTAGACATGTAAGCAAGTGAGTAACTATGTTAAGTATTATATAGGTAAGACAAAGATAGATTTTATGGGAAAACATAGCTTACAGTGATGGTGGGTGTGGAAGAAGACTTGTAATTTGAGTAGCCATACTATGCCTCTTTGAAAAATGATTCATGATTTGAAAGAGATTAGGGAGCCATGGTGATTTGGGGAAACAAGAAAAGTTTAGGAAGAGGGAACAGCCATGCAAGAGCACGTACAGAAGGTGTGAGGAATAGAGACAAGTCCAGTGTAGTGAGACAGAGTATGCAGTCCAGAGAGTAATAGAATGTGCAATCCGGGTGTTAAAGGAAAAGGGTCAGATACTGTGGAGACTGACAGGCCATTGTAAGGCCTTTGATTCTAGGTGAAATGCAGAGCCATTGCAGGGAGAGCAGAGAAATGATTTTCTGATTGATGCTGTAGAATTATTATGGGTGTTATGATGACAATAAAATACAAAGTGGAGAAAGATTCAAAACAAGGAGATCAATTAAGAGGTATTTAAAAGAATTCAGGCCAGAAACAATGTTGGGGAGTATTAAGGAAAAAGCAACAGAAGTAGGGAGAAGTGGTTGAAATCAGGATAATTTTTGAAGAATGCAAGAAAATGTTCTGAAATAGCACATGTGAGTTGAGAGAGGAGTCAAGGGTAGCCATTAAAAATAAAATAAATTGTTTAAGTGTAAGAAGGCAATCATCATTGACTGAAAGGGGAACACGTACATCAGGAGGGCAGGTCTGGGACTGAAGATCATTAGTTTAGTTTTGCCTATTACAGTTTGAGATAGATCAAGCTTAATATACACAACATCGAGAGTTTATGAGACAAATCAGAACTGTAACAAGTTGAGGAGTCACCTATCAAATAAATAGAACACAAAGTACTGACACTGATGGAGACCTGCATATCAGGTGCACATATGAAAGAAGTGTTAAAAAATCAAGATTTAAGGCACTCCAGTGTACACAAGTCAGGGAGAAGAGCAAAAAAACAACAATAAAGAAAAACAGGAAAGCCGCTACTACTGATATAGAAAAGAGCACAAACTGTACTGTACTAGCAGTAAGGAGTGAGAAAGATGGGAAAATCAACTGTACTAAAGGCTGCAGACAGTAAGATTTCTGAGACTAGATGACTGAACTTACCAAAGTGGCCGTTGCTGGTGACCTTAACAAGAGCATTTTTAGTAGGATCAAATGCCTGATTAAAATGGGTTTTATAGAAGAAAAAATGGAGAAGAATGAAGAAAGCAGTATAGAGGAATCTTTCAAGAAATGTACTGTAAAGAAAAAAGGAAAGATAAAAGCAATAAATGATGTCGATGGAAAAAAAGTAAAGGTGACAGAGGTACAGCAAGTTGACATGCTCATGGGGATGACTCACTGTGTTTGTTGTAAGCCCTCTAAGCTGAGTTCTTGTGCAAAATATTGTTTTGTTTTGTTTTGTCATATATGAACAAGGTAGAATAAAAGAAAACTGTAAATCACGAGTTGTCTTATCATCACTGACAATATAGAACTCAAATACTTAATGAAGGACATTCTAAGTACCTATAATACATACATGTTAAATTAGTTATACCACTGAGCTTGCATTTGTTATTTGTAATTAGATATTTAGTTTGAGAACAATTGAGTCTAAATTTCTATATTGACCACTTTTTAACTTTCAAAAATCATTTAATTTTATGATTTAAATTCTTCATCTGCCAGATAACAAGAATACCTGTTCTACCCAATTATTGTTTTTCTAAAGGAAAAATAATATAAAAGACAAGGACTTTTTAAAAAAATGCAAGATTAGATACTATGTATTCAAGTGGTAGATTATCACTGTATTTGCTCAATGACTAATCCAAAGGAAAATTGTTGCCAGAAGAGTCTGTATATTGCAGTGATTCGTATGCTTAATAGAAACCAAGTAAGTATGTTTGACCTATTCTAAGAATACATTCCTGTAATATTTTTCCTATCCTTAAACACAAACACTTGAAAAATAGCAGAGGGTACTTTTTTCAACTTTCTTTTCTTTTTTTTTTCTTTTTTGAGATGGAGTCTGGCTCTGTCTCCCAGGCTGGAGTGCAGTGGCCGGATCTCAGCTCACTGCAAGCTCCGCCTCCCGGGTTTACGCCATTCTCCAGCCTCAGCCTCCCGAATAGCTGGGACTACAGGCGCCAGCCACCTCGCCCGGCTAGTTTTTTGTATTTTTTAGTAGAGACGGAGTTTCACCGTGTTAGCCAGGATGGTCTCGAACTCCTGACCTCGTGATCCGCCCGTCTCGGCCTCCCAAAGTGCTGGGATTACAGGCTTGAGCCACCACGCCCGGCCTCAACTTTATTTTCAATAGCTTCCACAGGACTGTTGAATCAGAATCCCAGATAAACTCTGCCGCAATAGGTTTCTGATGTGATGTATGGCTGGATAGTAACATACTACAGGATATAAAATCTCTTATCATGGAAAGTGAATTCATTATATATTAAGTACTTACTATATTCAAGCACTGGGAAAATTGCATATTCCCTGCTTCCTGATATTATAAAATTGAGTAAAATGTAAAAGAACAAACATTGATGTTGCACAATTTAGCAATAACCATGGGAGAAGCAGCACTTAAAATAGATGACTGGAAGCAGAGGCTATCTTTGGACAAAGCACCAGAAATACGGGTAAGTCTTTGACCTTTTCACTGAACCTGGCATGCAGATCAATGTAGACCCTCAGCCCCTACTGATGTGGTACTACTGTTCTCTCTGTGTTCTCAGGCACATCTACTAAGGTGCTCAGGTGTCTTTTCTGCAGTGCCCAGGTGTATTACAGGCACCTCACACGGTTGGCATTCTGTTATGTTTTAAGACATTTTTTAAGAAACCTGAAGCTACAAGAGTCTCTGGAAGTGGTAGCCAGAGCTGAGGTTAGTCTCGTAGTACTAAATGCGACACTCTTGCTCAAATTTTCTCATATTCTAAATGTATACTTTTTACTTTAGCTCTGACCCTAATTGTTAAGCCAGAGAGAATTTCCCTAAGATGAAGATAGGAGAGTTGTATGAGCCAGTAGATTCAAAGATACAAGTAAATTTAAGTTTGCCAAGTCACTGTCATGATCCTCTTCCTCTCTCACACACACACACACACACACACTTCAGAAGATACATAAGCCTATATGTGCCCCCAGAAGGGTTGATTTATTTCAAAGAACAGATCCATTTTATAACCAAATTATTATTTTTTCCTAATAGCCTCTACTAGAAATAAACCCCATGAGGCAAGCAATTTTATCTCTCTCTTTTTTTTTCCATTACTGTCACTCACTTTGCAAATTAGACGACTGTTTGGTGCCTATAAAATATCTACTTTGTTTCTCAGTAGATATTTACTGACTGGATTGATGAAGAAATAGCTCAGAAGAGCTTAAAACAATGTACTCTGGGCATGTAGAAGGAATGTGGAGACAGAAAGAGTCCTACCATCTGGGATT
Organism: Piliocolobus tephrosceles; assembly: GCF_002776525.5. Taxonomy (NCBI): domain Eukaryota; kingdom Metazoa; phylum Chordata; class Mammalia; order Primates; family Cercopithecidae; genus Piliocolobus; species Piliocolobus tephrosceles. The sequence goes on from NC_045455.1 coordinate 33,960,292, forward strand.
CAAAGAGTATTTCAAGAAAGCAGCTATTAGAGCTTGGTTTGCCCCGTAACATGTATTTAAAACTTATGTTTACCACTTTACAATTTCTTATTCACCTTTATTCCACTCTTAACTGTTGAAAGCTTCCTTATATATGAACTGCTTAAGCATCAGAGATGCCATGTGTTCAGACTATTATGTCCTGCACTAGAGAATGTCACCAATATTTGCATTTTCTCAAACTGCAATGTGCTTGATAATTGTATTTGACCTCTTTACTTCCCCACTTCTACTCCCTATCAACTTACTAATCATGCTTTTTGCAGTTGGATTCTTGTTCAATACACTGGTTGTATTAATCCAAGCGCTCCAATGGTTAAGCTACATGTCTCTGATCCCTTAATTAAAACTTAATCTGGATTCACAAATGGCCTCATACCTGACTCTTAATGGCACTTGTGTGTGGGAGGATGGAGGTAGGTTTTGGTTGGTTAAATATTATGAAATTCTAACTGCTGAAAATTCTGTATAATTTCTGGAATATACTTCAGAGAAGGATAATCTTCACAGAATGTATGTTCAGTGTTCTCATATTCGCTATTAATTCAGCCCAGAAAGCACAAAAATAAATGTTTGTATCAACCACCTCCTCATAAGACCCTATTATCATGTTATGCAAATATGTGCAATTTACCAGTAAAGATCTTATGTTTAAACTCACCCTAAATGCTGCATCATTAACATACCTCACAGCTTTCAGTAATATGAACAACATTACTCTATCCATTAGCCTAATTGTTGAGAGGTCCATAGGAATTTACTAGAAATGGTTCACACCTTTGTGGGTTTTTACTGGACAGTTTCTAATTTTCTGCTATGTCCTTACACTCAAGAAGAAAAGAAGAAAGAAAATTGTATATGTATCCAAAATATTGTAATATATTTCACTATATACATACATACACACATATTTCTGTTCACTTTTATTTATCATTGTAGAGGTTAACTTTTAATTTTTTTCCTGCAGTCACTTTATTTTAGCTTTTTAAACTCTTTACTCAAAAGGAGACACAAAGCCACAAAGAAGTCAAAATCTATTACATATTCTTCAAATTTCAGTTAATATTCCACTCTAATATGCATTGGACTGTCAGTTTTAATCTGCTTCTCCAGATTTGAAAAAATAAAAAAAATAGAAATTAGAAATGAAATACTGTAAAATTTAATTTCCGTTGATTTTCAGTTCTTTCCTTCTGATGGATCTTGATACCATTCTGAGTTATGAACAATATTACGTCACCAATGAACAATTAACAGATATTAAAAATAAAGCACAAGTGGGCCAGGCGCGATGGCTCACGCCTGTAATCCCAGCACTTTGGGAGGCTGAGGCGGGCGGATCACAAAGTCAGGAGATCAAGACCATCCTGGCTAACACGGTGAAACCCCGTGTCTACTAAAAATACAAAAAAATTAGCTGGACGTGGCGGCAGGCGCCTGTAGTCCCAGCTGCTGGGGAGGCTGAGGCAGGAGAATGGCGTGAATCCGGGAGGCGAAGCTTGCAGTGAGTCGAGATCGTGCCACTGCACTCCAGCCTGGGAGACAGAGCAAGACTCAGTCTCAAAATAAATAAATAAATAAATAAATAAAATAAAAAATAAAAATAAAGAAAAAATTTTAAAAAAGACAAATAAATAAATAAATAAATAAAGCACAGGTAATATTTCTACCAAATAAAAAGTGAACACATTTGACTTAAAGCATGATTCCTTTTAACTTGCTAAATGTATGATTGGTATTTAAGGCATCTTTGTTTAAAGCAGGCAAACAAGCTAGAACTATATTTGACAAGCAAGTTAGGCCTTCTCCACCTAGCCAAGAATTTGTCTCTGACAGCCCTAAAATAATTTGCCAAGGAGGAAAAAAAAAGAAATGATGAAGAATTTATTGGCTCTTGCTATTATTTTAGATAAGAAGAATTATTTCTCACTAAGAATCAGTTAGTTTGAATTAACATCTTTCTTCGTTCTTTGCCCATGTTTCAGTTGTCCTTGCCCCACTGCCCATTGAGTTTCTCCTCTAGATCTGTTAGAGAAAACCATCTTATGTATAGTCAAAATGTAATCAGTAGTAAGCCATTAGCTTTATATTGTTTGTTTGTTTGCTTATTTCATGAAATTTGCATATGCTTGGGGCCAGCACAGTGACTCATGCTTGTAATCCCTGCACTTTGGGAGGCTAAGGCAGGCGGATCACTTGAGGTCACCGTTTGAAACCAGCCTGGCCAACACGGTGAAACCCGTCTGTACTAAAAATACAAAAATTAGCTGGGCATGGTGGTGCACACCTGTAATCCCAGCTACTCAGGAAGCTGAGGCAGGAGAATCACTTGAAACTTGGAGGCAGAGGTTGCAGTGAGCCACAGAGATCATGCCACTGCACTCCAGCCTGGAGTGACAGAGCAAGACTCTGTCTCAAAAAATAAAATAAAATAAAAAAAATAAATAAAATAAATTGCATATGTTCTATGGATACACCAATAAGTGAACCATGAACAAGAAAATGAGTTGAATTTGATAAATATGCAAAAAAAAATTTCATGTTTTTACCAAATCTGAGCCCTCCAAATTATCAAAATGGATACCTGTAACAGATATTTGATCAAAATGTGTAGGAGAGATTAAAGAGATAATATATGGGAGAGATTAAAAGAGAGAACATGTACTTAAACAGAATTTTAAAAAGTGAAAATACTGTGATGCTGTTACTGTTGATTAAGCACATATCTAAATTGTTACAAATAGCCAAAATAAGAAGCTGAAAACATAATTTCTTTTTTTTTTTTTTTTTTGAGACAGAGTCTTGCTCTGTCATTTAAGATGACTGACATGTCCTGGCTAGTTATTCTTTCAAAAATAGGCTATTAATTACAATTATGGAAGAATGATATAAATAATTTCAACTCAAAAATGAAAATAAATATAATTTGTTATATGACAAAGGAAATATTTCTTTTATAAAAGCAATCTCAGTGGTTTTTACAGCTAGTGTAAAAATAATGAAAAGTAATAATATTTGCTTTTTGTGATCCCTGAAAAATGGTCCCTGCAAAAGATAATGATCTATTCTCTAGATCTGTAAATATCACGTTATATGGAAAAGTCTTGCAGCTATGATTAAAGATCTCAAGATGAGTGAATTATCTTGATTTATCAAGTAGGGTCCAAAATGCAGTTAAATATTCCTTTTTTGTTTGTTTGTTTGTTTGTTTGAAACGGAGTCTCGCTCTGTCACCCAGGCTGGAGGGCAGTGATGCGATCTTGGCTCACTGCAAGCTCCGCCTCTCAGGTTCAGGCCATTCTCCTGCCTCAGCCTCCTGAGTAGCTGGGACTACAGGCGCCTGCCACCACACCTGGCTAATTTTTTTTTTTTTTTTTTTTTTTTTTT
>NC_045455.1:33963817-33998636 GCF_002776525.5 Piliocolobus tephrosceles
GCCTGGCCAATATTTCTTTATATGAGGAAAGCAGAGGGAGAAATGACACACTCAGAGAAGAGAAGCATATGTGAAGGATATGACTAGTGAGAGGAAGAGATTGGAGTGATGTGGCCACAAATTAATGTATGCAAGCAGCCAGAAGCTAGAAGAGGGAAGGAATAAATTCTCCCCAAAGCCTCTAGGAGTGCAGCAACGCCAAAACCTTGCTTTCACCCAGTGATACTGATTTTAGGCTTCTGACCTTTAGAACTTTTAAAAAATAAATTTTTATTGTTTGAAGCACCCGTTTGTCATAACGTTATGATATCCATAGGAAATCAATAAATGTTAGTATTTGCCAACCTCCTTATTCTGCTTAAAATTTTATAATTGTTTTCTTTTGAAACTTTCAAAGGAAACTTTATTTTATAAACTTTACTAGTTTCTAATTCTCATTAAGTAGATGTCTGAGTTTAAAATTTTCTTTTGGTGCCAGGCGTGGTGGCTCACGCCTGCAATCCTAGCACCTTGGGAGGCCGAGAGGGGCAGATCACGAGGTCAGGAGATCAAGACCATCCTGGCTAACACGGTGAAACCGTGAAACCCCGTCTCTACTAAAAATAAAAAAACAAATTAACCGGGCATGGTAGTGAGCACCTGTAGTCCCAGCTACTCGGGAGACTGAGGCAGAAGAATGACGTGAACCCAGGAGGTGGAGCTTGTACTGAGCCGAGATTGCGCCACTGCACCCAGTCTATGTGACAGAGTGAGATGCCCTCTCAAAAAAAAAAAATTGTTTCTTTTGGTATAGGGCAGCAATTTGGATCAATCTTGTTTACACAGGAGTCACTAAGATTTTAAAATTTCAAATCATTTCCTTAACTTTTTATAGCATTTTATTAATAACAGAGAATCCCTAAATAATGTTTTTCTATTTATTTTATTAAATTATAATAAAACAAAAAATCATATATTTAAGAAATACAACATGATGCTTTGATATATGTATACCATTGTAAAATGATTACTACCATCAAACAAATTAATATATGCATCACCTCTATAGTTACTTTTGAGTGGCAAGAACATGTATGATTCCCTCTCTTAATGAATTTCAAGCATACAAAATAGTATTTTTAACTACAGTCACTATGCTGTATATTAGACCTCCAGAACTTATTCAATCTGCATAACTGAAACACTATCTCTTTTGAACAACATTTCCTTACTTCCAGTAACCTCCAGCCCCTTGTAAAAACCTTCCTGCTCTCTGCTTGAGTTTGACTTTTTTGGATTTCACACATACATGAGATCTTGCATTATTTGTTTTTCTGTGACAGGCTTATTTCACTTAGCATAGTGCCATGTAGTTTCATTTATGTTGTAGCAAATATCAGTTTCCTTTCTTAAGACTGAACATGCACCATTTTCTTATTCATTCCTCTGCTGATGGACAGTTACATTGATTCCATATCATGGATATAGTGAATAATGCTAATATGAACATGAGAATGAAGATATCTCCTCCATATAATGATTTAATTTTCTTTGGATATTGGACACAGATAGAATTTCTGAATCACAGAGTCATTCTGTTTTTAATATTTTGAGGAACTTACTGTTTTCAATGATGGTTGTACTAATTTACATTTCCACCAACATTGTACGAAGTTTCCATTTTATCCATACCGATGCCAATCTTAAAATTCACGTAGAAACACAAAAGACCCAGAATAGAAGCAAAGAGAGCAAAGGTGGAGGCAACATACTACCTGATTTGAAAACATACTACAAAGTTATAACAATCACAGCAGCATGATATTGTCATAAAGACAGACATGTAGAACAATAGAACAGAATAGGGAGTCTAGAAATAAATCCACCCACTTACCATCAATGGATCTTTGACAAAAATATCAGGAACCCACAATGGTGAAAAGACCATCTCTTCAATAAATGGTTTTGGGAAAACGTGGATATCCACATGCAGAAGAACAAAATTGATACCTTATCTCACACTATACGCAAGCATCAAATCAAAATGCTTGAACTTAAGGTTTGAAACTGTAAAATTACTGGAAGAAAATTGAAAGGAAAAGCTTCTTGACATTGGTCTGGAGAATGACTTTTTGGGTATGATGCTATAAGCACAGCCAATAAAAGCAAAATAGACAAATAAGATTGCACAAAACTAAAATTCTTCTGCAAAGCAAAAGAAAAAATAAACAGAGTGATTACATAAAATGCAGAATGGGGGAAAATTTGTAAACTGTGCATATGATTGAAAGGAGCCAGACACACTTCTCAGCTTCCTCCATACATTCCAAACTTCCAGGGCCCAGTGTAAACATTCCAAACTTCCAGGGCCCAGTACAAACACCACCTGGAGAGTACCGTTTGTACTGAAAGCACGGGAACCAATAGATAACTGCTAAATGTATAACTTAATATGTTAACCAATTGTAATGCTGTAACCTAAAGAATTCCCTTGTTTCTCTGTAACCTTACATATCCTGTTTTCATCAGGCTATAAAAAGCGAGCGCACGCATTGTTCGAGGCCCTCTTGTATGTTATGGAACGGAGGGACCAAGTTCGAACTTGCAATAAAGATCCTTGCTGCTTGGCTTTGACTCTGGACTCTGGTGGTCTTCTTTGGGGAATAAACGGTCTGGGCATAACAGATAAGGGGCTAATATCTAAAATATATGAGTAACTCAATTTGATAACAAAAAATACTTTGATTAAAAAATGGGAAAACAAGCTGAATAGGCATTTCTCAAAAGAAGACATACAAATGTTCAACTGGTATATGAGAAAAATGCTCAACATCGCAAATTGTCAGGGAAATGTAAATCAAAACCACAATGAGATATCACCTTACTCCTGTTAGAATGGCTATTAGCAAAAAGACAAAAGATAACTTATGTGTTGAGGAATGTTTTGTACTTAAGTTTATGGCTAAATATATAGCCAATTTTAATAAGAATTTATTTGCGAGACATTGATAAATATTTTATTTTTCAAAACGGATATATTCTCTGAGCTTCCATTGACATTAAGAATTACATATACCCCGGCCGGACGTGGTGGCTCACGCCTGTAATCCCAGCACTTTGGGAGGCCAAGGCTGGCGGATCACGAGGTCAGGAGTTTGAGACCAGCCTGGCCAACATGGTGAAACCCTGTGTCTATTAAAAGTACAAAAAAAAAAAAAAAAAAAGAGAGAGTCACATATACCTTTCACCAGCATGTAGACACCCCTTAATGGACTTGGCCATTTTCCCCCCAAAAAACCTGTCACCTATTTCCTTTTACCATGCTAGCACATATTCTTATCTACGACATTGATTATGCCCTTTCTATCTTCCCTGCTAAGAGTTTAGCTCAACTAATAATCTTTTTCTGCTTTTTTCAATCATGGATCATCAGCATCTCACAAGAGTTTCTAGCACCTAATGGATGGTCAACAAATACATCCAGATTTAAATGTGAATTTTCTAACCTTCATAAAGGATATTCACTTGGGTTGGTTTTAAAAATATACAGTATTCAGTCATAAACAGTTTCCCCTCAAGCATATGGATTTGTTTCTATATTGACTTCTATAAATTATTTGGTAAAATTTTGTAATTGCTCTTGATGGAAACAACCGTTTTACCACATCCCCAATTTGAATAATTTATAATACATTTTACTTAATAAAATGATTAAGTATATGTAGAGTAAGGCTTTTTTTAGATATCAGAATTTGTGTGAAACATAAATATTTGTCATCTCTGTCAAAATATTATATTGGCAAGTACTTAAAATACATTATAGTTGGGTATTAATTTTGTGAAACTTTTTAAGTGCATGTTTCAGATATACTAAATAGGTGAACAAGATTTTTTTCTCTTTTTGATCAAATATTTACTTCCTACATAATAGTCATGTATTTTTAATTTCTCTCTTTAATCTGGACAAGTTTTAAAAGATAACTTTTAAAAAAACGATTTTTTTAAACTGCATTGTTGGGTTTATTGCAATCCTTTTTTATTTTATTTATTTTTATAGTATTTAAATTTTATATTTTGGTCATTCTATATTTTTCTCTATGCATAATTATATGTCATATACATTTCATAACTATATTTTATATATTTTATATAAAACTTATTTTCTTTTTTTTGAGACAGAGTCTCACTCTGTCGCCCAGGCTGGAGTGTGGTGGGGCGATCTCGGCTCACTGCAAGCTCCGCCTCCCAGGTTCACGCCATTCTCCTGCCTCAGACTCCTGAGTAGCTGGGATTCCAGGCGCCCGCCAATACGCCTGGCTAGTTTTTTGTATTTTCAGTAGAGACGGGGTTTCACCGTGTTAGCCAGGATGGTCTCGAACTCCTGACCTCGTGATCCGTCCACCTCAGCCTCCCAAAGTGCTGGGATTACAGGCATGAGCCACCGCACCTGGCTATAAATCTTACTTTCTTACATTACATTAAAACTAATAAAAATTATTAAAAAGAATAAATAATAAAAATTATTCTTAAAACAATTTTTAAAATTATTATATTAGTTTTCACACTGCTGCTAAAGACATACCCAAAACTGGGAACAAAAAGAGTTTTAATCAGACTTACTTACAGTTCCACATAGCTGAGGAGGCCTCAGAATCATGGCAGCAGGTGAAAGACACTTTTTACATGGCATGGCAATGGCAAGAGAAAAATGAAGAAGAAGCAAAAGGAGAAACCTCTGATAAACCCATCATATCTCGTCAGACTTATTCACTATAATGAGAATAGCACAGGAAAGACTGGCCCCCATGATTCCCTCCCACGACATGTGGGAATTTGGGAGATACAATTCAAGCTGAGATTCGGATGGGGACACAGCCAAACCCTACCAATTATCAATTACAGATTAGTTTTCAAAGTATGTAACTTTGACACTGTGGCTAAATTTCCTTTAATTTGTCCTGTTCTGAAATTTTAATTTGGCATTAACAGTAAATATTATTTCTGATTCAGTTGATGTAATTATTATGGAAGGTAAAGTTCTTTCAGAATTAATATCTGCTTACCATGGCATGGTTGAGTTGACTTTTTCCTCTCAAATCACTCCTCTCAATGAGGAGACTTTTGTCCTAAAATGACACCTGTATTGCAAGTTGATATCCCCAAGTCAAATCCCTGATTTCCAGCACCCTTTCGCTTATACACCATTTTTCAGTAACAAGAGTAACACACTTACATTAAATATTTTGCTGTGTTCCTGATAGTGAGGTGGTGCATGTATTTGTTGAAAGATTACAGAAATTTCAGACAGGGTGCCCCATATTCAGTAAAAAGACAATGAAAATATACTGATTTAAATATGTGCAATAATCATGAAGCAGATTGAAATAATGTAATACCCTGTTCTAGAGAGAAAAAAGGACTTTGATTCAATTATTTATACTTCAAGAGTTGTGGCATTTTTCTCAGATTAATTGGAAATTAAAAGCTCTTTCTATGTTGTGTTTAGAAGTTTAAATCCTATAGTTTGCCTCAAGTGTCTAATATAGAAGCAGTAACATGTTCCACTTTTTCCCAGAGATGGGCCATTGTCTCATTAGTCATTATTTTGAATTTCCTACCCTCTTTTCTCTCTCTCTCCTCCATACCAATATCTCTCAATATCTATATCTATAGAGAGAGAAACAGAGAAGAAAGAGTACAATTAATAGAATATATGTGTGTAAATGATTAATCAATAAACTTTTCAATAGCTAACCAAGCTATAAGAAAAATCTGATTCTTACTTAAGGTATGTATATTTCATTGGTGGCAGTAGGGCATTTATAAATGGAACAGTGCTTCCACACATTAAATAATGAAATATAGGTCAGGGTTACATAATTTCTTAAGGTTTCTATGAGGTCAATTTTATTCTTTGCATTGCTAGGGATCAATATTCACTTTGTTCACCGGAACAGTGTCAAAGTAGTTTTATTTCATTTATTTCCCTTTATTATGATGTTAATTTACAGTCACTAACTTCAGTTCCTGGAAGTCTAAGAAATTCAAGTTAGATGAATGTTTTGTGGTCAAATAATCCAATCCATTCATTTAACCAATGAGGTAAATAAAACACTTCCTTTCTTTAATTTCAGAACAGCTGAGTATTAAAATCAAAGACTTAGAAGACTCCATAACTGTACTCCCCCACGTATATCTTTTCTTTTTTCTTTCTTTCTTTTTTTTTTTTTTTTTTTGTTTTATTTTGAGACGGAGTCTCACTCTGTCACCCAAGGTGGATGCAGTGGAGCGATCTTGGCTCACTGCAAACTCTGCCTCCTGGGTTCACACCATTCTCCTGCCTCAGCCTCCTGAGTAGATGGGACTACAGGTGCTCACCACCATACCTGGCTAATTTTTTTATTTTTTTATTTTAGTAGAGATGGAGTTTCACCATGTTAGCCAGAATGGTCTTGATCTCCTGACCTCGTGATCTGCCCACCTCAGCCTCCCAAAGTGTCCCCTATGTATTTCTGTGCTTCTATTGTTTCATAACTCTTTTACTCCTCAATTTCTTTCTCATTAGTTTTTGTTTCTCCCTCTTACATTTTGTCAGAAATTTCCGTAGTGCTCTTTTCTAAATCTAGACTAGCCTGAAGTGTAAAATTTATTTCTTAGGATGCTGCATTGTTTTGTTTCTTTACTAATGCCACATTAGCAGATATATCACATATATGCAAGAGATAACATTTTCTGTATGCTTACATTTTCTGTATAATACAATACTGTATTATTTATATAGTATCTTAACAACAGTTTGATTATATATCAGTCCAGTTTTCAATTAGTTATCTTGTAAAATATAGAACAACTAGGCATAAACAAATCTTGAAAGAATGCTACTTACTTGTTTTTGGTAACCCTAGATAACACAAATTTTGTTGTATTAGTCAGTTGGTATTTAAACTGTTGTATACATGTAGTGTTTTAAAATACCTGAAAGATATTTTATATTTAATATTTATAAGGGACTTTTAAAATATAATTGTATATTAAGGTATTACAGTATGGTAAATGTGATTTATTGATAAAACACAGATGAAAGCGAACATGACATATAAAGGCCTTTGAATATATAACATGTATAATATTAATATTATACAATAGTCTCATGATTATAACTTTTGAGTTTTTCTTACTAATGAAAGTTAGAAAATCTTGAACAGTAGAATATATTCTGTCTATCAAAGATTTGGTAAATTTGTCTCAAACCCTTCAGATTGACTTATGAGACTATAAAGAAAACACACATACTTCAATAAATTAAGGGTTTCTTGTTCCCCATGGGAATAAGTTGTTCTTCACCTGTGTAGATAAGAATCATTACAATTATACCTGAACTACTTGAAGGCCAAATTCAACCTTCTTACCATCTTCTATAAGACTTTACTAATCAAAATGATTTAAAGAGATTATTAAATTTCCATTTTAATGAGTTGCTGTTAAGAGATCATATCATATAGTCTAGATTGTCCCTATCTGACCAAAAAATCTACTAGACCATTCTTCCTTTATGTAACCCTTTCTCGTTCCCCACAATATCTCCTCCTAGGCTTGAGACTTTTTTTGCTTATATTTTTCTGTTAGTTTACATAGTAATTTTAACAAAAATGTTATGTATCACAATAAATGGAATTCTGGTGCCAATTACTCATAGTAAGATTTCCAATATTACTCAGTAGAAAAGTATGACATGAACCCTCAAAGAAACTCAAGTAAATACTCAGGGCTATTGTCTGCTATATAGTATTCTTCTGGGTCCTATTGGAGCTGAAGTATCTTCTACAAGTTTCAACTATCTGTCATTATATTAGTCACTTTCTTTGTTCAAAACCTTTCTCTTAGTTTCTATAAAAAGTCTTTCTCAATCTTTCTTCTGAAACAATCCTTAGCTGATTTTTGACAAACTATTTTTGAGTATTTGGGCTTTTTTTCTATACATATTACAAAATATCACCTAACAGTGACTCTCTGCCTTTTGAAATTTCATTTTTCTTATGGTTTTACTCATAACATGCTCTAATCGTGGCTTTTATTGTCTACTTTACTAGTACTCTGTGCATACTATGTCCATAAGGAGCTGTTGCAAACATTTTTGGAATGAGTCACTTCCTGATTGAGCTTTCACTTAAAGATTCATTTTGCCGTTTCACATTACTTCCTTTGTATTTTCACTGCAAACACAATTTTGTGTTTCACTCAGGAATATTCCCATTTAGCTACTACATAACATGTCAAATTCCAACTAGGAGTGAACACAAGTTTTTGATTTGCAATGTAGTCTATCACATTTATCTAATTTGTGTAATAGCTTGACATAACTCTAATATTGATTAAATTACACTTTGAAAATACTTAGCACCAAACTGTTAAAAGCTACTTTATTTCCAACTCTTGTTCTGCCTGAGGCATTGAGACTTCTAAACAAGGTCATCAGTGACCTAAATGTTCCTATTTCAAATGGACACTAGTTAGTCTTTATTTTGATGTATATTTAGAAGCAATAAATGCTGTTGTTCATTCTCTCCATTATCAAATATTGTTTTCCTTGATTTTTGTGGCACCTCATTTTTCTTAGTTTTTTTTTAATTTTTAATTTTTTGTGGATATATATGTTCATAGGATATATGGGATATTTTGATAAAGGCATGCAATGTATCATAATCATGTCAAGGCAAATGGGTTATCTATTACCTCAAGCATTTATCCTTTGTGTTACATTTCTTAATAATATTTCATTGTTTTCTCTCTTAACCTCTTAATTGCTGACAGCAATCAAGATTAAGTATTCATTTCTAACTCTAAATACGTTCCTAGACAATAGCATCTATTTCCTTTCCTTTGATTATCATCTATAGTCTTATGAGTTCTTATTCATTGTCTACCTCACAGAGTCATTTTAAATCTTTCTGTCTCTTCTGCCCTTTTTCTCCTTTTTCTTTCCTCTCCCTCCTTCTCTCTCTAGCTCTTCTATTAACTTACCAATTACCACACTTTCAACCTCACAATTATATTTAAAATATGCTAATTATCTATGTCACAATCCAATTAATTTAGTAGCAACCACCACCTTCACTTCACTAGAATACTGTAATAGCCTCTAAACTCTTTGTTGCTGGTCTTTCTTTCCTTAAAACAAACTTTAAATTCTCCAAGTAGAAATGGTCACCATGCCACATGCCTTCTCTGAATTGTTGCATTTCTTCCCTTTGAATGTAGGAGAGTGTCCAAGATCTTTATTTAAAGGCCTTTAAGAACATGATCCTTTCATCCTTTTCTGCATTGTCATCTTTTACTCCTCACACATTTGGCCTGCAGCAGGTTTTCTAGCAGATATTTTAATAGATCATATTCTTTCCTAGTCAGAATATAGCTTCTAATAGAAATGAGACTCTCTATTTCCTAGATGCGGAAAATAGAGGTAAGATGGTAAATTCCTGAAGGTCACATAAATAATTATCTACAATAATGGGCCAAGTCTGATTTACTTAATGTTTGTGTAGGCTGTAAGATAAAACTTTTCAATAGTTTTTATCTACTCTAATTTTGTGTGAAGATATCCAATGTAATGGAAAGAAACTAGATTTTGGAGCATCAGACCCTAGAGATGAAATTTGGAAAATAATATGTATTATTATATGAGTGATCTGGAATTGTTTTAATTTTTATCCTTTATTTGTAAGAAGAATAAGTCCTCCTATGTGTAGAGATGTTATAAGCTTTAAATGTCATATGATGAGTCATGTGTAGCAAAAACCCTATTCCTCTATTATCCAGTTTCGTTTTCCATGATTCCAGTTACTAGAAGTTAACAGCAGTTCAAACATATTAATTGAAAAAATCCAGAAATAAACAATTCATAAATTTTCAATTGTGTGCCATTCTTTGTGGTATGACCGCTGAGTTTGGGGTTGGGAAGGGGCGACCCCTATTGCTGTGGCTTTAGTAGGTGGTTTAACCCTGACAATTCTATGGAGACTGGGAGGTTTGGACAGGGCAGAATTCACCACAGTGCAGCAAAGCGTCTGTGGACACACAGCTTCTCTAGGGCAGAGCATCTCTTCAGGAAATCCAACAGCTCCAGTCAGGGGCTTACAGACAGAACTCTCATCTCCCTGGGACAAAGCACCTCAGGGAAAGGGAAGCTGCAACCTCAGGTTAAATGCACTTAATCCTTTCTGCCTGCTGACTCTGAAGAGAGCAGTGATCCTGAAAAGGAGTTTTTCCCAGCACAGCACACCAGCTCTGCTACAGGACTGACTGCCTCCTCAAGCAGGTCCCTGACCCTGTGCCCCCTGACTGGGAGAGATCGCCCAACAGGGGTTGACAGACATGTCATACAAGAGAGCTCTGGCTGGCATCAGGCCAGTGACCCTCTGAGATGAAGCTTCTAGAGGAAGGAGCAGGAAGCAATCTTTGCTGTTCTGCAACCTCCACTGGTGATACTCAGGTGAATGGGATCTGGAGTGGACCCCCAACAAACTGCAGCAGACCTACAGAAGAGGGTCCTGACTGTTAAAAGAAAAACTAACAAACAGAAAGGAACAACAACAACATCAATATAAGAGACCCCTCACCCCCACAAAAATCCCATCCAAAGGTCATCAGCCTCAAAGATCAAAAGGAGATAAATCCAGCAAGATGAGGAGAAACCAGTGTAAATATGTTGAAAATTTCAAGAGCCAGAATTCCTCTTTTCCACTTGATAATCGCGACACTTCTCTAGCAAGGGCACAGAATAGGGCTGAAGCTGAAATGGATGAACTGACAGAAATAGGCTGCAGAAAGTGGGTAATAACAAATTTCACTGAGCTAAAGGATTATGTTTTAACCCAGTGCAAAAAAAAGCTAAGAACCATGATAAAAGATTACAGGAGCTGCTAACTAGAATAACCATTTTGGGAAAGGAGCATACGTGACCCGATGGAGCTAAAAAACACAGCATGAGAACTTCATGATGCCAACTCAAGTCTCAATAGCCAAATAGACCAAGCAGAAGAGAAACTATCAGAGCCTGAAGACTATCTTGCTGAAATAAGGCAAGCAGACAAGATTAGAGAAAAAAGAATGAAAAGGAACAAACAAAACTTCTGTGAAATATAGGACTGTGTCAAAAGACAGAACCTATGACTACTTAGAGTACCTGGAAGAGATGAGGAGAATAGAACCGGGTTGGAAAACACACTGCAGGATATCATGTAGAAGAACTTCCCCAACCTAGCAAGGCAAGCCAGTCTTTAAATTCAAGAAATCCAGAGAACCCCAATAAGATAGTCCATGAAAAGATCTACCCCAAGACATATAATCATCAGATTCTCAAAGGTCAAAATGAAGGGAAAAATGTTGAGTGCAGCCAGCGAGAAAGACCAGGTCACCAACAAAGGGAAGCCTACCAGACTCATAGCAGACTTCTCAGCAGAAACTCTACAGCCAGAAGAGATTGGGGGCCAAAATTCAACATTCTTAAAAAAAGGAATTCCAACCCAGAATTTCATATCCAGCCTAAGCTTCATAAGTGTAGAAGAAATAAAATGCCTTTCAGAGAAGCAAATGCTGAAAGATTTTGTCACCACCAGGCTGCCCTGCAAGAGCTCCTGAAGGAAGCACTGAACATAGATATGAAAAAGCATTTGCAGCCACTACAAAAACACACTGAGGTAAACCAGCCAATGACATTATGAAGTAACTGAATTAACAAGTCTGAAAAATTAACCAGCCAGTATCATGATGACAGGATCAAATTCGCATAAAACAATATTTACCTTAGATATAAATGGAATAACTGCACTAATTAAGACACAGAATGGCAAGCTGGATTCAAAGACCCGTCAGCGTACTGTACTCAAGAGACACATCTCATGTGCAAGGGTGCACATAGGCTTAAAATAAAGGGATGGAAGAAAATTTAGTAAGCAAATGGAAAGCAGAAAAAAGCAGGGGTTGCAATCCTAGTTTCTGACAAAACAGACTGTAATCCAACAAAGGTCAAAAAAGACAAAGGGGATTGCACAATGTTAAGGGTTTCAACCAACAAGAAGAGCTACTATCCTAAATATATATGCTTTCCAAATACAGGAGCACCCAGCTTCATAAGACAAGTTCTTAGAGACCTGCAAAGAGAGTAGACCCCCACACAATAATAGTGGAAGACTTTAATATCCCACTGTCAGTATCAGACAGATCACTGAGACAGAAAATTAACAAGGATATTCAGGTCTTGAACTCAGCTCTAGACCAAGTGGATCTGATGAATATCTACAGAAATCTCCACTCCAAAATAATAAAATATACATTTTTTCAGTGCCACATAGCACTACCTCTAAAATTTATCACATAATTGGAAGTAAAACACTCCTCAGCAAATGCAAAATAACTTAAATCATAACAAACAGTCTCTCAGACCACATTGCAATCAAATTAGAACTCAAGATTTAAAAGCCCACTCAAAACCACACAACTGCATAGAAATTGAACAACCTGCTCCTGAATGACTCCTGGGTAAATAATGAAATTAATGCAGAAACCAAGAAGCTCTTTGAATCCAAGGAGAATAAAGAAACAATGTATCAGAATCTCTGGGATGCAGCTAAAGCAGTTATAAGAGGGAAATGTATAGCATTAAATCCCCACATCAAAAAGCTAGAAAGATCTCAAATCAATACCCTAATGTCACAACTAAAAGAACTAGAGAAACAAGAGCAGACAAACCCCAGAGCTAACAGAAGACAAGAAATATCCAAGCTCAGAATGGAGCTGAAGGAGATAGAGACACGAAAAAACTATCAAACAATCAACAAATCCAGGAGCTATTTTTTTTTCTTTTTCTTTTTATCAGTAAAATAGACCACTAGTGAGACTAATAAAGAAAAGAGAGAAGAATCAGATAAATACAATCCAAAACAATAAGAGGGATATCACCACTGACCCCACAGAAATCTGAATAACCATCAGAGAATATTATAAACACATCAATGCAAATAAACTGGAAAATCTAGAAGAAATGGATAAATTCCGGGACACATAAACCCTACCAAGACTGAACTAGGAAGAAGCTGAATCCCTGAATAGACCAGTAACAAGTTCTGAAATTGAGGCAGTAATAAATAGCCTAACAACCAAAGAAAGGCCAGGTCCAGATGGATTTACAGCTGAATTCTACCAGAGGTACAAAAAGGAGCTGGTACCATTTCTCCTACAACTATTCCAAACAATTGAAAAGGAGGGACTCCTCCCTAACTCATTTTATGATGCCAGTATCATCCTGATACCAAAACCTGGCAGAGATACAACAAAAAAGAAAACTTTAGTCCAATAACCCTGATAAACATCAATGCAAAAATCTTCAATAAAATACCGGCAAACCAAATCCAGCAGCACATCAAAATACTTATCTACCATGATCAAGTTGGATTCATCCTTGGGATGAAAGGCTAGTTCAACATATACAAATCAATAAATGTAATTAATCACATAAACAAAACTAAAGACAAAAACCACATGATTATCTCAATAGATGCAGAAAAGGCCTTCAATAAAATTCAACACCCCTTCATGTGAAAAACTATCAATAAACTAGATATTAAAGAAACTTACCTCTAAATTGTAAGAGCCATTTATGACAAACCCACAGTCAATATCATACTGAATGGGCAAAAGCTGGAAGCATTCCTCTTAAAAACTGACACAAGACAAGGATGCCCTCTCTCACCACTCTTATTCAACATAGTGTTGGACGTTCTGACCAGGGCAATTAGGTAAAAACAAGAAATAAAGGGTACTCAAATAGGAAGAGTGGAAGTCAAATGTCTTTGTTTGCAGATTACATGATCCTATATCTAGAAAACCTCATCGTTTCAGCCCATAAGCTTCTTAAGCTGATAAACAACTTTAGCAAAGTCTCAGGATACAAAATGAATGTGCAGAAATCACAAACATTCCTATGCACCAACAACATACAAGCAGAAACCCAACACCCATTCACAATTGCCACAAAGAGCATAAAATACCTGGGAATACAGCTAACAAGGAAAGTGAAACCTCTTCAAGGAGAACTACAAACCACTGCTCAAGGAAATCAGAGGACACAAGCAGATGGAAAAACTTTCCATGCTCATGGATAGGAAGAATCAATATCATGAAAATGTCCATACTGCCCAAACCAATGTGTAGATTCAATGTTATTCCCATTCAACTACCACTGACATTCTTCACAGAATTAGAAAAACCTATTTTAAAATCCATATGGAACCCAAAAAGAGCTCACATAGCCAAGATATTCTAACCAAAAAGAACAAAGCTGTAGGCATCAGGCTACCTGACTTCAAACTATACTACAAGGCCATAGTAACCAAAACAGCATGGTACTGGTACAAAAAGAGGCACATAGACCAATGGAATAGAACAGATAACTCAAAAATCAAACCACCTATCTACAACCATCTGATCTCCAATAAACCCAACAAAAACAAGCAATGGGGAAAGGATTCCCTATTTAGTAAATGGTGTTGCGAGAACGGGCTATCCATTTGCAGAAAATTGAAACTGGATCTCTTCCTTACACTTTCTACAAAAATTAACTCAAGATGAATTAAAGGCTTAAACATAAAACCCAAAACTATGCAAACTTTAGAAAAGAATCTAGACAATACCATTCAAGACATAGGCATCGGCAAAGACTTTATGAGGAAGTCACCAAAAGTAATTGCAACAAAAGCAAAAATTGACAAATGAGACCTCATTAAACTAAAGGGCTTCTGCACAGCAAAAGAATTTATTGTCATAGTGAACAGGCAACCTACAGAATGTGAGAAAATTTTTGCAATCTATCCATCAGACGAAGGGCTAATATCCAGAATCTACAAGGAACTCAAGCAAATTTACAAGTAAAAAACTAACAACCCAATTTAAAAGTAGGCAAGTGATTTGATCAGACACTTCTCAAAAAAAAAAAAAAAAAAAAAAAAAAAAAAAGGCATACATACAGCAAACAAACATGAAAAATATCTCAATGTCACTGATCATTAGAGAAATGCAAATTAAAACCATAATGAGATAACATCTCATGCCAGTCAGAATGGCGATTATTAACAAATCAGAAAACAACAAATGCTGGTGAGGTTGTGGAGAAATAGGAACACTTTTACACTATTGGTGAGAGTATAAATTAGTTCAACCATTGTGGAAGACAGTGTGGTAATTCCTCAAAGACTTAGAACCAGAAATGCCATTTGACCCAGCAATCCTATCACTGGGTACATACCCAAAGAAATATAGATCATTCTTTTATAAAGATACATGCACGCTTATGTTCATTGCATCATTATTCACAATAAAAAAGACATGGAATCAAACCAAATGCCCATCAGTGATAGACTGGATAAAGCAAATACTATGCAGCCATAAAAAGGAATGAGATCATGTCCTTTGCAGGGACATGGATGGATCTCTAAGACATTAATCAGCAAACAAATGCAGGAACAGAAAACCAAACATTTCATGTTCTCACTTACAAGCGGGAGCTGAACAATGAGAACACATGGACACATGGAGGGGAACAACCCTTACTGGGGCCTGTTGGGAAAGTGTGGAGGGAGAAGAGCATTAGGGAAAAGAGCTAATGCATGCTGGGCTTAATACTTGGGTGATGCGTTGACAGGTGCAGCAAACCACCATGGCACACGTTTACCTATGGAACAAACCTGCATATACTTCACATGTATCTCAGAACTTAAAAAAAAAATAAAATAAAGTAATTATATAAAAAAATTCCATGTTATGCCAGAGACAACTATTTATTACATTGCCTATGGAAATGGAAGTAGAATTGGTAATATTTTATAATATCAGGCACAAACAAGCTGATCATATTACCATTCTATCATCCAGTATTGGATTAATGTATACAACTTTTCTGAAACCATCTTCATTTTCAAATGCTATAAATGTTCATATATGTAATACCTTGGAGTATATTTCATATTTTTATATATACTATTATAATTTAAAAAACAGAGAACAAAGAAAATATAATTAAAATGGCATATAAAAATACTAAAGAGGTATAGATAAAGATTTTGTTCTTCTTTGCATATGCATGGTTTTTATTATGTTAGATTAACGTCATTCAGAGGGATTCTTCTTTGCATTTCAGGCATTATGGTATTAGCAGGTGAACCCTTTCCAGCTCATTAATTTGGTGCATATGTGTCTGTCTATAGGAAATAATCTTCCATCAATTCCTATTGCTTCTTAAGAGGTCAAATTTTCATCTGTCAGAATCAAGAGATATTTAGGAAGTACTATTAGTCACCATGAAAGCACTTGGAATATAACAGCAAAAATAAAATGAAACAAAACAGACAAACACAATGAAATTCTCTACTCCTGGAGCTTACTATCAAGAGTGAGCAGTGAGGAGGCATGGAAGACAATCGAAAAATAGAAAGAGGAAAATTACAAATAAAAAATACATCAAAAAGATGGAATGGGGAGTGTTGGCGAGAAGTAAAAAGCCTGATGACCGTGAAGATACTTTGCACAGGACTCCATAAAAAAAAAAAAAAAAATCGGCAAGAAGGAAAGAACTATTTCAAAGCTCTGGAAAGTTTAGGGAACAAGAAGAATTATATGATTACAACAGGATGAGTAAAAGAGTAAAAAGTGAATCCAAAGAGGTAATTAGGATGAACTTATAGAGGTCTTTGTAGCCTTTACTCTGAATGAGGTGGGAAACAGAGCAGGCAAGGTCTGACAAATTTGTTAACTGGTATATCTTGAGAATAAGGACCAAGGGAGTTATTAGAAAGGTTAATAATGAGCCTAGTATGTAATATATCAGGTGGCAAATGATGGAGAATTTTATCATAGTGGTAGTTGTGAAGGTGCAGAGAATTTGTCGAGTTCTAGATACATTTACTGAGGTTCAGTCAATAGGATTTTCTGACCCTTTGAATTGGAAGTAAGGAAGAAAAAACAGTCCAAAAAGGCTGAAAGATTTTGAGCTTGTATATTAGATAGAATGGAATTATTATTTAAAACTTATGGGTAGATTGTAGGAGAAGGAGTTTTGTAGGAAAAAGTGAAAAGTTCAGTTTTGGCATATTGACTTTAACATGTTTATTAATAACAGAACTTAGAGGTGCCAGGCAAGCATTAGCATACTCTCTGTTGGTTTTTAAATTAAGAGAATTTATTTTTTGAAGCAATTTTACGTTAACAAAATACTTAACAGGAACTAGATGTATTTTCTCCTAAGTACATAATTTATCAGTGTTCATTATAGTTAATATTTCCACAATTATTTATTTCATGTGGAAGTAGTAAATAAATCACTCACAAAGATGGTTTTGTTAAATAAAAACTTATAAACCAAGTAAATCTACATGATATTTAATCTATAGCAAAACAAATTGCTAAGAATCAGGATTTAAGTTCAAATAAATTACATACTGTGTTAAATATTACAATTAAAGACTCACTCATAAAGTGATTCATTGGCTAAATAGTATACATTTTGAGTAAGATATCACTTGACATTATAACTTGTGTATTACTAATTTCAAAATCTCACTTTTTTATGTGAGCTAAAAAGATTATGATAATCTCAAGCATTTCCTATTTTAATAAAAATTGTCAAATTAGGATAATTTGGGAGTTAATTTTTTGCAATTTTAATAAACTCATACATTAATTCATTGTGCCAATCATAATATTTTGATAGTGTGCCTATTTTGAGATTTTTTTCAGAACTTTACACTCAGTGTTTGACATTTCTTAAAAATTGTGTGATGTAAAATGTAATACCATCGTCAAGAAATACTCGTTTATACATTATATACTTCCATATAATAAAAAAGTCAGTCAGTTATTGGCCACATGCAATTAATTATTCATGTGGACTTAAAGGACTCCAAATCTATAAGCACACTTACTCCTCTTAATATCTCTAAGAAGTAAATAATGTTCTTATCCTCATGAGAAATTGAGGAAACTGAGCCACTGACAGGGAGGCTAAGGTCATATAGCTGATAAGCAGTTAACTCATGATTCAAAATCAGGTAATCTGACTTGAGCTTGTGCTCTTAACTACCATATTAAATAGCCTCTTTGGATCACTTCCTAAACTGTCTAATAAACCGAACAAGGACAATATGTTAAAGCACCTGTCACTAGATGGTTCCAGATGATACATATCTGTCTTAATATATATTCATTTGGATTCCTCAACGACAAGCTACAGAAATGCATTCTACTAACATGAGAAAGTGGTACATTAATTGATAGAATTTTAATATAATTGGAAGAACATTATATCAAAAATGGCAAGAATGAAGCCATCAGTAGAACCTAACAAGCAGTAATGGAGAATTTGCTTAGAGCATACACAGTCATCCATTTCCCCCATTTATGTCATTGCTCAGTATTAAATTTCAGTGAGAAATTATATGATTGATGCAGCATGGGGCAACATGAAAAAGGAGGGCAGTTAACTGTTGTCCTGGCAAGACTGTGTTTCATGAGAGAAGTTTTTATTTACCAAGCAATTTTGTGAAGGAATGGTATTTCCAGAAATGTGAAGAATGAATTCTGGGAAGGCAAAATTATCCATCATTCATTTCATAAGTGAGGGCTTCAGCACAATGTGAAGAGTTATTTGGCTTCAGTTGTGTGTTCTATATAATGATTATCACCTAAAGTTATTGCTTTGTTGGGTTGACAAGGTTGTGTTTTATTTACTAGAATATTATTTTTAACATAACAAAACAATTGAAGTTGGATTGCTAATATTTTTGTATCCCTACCATCTCCACTTTTATTACTGGTTATCAAGTATGCAAAATAAAAAGAAAAAGTCATTAAAGCAAATGTTTCCATTTACAATTTTATTAAACAATATTTTTCTATTGTTTTCTAATGTGTTCATATATCACATTATATTTGTAGCAGATTGCATTCTGAAAAAGGCACAGAAGAGATAATATGTCTTAAATTAGTTAAAAGCTTTTAAATTTAAAATATATACATATAATATACAGTATGAGATGTATGAATTGGAATTATAAAACAAAAACATGTAATTATTTCAGAGAGATTAATTATGAGGCACCTGAAATATTACTTGCTTACTAATAAGTTAAAATCATGTCATTTCATTGTATGCTTAAAAATGATGAAATTGTGGGAGCTTAAAATTTATACAAACTTCATGAATAACAAACACTACTGTTACTTCAATATTATTTTTCATTGTCACTATTTATCTTCCAAAACAGAAAATTTGTAAATATGAAAAGGGATGCTATTAATAATTTCTGGGGCCACAGATGCAAACCAGGACTATACCAGGAAAATTGAAAAAAAAAATCGCACCCCTCATCTTACACTATGTTCTACTGCGGAGTGAAGGTTTCAAAGGAAACTATCACTATTAGCCTCAATAAAGAGTAAGATTTGAATATGTTACAAAAAGAGATTTTAAATGGAGGACTGTGAAAATTAAAACTGAACTGAAACTGAGAAGAGCATTAGTGTATTCAGAGAATAGAAACCATTAGCAAGCCTAAAATTATTCGTAGTAATAGAGTCAGTGTTGGAGAATAGAAGCTCAATACAGGAAGCTGAAACCTGGCTGCCTTTGATAGTTCTTCTGTGTCTTATTACCCCTTTAGGTACTGTCACAGGTTTCTAATATTCATTTCCCACTCGATGTATCAGTCCCTCAAGTAAAATGACAGAAGCCTTTTGTCATAGGATGAATACATATCCTATTTAGATATGAAATGTGTAGAACTTGTATCAATTTAATATCTATATTATCTATTAAGTCAATATAATGGTCAAGAGTTGATGAGGGGCTAAATGGTCCCAGGTGTGTCTTTGGGACAAGATTTTAAGAAATATTGGTGAACATTTTTGAGAGTGTTCATCTCTAAGTCTTAGGCAAAGGTACACTTTGCATAACTGTCCCTCTAAATAGCTTTTCTAACAGCTTACAGGGACAAGTGATTTGTTAAATCAGTAGGAGGAAAGACAACACAGAAGTAATTGAAACATGTTGCTTAACGGAAGATAGTGTAAACCCAAATGCCCTTTTTAAAAAAAAGTGTCCTTTTTTGAATTGGGGTTGGGGCACTACAATCACAATACTGGGTCCTAAGATGATTAAAGTCTCCTAAGGATCCCCCAGTTACAGGAGAAGTGCAGGGTCATCTATTTGGGTAGCAGTAACTGTGCCGCCCAGAGCCAAAGGAGCATGTTTAACTATGATCTTTGAGATATATTTGAAAATTTATATATCTTTTGATATATTTGAAAATTTATATATTTTCAAAGATATATTTGAAAATATATCTTTGAGATATATTTGAAAATATATCTTTGAGATATATTTGAACCTTTGGGGAAAAATTACAGGGAATCTTGTTCCACATTTGAATTTAGAAAAATAAGTTATCAGTGGAATCCTAAGGATTTCTGAGAGCTGTCAGACTATAAAACTATATTTTAGAATATTAATTTTGCAGCAACACAATAGATAGATTGAACAGGGAGGGAAGCAGGGAGTTAAAAGAAAAGTGAAAAATTAAGGACCATTAATACATTGAGTCATTTTAAACTGACTTTTCTGAGGATGAACAATTGTCAAATATTGGCAATTTAATATGGTTAAATGTAGTAGTATTTTACAGATAATTTAATAGTGTAATAAAGTGATGTTAGTGAGAGTAAATAATATAAGAGACATAGGTATAAGAATACTTCCAATATCTAGAATGTTATTTTAGTGAAGGGACAACATGAACACATTGCTGGCTTTGAAGAATCCTAGGTTTCAACCATACATCCATGACAATAGTTGATCCTTAGTGTTCAAGATAAGCTCAATATTGTTTTAAGTCTCCTACACGCATAAGCTCCTGGAATTTTTACAATAACCTTTAAGGTAGGAATTATTATCATACTCACTCAATAGATTAGGAAACAGAGGTAGAAAGAGTTATTTCCAGTTTGCTCAAGATAAACACAGTTAATAAGGCATTCCCTAGGATTTGAATCCTAGGTTGATGTGTAGTTCTTACTTTCAGTGTATAAATTAAGTTAATCTCCGTATCTACACCACATACAGCACTAATTCTTACGTGTTTTTCTTAAGGACCTAGTTTAAGTAAAATTGAGAAGTATGCATAATTTGTTTTCTATAGCTAGAAATTATCAAATTTGAAAAACAATATCAATATTCTAATGTCTTTAATATGTCTTTGGTAGATCCACTAACTTCTCCATAGTTACTCTTCAAAATTATTATATTCTATTAAAGTTTGCTGTTTGATATTCTTTCTCATTTGAAGCTCAACCCATATGATCAAACACAAATTATTCAAAGGTACTTTTTAAATGATTATAATGGCTTTTATGTTTCTTTATAGAGAACATTTGCTTTTTAACTTGACTTTGTTGGACTTAACCCAAAGAAGTAATCTATATATAAAGTTCAGCAAATACAAAAGAGGGTCACTTAGAGGCAAGTTATATTACCAAAACTATGGGATCTTGTAATAGAGATAACTGACATTTCCTTGTAAAATTCTGCCCTTTAGTACTGAATTTTCTAATTTTCGAATTTATAAGATCAACCATGCTTTTTAAAATCGTGAGTATTTGAGAAGCAGCGTCAATGTGAGTATTTGAGAAGCAGCGATTGAATAGATCACATGCCTGAGGAATCTCTGCCTTTCTTCCCTGTATCTTCTCTCATAAGCATGGGACTAACATGTGAATAGGTATATTTTAATAAATTACTTATAATTTACTTTGCAACAGAAAATTTTATTTATAAAAATATCAGGTTTTAACTGTAATTACTAATGAAAACAGTAAAATAATTAATAAATTTCAACTCATAAAAAAGAGACCTTCATTGTACATCAATTCTTACTGTCCTGTAGATAACTCCATAAGTGAGCCTTGGTATTATTTTCTTTCAATTTTAAGTTTTATGGAGAAATCGTTATCTGTTTTCATACAAGTTAAAGCAACTAATCATTTGTTTAAATACTAACAACTACACTAGACCGGGCATATTCCAATAAGAGTTATAAGAAATCTGATTACAGAAGGATCTTTAAAATTATCTTCAATATTTGCTAATCGAGGATTTCAACAATGTAGCCCAAGCAATGTCATTTTTGTGTTGTTAATAATAAACAGCATAATTTTAGGTGTAGATTTATGACATCTACAAGAACAATCAAGTAACCAACTTTAAGGAGAACTGAAGATAAGAATGTAATTTCTTTTTGAGTCTCTTTGCTAAATGACACTTCATAAAACTATTTAAACAAACTGTCTGAATAAATGCTATTTCACACAGTTAATTTAACAGCAGCTGCTAATGTGAATGTGTGACTGTAAAAAATACTCAAGGCTATAGTTCTAAGGCTGTTCCCCATTTGCTTAATTTTTGCTTTACCAAATAATTACTTATTATATTACTATTAATACATTAATAGTAGTAGTAATAGTAATAATAATAATAATAGAATAGACATATTCATGTTGAATGTTATGACTTATGAAGCATTTTAACTTAGAAATCATATAGAGATTTTGTAAATAAGAGACAATGATTGACAGTACATACACAAGGCTCTTACTGGTTCCACTATGGTGCTAGTTACTAGAAAGAAGGGAAACACTTTTTATTTTTTATTTTTTTAGAGAATGTTAACAAAGAAGATGGTGAGACACAGTTGTTTTAGTTGCTAACCATCCTCAGATTTCTACTCTGTATTAGCCTCTTGGTCAGTAATTTTCTACGATTGATAGCCATAAAATTGAAGGCATTATTCATATCTTCCTGGAGAAATGGCAATAGCCACTGCTTTTTATAGGAAGGCCCAATGTGCCAGCCTGGAAAAGGCAATCTTCTTTAGACCTTGAGGTAGGGAGTGGATTAGAAAAGAGCTGAGTCAATTGAATTCAACAAGCATTTAATGAACTCTGACTTATTTGAGACTCCTCATGTTAGGAACTGTGCCCACCCCCCAAAAAATATGACAAAGACAGGCTCTTAGTCTTCAAGCAGAGAGGTGCAAGCATGGTTTTAGAAGAAGTTAAGAAGTGTTAGTTCTAATCTTTGCACTGCTACCTAATTATTGAAAAATATTTGGAAAGGTAAGTATTTGTCTTGTTAAAGGTAGTGAATTGATAATGATTTATTTTGGGTTTCTGAGAATTAAATAAAGTGAAATATAGCAGTGTTGTATTGAAAAAAATTTAAAAAACAAATGCAGAAATATTTTTAAAAATATAAACAGAAGGAGAGAAAACAGGAAGAGAGGAGGAAGAGTTAAGAAAATCTTCATGCTGGAGGTGGAGCTTATGATTCGTGGGTAGAATGTGATGGTAGTAGTGGAGAAAATGTATTCCAAATATAAAAATATTTAGAGATGCAGGAATACAGAGCACATCTGAGGAAAAAGAAATTAGTCTGGGATGACCCAAGATAGCTTATATTCATAAATCTATGAGTTCATATTACTAAAACTCCTGCATATTTATCCAGAACTTTATAAATTGTTAACTATCTGTATTACGCTAAATGGCTTTCTTTTTGTCATTAAATTATTTCACTTCCTATCCCCATTGTCTGGTATGCTTTAACCACATTAAACATCTACTTATTATTTAGTATATCGCTTATAAGATTTTTCATTACCATCTCAGGCATAATGAGGCAGGTTCTCTCCTGTTCTACTATAATACTGTGTGTTAGCATGTATT
This sequence comes from Piliocolobus tephrosceles, assembly GCF_002776525.5. NCBI lineage: Eukaryota > Metazoa > Chordata > Mammalia > Primates > Cercopithecidae > Piliocolobus > Piliocolobus tephrosceles. The sequence continues at coordinate 33,987,617 of NC_045455.1, forward strand.
ACGGAAGGCGTTATAAGGACTTCAGGAAATAATGGCAAACTAGGCTGATGGAGAAGTGTACCTTTTCTACTACAAATACACACAGTTGTAGAAAATATCCTGAAAGTTCAACATATATGTCAAGCACAAAACAAAAATTAGAAATCTCTGTGGCAAAAAATGTAAAAGAACTCTGTGCCACATAGTAAAACAAACAAACAAACAAACAAACAAAAAACGAAGGCTTTCTGGACCACAGGAATATTAGACACAGATATAGCTGGTTGGAATTAAACATTAGGATTTTAAAGCCCCCGTGACCTAAAATTTTTAGAACTTAGTTTATGTGGGTTAGAGAACTACAACTAACGTACACTGTGTATAACGCTGGAGCACTGACATATTTTCCAGGGTAAATAAGTGGGTGGGGGCATAAAAAGAAAATGGCCAGGACTGCAGCCACAAGGTTTGCTATTTTCCAACTGTCAAGGTAGATGAAAAAAATCTACAGAAAGCTGAAATCTCAAACTGGTGCAAAGTATAAGGTTGATTTCTGAAATAATATTTTATCTTTGCTACGAGAAAATACAACTTAGAATTTAAAATAAAACATAGCCCAATTAGTGTGTAACCCTTAATCCATAACAAAAACGTCTTCAAAATTCTTGCATACAGGCATTTTTGTACCCAAAAGCATATAGGATAAAGTTGAACAAAAATTAACAATTGCAAGTTAGAGAAGAATTATCAGCATAAGTAAATGGCAATAATTAGCACTCAAATATACTGAAAGCAAATAGAGCAACGTGAGACTTGAAAGAAGCATATATTCATATTTAATTGACTAAATAATTACATAGTTACAAAGATAGAAGGTTTATGAAATATAAGAAAAACATATTCCGCAAATAATACTAAATGAAAGGACTTTTAGCAATCCCATTGGGAAGCTGGTGATCCAATGAATGCATTCATGTTCCTCTCAATTCTTCCCTTCTGAAGCCAAGAAGCTGCTACAGTGAACAAGAAGCTAGATATTCATTCACTGCAAGAGTAATGCCCAGAAGAATGGTCAATTATAAAGGGTTCCCGGGCAGCTGCCGTGGCTCACGCCTGTAATCCCAGCATTTTGGGAGGCCAAGGTGGGCGGATCACCTGTGGTCAGTAGTTGGAGACCAACCTGGCCAACATGGCGAAACCCCATCTCTACTAGAAACACAAAAATTAGCCAGGTGTGGTGGCAGGCGCTTGTAATCACAACTACTTGGGAGGCTGAGGCAGGAGAATTGCTTGAACCTGGGAGGCGGAGGTTGCAGTAAGCCAAGATTGCCCCACTGTACTCCAGCCTGGGCCACAGAGTGAGACTTCATCTCAAAAAAATAAACAATAAAAATTAAAAAAAAAGGTTCCCACGAAAGTTCATTTCTCTTCCACTCTTTTTATTATCTTCTATTAAAAACCAATGTAAAAAAAAAAAAAAAAAAAGGTTTTCTATTTCTTATTTCTAGACCTTTCTTTCATGCTGCATTTTTTTCATGATTTCTTCATATGAATCTCTCAGTTTACTCACACAAATGCATTGATGTGTGTGTGTGTGTGTGTATTCCTTTGCCCATTTTGAAATTGTTGGGGTTGTTCTTGAGTTTTAGGATTTCTTTATACATTCTGAATGTTAATCCCTTACTAGATACATGATTTGGAAATATTTTCTCCCAAACAATAGGTTGTGTTTACTCTATGTTGTTAGCATCTTTGGATATACAAGAGTTTTAAATTTTGATATAGTCTAATTTATTATTATTTTATTTTGTTGCCTGTGTTCATGGTGTCATGTTTAAGAAATAATTGGCAAATTCAATATCACAAAACTTTTCCCATATTTTCTTCTGAGAATTTTAGTTTTAGTTTGTATGTTTAGGGCTTTGATAAATATGAGTTAGTTTTTATATATGGAGTAATCTGAGTTCAACTTCACTCTTTTGCATATGACAATCCAGTTTTCCCAATACCATTTGTTGAAAATACTGTTTTTTCCACACTGAATCATCTTGGTACCCTGTTAAAAATCATTTGAACACATATGTGAGGGCTTATTTCTGGGCTATCTTGTTCCATTGGTCTATATGTCTGTCATTTTACGCTAATATGACAGTTTTGATATCTGTAGCTTTAAAGTAAGTCTTGAAATCAGAAAACATGATTGTTCTGATTGCCGTTTTTCAAGATTATTTTGTCTATTTGGGGTTGCTTGAGGTTCCACATCAATTTTAGAGTAATTTTTTTAATTTCTGCAAAGAAAGTGCAATTGAGACTGGGATTGAAAGCAGAATTTAAATAGGGCCTATTATGTAGAAGGAAAAAAAGACAATATATAAATGCAGATTAGAGTGTGACAATTATTGCAGGCTCATCTAGCAGTTAATAATTGGGATTATAATAGATAATGGACTGAATTTGTAGATTACTTTAGGTAGTATTGATATTTTAACAATTTTGTCTTACAATCCATAAACATAAGTTGTTTTTTCGTTTGTTGATGTCTTCTTTAATTCTTTCAGCAATGTTTTAGTTTTCAGTGTACATTGCCTCCTTCAGTTTATTCCGAAGAAGTTTGTTCTTTTTGATGCCATCGTAAATAGATGTGTTGTTTTAATTACCTTTTTAGAATTATTCATTTTTAGCATATAGAAATGCAACAGATATTTGAGTGTTATTTTGTATCCTGAAATTTTGCTAATTTTTAAAATTAATTCTGACAAGCTTTTGTGTATTTGTGAGGGGATATGAAATATTACATATATTTTTACTGTATGTAATATAAAATCATCTGTGAACAGAAATAATTTTATTTTTTCCTTTCAAATTTGGAAGCTTTTTTTAATTGCCTAGTTGTTCTGGGTAGGAATTCCAATGCTATGTTGAATAGAAGGACTTAAGATGGTCAAAATTGTTTCATTTTCGATCTTAAAGGAAAACCTTCCAGTCTTACATTACTGAGTATGATGTTGGCTGTGAATTGTCACATATAACCTCCATCATGTCGACATAGTTTCCTTCTATTCCCAGTTTATTAAGCGAATTTATGATTCGATTTTGTTGACTTTTATCAAATGTTTTTCTGGATCATTTGAGATGTTCACATGTTGTTATCGTTGCTTCTTCCCTTTACTCTGTTAATGTGGTGTATTTCATGGAATGAGTTTTGTTTCTTGCACAATGATGGCATTTTAGGAATAAATCTGACTTGGCCAACTAATATTGTCTTAAAGTCTACAAAATTTTCTATATATTTCACACATTGAGTTCCTGCACTCAATTACTCAATGTTTCACTTCACAGTATTATATTTTTCTCTTTTTCAAATCTGCTGAGCAAATTTTAATAATTGTTCATTCTTAGTGATAATATGGATATTCTTTTTTACTTCTATCCCTTTCTTTTTGTATGAAATTCTCTGACATTTGTTATATATTCACTCTCTGTGCATCCAATTTTGTAGTTTTCTTTGTACTGACTTAGATGACATTATTTAAACTTTATTTATGGTAATGTGTACGAATTGTGTTAAAGTTAAATTCTTACATGTATTTGGACTTTTCCATACTACCACCTCAGAACTAATTTAAAATATATATATTGGGCCAGGTGCAGTGGCTCACACCTGTAATCCCAGCACTTTGGGAGGCCAAGGTGGGCAGATCACCTGAGGTCAGGAGTTTGAGACCAGCCTTGCCAATATGGTGAAACCCCTTCTCTACTAAAAATATAAAAATTGGCTGGGGGTGGTGGCACATGCCTGTAATTTCAGCTACTAGAGAGGTCAAGACAGGAGAATCACTTGAACCCAGCAGGCGGAGGTTGCAGTGAGCCGAGATCGTGCCTCTGCACTCCAGCCTGGGCAAGAGAGTGAGACTCCATCTCAAAAAACTAAATAAATAAACAAAATAAAATGAAACGTATTATGTATCATATATAATATATTTTGAAAAAAATAAATATATATAGCTTTATTTTAGGGGAAGGGGTAATGGTTTGTACAAGTCATCTGAACTCTTTTCCAGTGTCATTCTGCTTTTGTCCCTTTATCTCATTCCCATCCTTTTTTCTTTTCTTTCCCTTCTTTTCTTTCCTCCCTTCTTCCTTCTGTTTTCCTTATCTCTTCCTTCTTTCTATTTCAATCTATGAACAGTGTAGGTTTCAAAAAATAACTGCGACTTTTTCCCTCTGAGAGCCCTGTATTTTCTTTGTATTCACTTGAGCCTGAATTAATTGTCAAACTCCAATCTGCAATTACATACTTTCCTTTTTTACATAATAGGCCCCGTTTAAATTCTACTCTCAACCCAGAAATGATGAGATGTCCCCAGAACAAACACCAGCTTCAGAAATTACAAATCTCTTTGTCCCCTCTTTCTCATAAATTTAGGCATCTAGTGCATTGTTTAAGTATCTCCAGTAAAACTATATATTGCAAACATATTTTAAATATTTGCTGTTATAAGAAATTCTCCAGATATCTTGTCTATCACATTTCTAGAAAAATACACTATTATATTTTTCACACTATAAAATAAATGTGTCTCTAAAAAAAAGATGACAGTTGATAAGACAATGGAGAAGTCCATTTGAACATTCCTATCAATAATGAGAAAAACAGAATAGCAACTTTACCCATCCAAAAATTACAAGGAAATAGTATTTAAAAAGAGAACAGAAAGAATATTCATCCATTTATATCAATTGGATAGCATTTAGCTATAAAGTCATAAAATATTAGAATGCTACCAAAAAGCATACAAATTTTTATTTCTCATATGAAAGTATTCCGGAGGTAGGCAGTTTGTTGTGTTGTGATGGCTCCATGGTGTTAAGACTGCAACCCAGGAAAGAGCCAAGCTCTCAAGAAGAATTCTAAGCGGCTAACTGGGTCTAAATTTAAATTTGAATCAATTGGCCATTTGCTGACTGGAAGTGACACTCATACTTTGAGTTCCTAGAAAACCCACAGACCTGCTAAACTTTGGGGCTTTCATAGCTGCCTTCTCTTGTTTTCCCCACCTAAACCAATCGATAGACTTTGACCTGTGTCAGTAAATCAGAACTCAGCAAGCATCAATCACTCAGAACTAAGTAAGTTTGCATGTTTCATTTGCCTAAGCAGACCTGAGTGGGCACCTGGGCAGAATCATTTCTAAAAAAGAAAAATCCTCCCTTTGTTTTCTGGACTGTACCTTTATTTTACAGGGTATGTCTCCCTGGTTTGTAAGCTCTTCACTGAAATAAAGTCTCTTTCCTCTAAATTACTTTCCAGAGAACTTTCGTTCACAGGACCTAGGCTCCATCTTTCTTTCTACATTAATATTTCCAATAATAGCATAAGCCAAGATGACTGTTGGATCTCCATTTTCTACCTGCACATGTAAGGAAACAGGAAAAAAGCTGATAAACAAGGGCACATCCCTCAAATTTCAGGGAATTTTTTTTTTTTTTTACAGAATTACATAAGGACACATAATTTTACATGTCATTGCCAGAGATTTAGCTAGATAGGCAAATCTGCTGGCGAAGCGATCTTAGACATTTTCAGTAACATAAAGGGTTATGGTACTAAAAAGACAGGAGAGACACAGATAATCAGAGAAAACTATGAAACTCAGCCACAATTGTAGTACAATATAGATAAAATTAATAAACTCATGAATTGATATGCTTTAAACAGCATTAACACCCAACTGACTCCCTGCTCTCCCTTTCTCTGTGTGTGTGTGTGCATGTGTGTATATATATGTGTGTGTATATATGTATATATGTCTGTGTATGTATATATATGTAAAATTTTCATAATGTGACTGAACATATAAAAATGAAAGGATATTTTGATAAAATATTTGGTTATAATAATGACTTCAATAAATATATTATTTGTTTTCTATTCAGAAACCACTCTTCACTCCTATTACCTCAGGAAAAGTGATGCCAGTGCTCAGCCTGGGGGGATAAATCACAATTTATTTGAGTCTGTCATGAAAAATGGTATCCCTTTTGCCAGACACTCAATTTCTTGATTTCTCTTCCAGTAGAAGAAATCAAATATCCAAATTCTAGTCTAGAATAAAAAACAGGAAGGGTCCTGTCAACTTCTATTAAATATTTTCTTGGTTTAACAAAAAGGAGTCAATTTCCATTCTCATTTGGAAGAAGGGATTAGATATTTTAGTGATTTGACATCGCATTTTGAGATAAGAATAAACCTACACTATTTTCTTTTTTTTTCTTTTTCAAGTAAATGCATAAGTTCTGTGCTCTTGAAGTATAGAGCCATGTTCTATGAAGTTTGTTGCAAAAAAGATAAAAAAGCCTGGATTGTTGCAAATTGTTCAACAGGAGCTAAGAGCTAAGAAGACAAAAGGTACTGTAATGCCCTGTCAGGGGTGGGGGTGGGGGGCACAGAAAAATAAAAATAAAAATATAGTGAAGTGTAAAATAAAAGTCATCTTTTGTTATAGAATTTAGATATTCTTATCTTATTTTGAAACAAATTCATGTAAATCAGGCATGATTTATACAAGAAGCAAGTTTATAGCAATTTAATTCACAAAAATTTCCCAACTGGAAAATAATTTTCAAAGGTTAAGTAACCTTTAACTATATATAGAAACATTAGAATACAAAACATTAGAATACAAAAATTAGCTGGGCATGGTGGCAAGCACCTGTAATCCCAGCTATTTGGGAGGCTGAGGCAGGAGGATCACTTGAACCTGGGAGGTGGAGGCTGCAGTGAGCCAAGATCGTGCCAATGCACTCCAGCCTGGGCAACACTGTGAGACTCTGTCTCAAAAAAAAAAAAAAAAAAAAAAAAAAAAAAAAAAAAAAAAAAAAAAAAGAATCCATAAGAATATAAAGAAACCATATAAAAAGAAACCGTTTTCCTAGTAAAAGAATGTTACTACTTCATTACTAGCAATGAAATTGGTGTCTTGAGAACTGAACTTAACATAGATATTGTAAACTGTAGAGGCATATACATACACAAACAAAATGCTAAGCCTCTCAACCCATTTTTCTCCATCCCTTTTCTCTGTGTAATATGTCGTGTTCATTCTCCTTTTAGTTTCTTTTTAGATATGGCACTTTCTCTTCTCAATTTAATCATGCATCTGTATATAGCTTTTTATGAGTTTCTTCATTTGCTTAATTTAGCTTTTGGTATTTTTCAATCTTCATCCCTTGATATTTTACTTCAGAATTTTAAAATTTGCCTAAACATGGTTATATGTTCTATGTCTATTGCAGAAAAAAGTAATATTTTGCAAGTCTCAAAGATAAAGGAACAACAAAACATAAAATGAGCTACTTTTAGTTTCCTTGGATCCTACCTGTGATTAACCTGGATAAGCTCGTAAAAAAATTCCTTAAAAATTACTTAATTAATATATACAGTTAAACTATGGAATGTATAATGTAATTATATGTTTGACAGAAGAACCAATATTTATGTACTGCCTTAGAAATTCCAAGAAGATGGCCACAGGCATTTTACTTATACTTTATCTTAACAAACAGAAAAATTTGAACTTCTCCCCCACATCCAAAGCTCCCTATATATTTTTTTCTGTTATTATTTTCAAAAGAAGTATCATCTAAAGGATAGAGTTTAACCTATTAATTTTATTTACTCTTTAATATTGTTTATTTTTCACCCTCACCCAACTAATTATCTTCAGAATTTTTAGAATAAGGATTTTTCTTTTCAATGGTATGTCTTCAGCAGTCAGAAACATATTGGCACATAGGTAGAGATCAACCAATAGTGGCTGAGTAACTGTAAAATAAAATTATCTCAAACTTGTCTTTATGAATGAAGGAAACATATTCAGAATATAGAGTTTTACCAAAGCTATAGAAATATGAAATCACAGAGACAGTAGTTGAACTCATGTCTCTTGCTTTTAAATCCAAAGTCTTTCCAATAAGTTGAATTGCCCATCTGTTAATTTTTTATTTAAATGATTAAAATGTATTTCTCAAGATGGTTAAAGGCATCTCTAGTTAATGAAAGTAGTTGAAAATAAAAAGCAAATAATTTCAAATATTTTAACTTGTTTCTTCTAGATTTCATAGTTACTAAGAACTTGAGTCATCTTTAGAAATAATTCTAAATTAAATTATAGAACATTAAAATACTGATAAAAAGAAACACTCGAAATTTGCTGAAGTGACAGATGGAACATAATTTCCAGAAATGAGTTGTCAGTTCCCTAAAAGTGCAAAGTCTTTCTGTTTTATAAGTGCTAAATTGCGATAGAGGCTCTCAGAATGTAAAACTCGAATAAGGAACAAATTTAAGACAAAGAGGTATAGATTTAGTAGAGAGCTTAAATGAGTCAAATGTATTTTAAACATTTTATAAACAATGAAAAGAAAGAATTATGCATGTAGCTCAATCTGCTGTGTAAAATTTAAACTATGTGACTAAATTATATGTAAAATGAGCATATTTTGAAAGAAAATAGCAAATGCCATTCAGATAGTTACCAGTATGTAACTGCAAAGAGAGTATCCAATTCACATTCTAGAAAAATATTACTCTTGTAAACTAAGTATACCCCCCACAACCTGTTAAATTGCACATTACCAAACTTCTTTTATAGTTTTGGAAAGTGACAGAAAGCAGACAATTAAAAAGCAAAACTAATTTTAAACAGCAGCCTCCTTATTAAATTTTCTACATGTAAATTTTACTTACATTACAATTGCAATGACTATCAGCTTTAAGAAATATAGCTTAGTAAATCAGAAACTACTTCTATGTTTAGATAGTATATTGCCTATAAGAATATTTGGTTGATATTACTGTCAGCCTCTTGGTTGAACAGAAATTTATTTGTCAGATTTCCAAATCTTGATTTAATGAAGCATATTAAAATATTGTGATCAAATTGAAATTATAAAGTCAAGTTTTGATGATTACTTGCAATAATGTTATGGCATTTTTAAGTGAACATACATTAAACTACATTGATAATACATTAATAAACTGCATTAAAACTACAGTGTTGCTTTTGTTGTTTTAATCACCACTAGAAATAATTTTGCTATTGTCATTTTTGCCTGACTGAGAAATGATACTAATATCTTAGTTACGAAGTAAGTGGTAGAAGATTTGACCCACCTCAATTTTGTGTGTTTTTCCTGTAGTTAAAGGACTTGAAAAGCAGAGTTACTGAGAAATAAACAAATGAAGTAATACTTCCTATCTTTCATGAGCATCAGTCTTTGAAGTATACTTTGTGCAGGCCTCAGTGTGGGGTTGTAGGTGTGTGAATTGTCAAAGGCAGAAATAGTGATAATATTTTTCGCATATTGAGATTATATGCAAAGAGAAATGCAAATATAAAGCCAGAGTCCTCCTTATGCAGTTCATGCCCGAATAGAGTTTTATGCATTTGATTTCCATCTATTTCTCTGTACCTATCTATTCAATTAACATTTGCATTTCCCTTTGCATATAATCTCAATGTGCCAAAAATTACATTGGCATATTGAGTCAATGTAATTATATTAGTTAAATTATATACATATTTTTTTCAAAACCATGCCTGTTTTTGTTTTAGATAAAACTTAAAAATAACAACCCTTATGATTTTTTCAAAGTGAATTGCTTTTGAGTTAGTATATACAGATCTTGTTCTATGTTACCTTTATTTTTAGAAATTATAATAACAGTGTACATTTATTGAATTGTTACTGTGTCCTGGACATTTTTTCAAGCATTTGACATAGATAAAAGCATTTAAAGCACATGATAAACATATTAAGCAGAAGTTATTTCATGTACTGTGTTTTCTCATAGAGATAGTTAATACCTTACCCTAGATCACACTGATAGGTATTATCTAGTAAAGTCAGAAATTAAAATAAGAAATTTTAAAGCCACAAGTTAAACAGCCCCTACACCAAAATACCTTGAAATATTAAGATAAATATTCCCACAGTCAAAGGTTTTGATCATACTTATTTAATTAATACTTTATATAAGAACCAACTTAAATGAAATATACATTTCTTTGGAAACTCTCAAACATTTTCTAGTGCTCTTCTTTGAGATCAGCAATTTGATACTGCTATCATACTTTTAAATATTATTATTATTTCTAAGACATTTAGGAATGATTTTCTATTCTGTGCGGTAATTTAATTCCCAAATAATGCCAGACTACATTCTCATTGTACAAATTTACACATTGAATATAAGGCCAAAGTCTTCTGGCTCTATAAAGCTTTATGCATTTGATTTCAATCTATTTCTTTATATTTATTTATTCAATTTTTATAGGCCTCCATGAAAATACATAATGGGGTTTTATGCATATGTTTATTCGTATGTGAGATCCTATTTCAATATGTGTCTGGAATTCAGTTCATCCTATTTGTTGTTTTGCACTAAACAATTTATCTTTTCATTCTAGGTCATATATTCTGGTATATTTTTAAATTGCTGTGTTGCAATTTACTTTTTGAGTCACTCAATTCTGCTTTTTTGCTCTTTGTTTTTGTTCTTTTTTCTGTATCACAAACAAAGCTGCAATGTTTTCTTGCACATGCATTCTTTGCTTAACTCACTTATTTTAGTTATATACTAAGAATTGGCTTTCCAATATCATGGTGTTTTATATCAATAAGGCGAAATTATGCTTCAAATGTTGATGTGATAACTTTTGTTCATGATGGTTGATATAATCACTTTTAAATATTTTCCAAACTTTTCTATGTATCGTTAGTTGTAATTATTTGAATGACATACTTCGCTTTGTTTTTGTTTACTTGCATTGCTTATTTATAAAGCATGAGCTTCCTTTTTAAACATTTTGTAACCAAGTTGCTCTTCTATATATTATCTATTCATATATTTTGCCTGGCTTCCTTTGCAGACTTCTACTTTTTGTTTTATAGATATGGTCAACATATTCTTTCTTTCTTTTCTTTCTTTTCTTTCTTCCTTTCTTCCTTCCTTCCTTCCTTCCTTTCTTTCTTTCTT